>NW_008824473.1:2548031-2548448 GCF_000699105.1 Pygoscelis adeliae
AGCAGGAATCCACAGAGGAGGAGGATCCTTTAGAGGAGACTGATGCTAAGGGCCACCACCTCTGTGAATGCAACAAACAGCAGCTCATCCGATATTCCTCAGGGCAAAGGAAGGAGCTGATGTTACTTTTCAGTTACAGTGTGCGTGAACAGCTCCACTTTCTGGGTGTGTGTTCATATGGAAGTATGTAAGACAAGGAGAAAATGGTTTTAGGAGATGAGTCTTCCGACTTTATGATATGGAGGCTATATATAAAATGTGTTTTAATAATGTTTGGAAAGCCTTCACAGTGAGCCATTTCGCTATGTTCCACTGAAACTACTTTTCAATGGGAAAACAAACATGTAAAGAAAAAAAAGAGGATGTTTTTCAAACTCTCCAGGAGATGTTTTTGGCTTTTGCATACTTCCTTCCAAG
>NW_008824473.1:2548479-2559983 GCF_000699105.1 Pygoscelis adeliae
AAAGTCAAAGCACTTCTTTCACTGCAGCACGCTGAATGAGTCCAGAAAAGCGGCCAGCTCTAAGTTCTCGGTGCCATTTCTGACCTCTTTTATAATATTTTAGATACCTCAGATATTTCTCTGTCAAGCTCTCTGAAGGCAAGAACTGTTAAATCACATCTGTAAACCGAAGCATGGAGAATTCTTTACATGTGTAAAATTCCTTCTCATTATATATAGAGAAATAGTTTACAGACTGCTCTAAGTACAAGGCAAATAACTCACCAGAACAATATACAAGCCTCTTAGCCATGATGATCTTGTTTGGCAACAAATGTCTGAATGGCTTGACTGGATTACTTGAAAGTAACTAAATTAAATACTGTCTTTTGTTCATCAGCTGGGAGATTTCTTCTAAGCACTCTACTCCAGTCCCGAAACACCTGCAGATAAATGAGAAAAAGAAAAGAAGGCAAAATAGCACATAAAGGGGATTTAACTCTCTCTTAAACAGAAATGCAAATGAAGGAATTCTGGCTAGCTGGGGAGTTCCCTGCTCAGGGAGATTGATGCTGGAGACTGGACAGGAACAATATGAACATCCATTTCTAAGAGCATCCATGTCATCCAGAGCTGCAAAACTGAGGGTCATCCATGATTATATTCAGAAGACACAATAAATTATCATTTAGTACTTATATAGGGAAATGTCAAGAGATCAGATCAGAACCTGGATTCTCATGTGCTAGGTTGAATTTACACATATGAAGACGCTCTCTTGGAAAGCTAGTCCCCTCCTGAGAGCTTGAATTTCTCTCATTAGTAAACTATACTTGAGATATATGGAACATACTGTGTACATCCATAGGTGCATGGGTTTGAGTGCTGTCTGACATATTTTCAGACCTATCAAGCCCCATGTATTCTTTGTGCACTCCTACTGAGTCGGCAAATCCCTGGTTAAATGCCTGCAACACACCACTGAGTGGAAGGCTCCCGTATTTTATTTCCTCCGGTGCTCCCTGCATTGTGTCCGTACCTTGGTCGGAGGCAGTGCTGCTCCGAGCCTTGTGGTTGCCTGGTCCATGATCTCTGAGGTCC
Organism: Pygoscelis adeliae; assembly: GCF_000699105.1. Taxonomy (NCBI): domain Eukaryota; kingdom Metazoa; phylum Chordata; class Aves; order Sphenisciformes; family Spheniscidae; genus Pygoscelis; species Pygoscelis adeliae. The sequence continues at coordinate 2,549,560 of NW_008824473.1, forward strand.
AGCAATAGAAGATCTGGATCCAGGGAACAGTCAGCGCTGTGTCACAGCCGTGGGGTAAACCACACAAGGTTTTTTTTTCCTGGGCACTTCCTTTGTTTTCCACCTGGAAGTTTTGCTCAGCCCTGGGTTTCCCGACCTCCATCTCAGCAGGGAGGCTGGACCATGCTGCATCGTCCCAGGCTGCTCCATAGCACTGGCTGCTCCAGTCACTGCAAATGTGCAATGCCATCGCACAGGCACATATTTCTGCATGGGATGGCCAGGCCTGTGCTCGGTGGGGGCCGTAGGCAGACTCCCTCTCCACTGCAGCTGAGTGCCACTGCCCTCCCAGGCATGTCATCCCACCTGCAAGTGCTGACGCCCATCGCGGGACCCCAGGCATGCCATGTTCTTACATGCTCAGAGATAGATGTTAGAAGGTGTGTTTTGTAAGAGTTACTAGCCATTTTTGTATGAAGCATCTGCCCTACTGTGTGTTTTCTTGCTGTCTCTTATTCCCTGAAACAAGGAAGAAGCCAAGGTTTTGTGAGCCAAGTCTAATCCTGTTTACATGATGCTTTTAACTCCTGTATTACTAGTTCAAAGCATGTGTCCAAATTTAGAAGCAAGACTAATACAACCTCAGGCTTAGCACTCATCAGATCTCACTAATTAAGCATGTTCAGGCCTGGTCAGTACTGGATGGAAAGTTGTCAAAAAATTATCTGCCTTAGCTAGGAGTTGTCTCAGAGACTGCAGGTGATGCACTTCTCTCAGTAGTCAACTACCGTCCCAGCCACACTTAGCTTGTCAATTTTGAATGTCCGGAGCAGAGTTTGGTTTAGTTACATGCATAGTACTTCACACTCATTTTTCCATGCGGAGAGGGAAAGCCAGCCTGATTTTGAAGACCAGTACAGGGCTACTTGGCATTTAAATCCCAAAATTCCTATCCAGAAGACAAAGGAGGACTTTGATGCTGCAGAACATGTGCTGGCCATCTGCACAGTGCCATCTCCTAGTGCCATCCCCTGAATACATAATGAAAATGATGATGGTTCAGGCTGGGCTGGTGCTGATGCTCATTTATCATCAGTAAAATACTGAAATATTTTTTGCCACAGGAAGGATGTCAACTGAAGTGTCAAGCTCCAAAGAGGAGAACGATTCTCTTCTTTCCTGTATTCTTTGTCTTGCTTATCCATCTGACCCCTACTCTCATCTGGCCATGCTGCTGTTATACACTGCTCACGTCTGAGTGAAACTCAGCCTCTGTTTAAATGGCTGGCACGAGACCCACGAATGACCTGTATAAGACTTCAGTATGAACCAGATTTATCACTTCATAGCTGATAGCTGAGTTTAGCCCTAAAGAAGGTTTTGCAAACAGCTTAGGGATGGTCATTACAACACAAGAGTTTGTAATAAACCACTTTACGTAGAAGACACTATTTTGCCAATGACAAGTGCTCCACAACTGGAGAAAGGTTAGTACATACACGTGCAAAACTTTGCAGCAGGCTTCCTGCTACAAAGTTTTAACAACTCTATAACACCCTAGCTATGTTGCAAACACAAAGCTCAGCCCACCAGGTGACAGAAATGCCCACAAGGTTCATCATCTTTGCCACAGAATCGACGTCTGGTCCAAAGCAAGCCAGGATCAACACCTTGAAGTCATGACATGCTTCTGATTTCACCTGAATTGTACCAAAGTCAAAAAGAGATGGAATGTAAAGGAGCAATTTACAGATCTAAACCAAAGGCAGATTCCTGCCTACAACATGGTACTATCTTTTAACTCTTTGTTAAGACACATTGTCACATTCATTGCACCTTTTGAGAGTGTCAACCAGTTTGGCTTTTCAATAGCCAGTAAACAGCAAAAGTATTTTTTTTTTAAATACAAAGTGAAAATCAAGTTTTTTTTGCAAACAGTGCCTAATTCTTTTTGTATAATGCTGTCGGATTTAGAAATATCAGTGTTCCCCTTGCAGCTAATTGCTAAATCTAGGTAGGCAGAAACTATCAATATGTTTTAATTTGAACACAAAAAAGCTCTCTCTTCTTTGTTAGTTATATACATAATCAGCACAGCTTTGTTCATGTTTTCCATCATTTACTGTGACTTCTAGGACATCTGACGGTGTGCTAGCGGTGGAGTGTAGTGACAGATCCACCTGCTATGCAGTAGTCTAATATTAATCTGTTATTTCCATTTCTACTTCTCCCCAGTGAGATAGTACTCATCCAAAACCTGAGTGCCTTCACAATTGTCAATGACCAGTTAACACATTGAATGCCCAACCTTTCTCAGGGGTCATAGCTCTGAGAGCAAAGGGCCATTTCAGTGCCTAAGGTGAGTACTTCTATAGCCCTGGTGGGAAAGCAAGAAAAGGAAGACGAAGGTCTTAGTGGTATTGGGAGTTTGCCACTGCAGTTGTAAACTAGCTTTGCTAGTTCCCTGGCATACCAGGATTTCGGCAATAACCCCATACAAAGCGTATATGGAAACATCTTTGCTGCAGGAGAAGAAAATCTTGGCTGGGGCAGGTACCATCCACCTTCAGTCTTTCCAAAGAGAGACATCATCGTGTTTCTGGTAAGGTATCAAGCTATCACCCTTAAAGAGGGTCAGGCTTGGGGATAACTTTTCCGGTGTGGATTCCTCCTTCTCCTCTGCTCTGGCCATGCGCCCTTCGGTAGAAACTGCTTAATCTCACAAGCCTTGCTGTGGATCCTCGCGGCACTGGGGAAGCAGGAGCCCGTCACCATGGGATGCCACCGGCACTGTGGGATGCCCCGACACCTTTTCAACCTGCAGGACGGAGGTGCGCACACAGGAGGGCTCCTGCACCCTGGTCCCCCTCCATCCCCTCCCCCCTCAGGTGGACTCCCCCAGCCTCTCGGCCCACCACACATGCTGTCTCCTTTTGTAGACCTGTCAGTCAGGATAATGTCCTTGACCAGGCAAATCACAGCCACTTTTCAGCTGGAAACAATGCTCGAGCCACAACACGGCATTGTGCTCAAAGCGGATTACACAAGCAGGGCTTTCTGCCTGGCATGATATTATTATATCAATAAGACTTTTCTTTCTCCCGGAAAACATAAGCTCTGTCATCTTTTAACAAAGAAACCCAATGCCAACCTGCTGCCAGCCGGCACTTTTAGCAAAACACTGCTGCTTTTCTTGGAAAGCACTAACAACTATGGCTTGTTCATGACAAAAGCGTCAGGGGCTCTGACAGGGAGAGAGGGGAGAACTTCATCAGTGGTCTGGATTCCTCTTTCCAAATCCGGTGGTGAGCAAACAAAAAAAAGCGTTCATGTGAGCAAAACTCTGCCTTGATGCAAAACCCCACCTTGATGCAAAACCCCACCTTGATGCAAAGCCCCTGCGTGTCGGTGGAAAGCCCCCAGCCAGCAGGTGTGTGCAGCGGAGATGGTCCATGGATGGTGGGGTTCAGGTCCCTGCAGCATCAGCAGGGTCCGTGTCTGGCACTGATGGTGAAGCAGGAGGAGGAGGCTAGCAGTTGTAGCAGCAGAAAAATAGCACTTGCCAAGAAATATCTTTTGCTATTTCAGGGCTGCGTTTCTTGCCTCTCCCAAATGCTGTGGAGACCTTTGGTGCTGGCTGACGGGGGGTCAGTGACAGCCAAAATGTGCCCCCAGGTCAGCTTATTCCTCTCAGTCCTTGGATTTGTTACATTCAACAACTTCTAGACACATTTTTCTCCCTGAAGCAATGTTGCACCACCATTGCCTTGCACCCTCTGTTATCTCTGGCTCAATCTGGGCTATTTATTTCTCATGACATAATTCCAATCAAGTTTCAGAGTGCTTGATTACTGTAAAGCGGCATGAAAAGGCTGTCGCTGCTGTGCCTACTGATTGTGGATTAAAACAAACATGATTCCATCTGGCTACATCAATCTGTCATGTTCGCCCATCTGTGGTTTTGCCTGCCAGTTAAATTCATTTATCAATAGAATAAATCCCTTTCAAAGAAAGAGAAAGGGAAAGTGAGGCCATTTGTTGGGTTGAGTTTAGTTTAATTTGAGATGCCTGCCTGAATCTACCCAAGGAAATTTGTGAGCACCATTCGCAGCCCATGCTGGGAAATGTGCCTGTCTTCACAGATATTGGATGTATCTGCTTGCACAGGAGGGCTGGAAGACAAGCCAGATATGGGCCCAGGTATTGTAGGAAGATTGTCCGAGGGACGGCCTGGTCATATTTGTCTTTGTGCACGTCAAGAGAAACCCTATTGAAATCAGTGCAGGGCATTGATATAAATCTAGCATATGCCTGATCAGGAGGCAGTGTGTTAAAAAATGCTAAGTCACTCTAGGTCCCATTTTCAAAGGTGACCCAGTAGAAGAGGCCAAGATTTACTGGTGCCTATCAACATCTGCAAATACATATGTTCACAGCATAGAATCTATGCTCTTTAGTGTAGATTCTTCCCATCCTCTATTGTTCATCTATGGATTGTATTTCCAGAGAATAATCCTCTTCCCAGTTTGAAATGATCTAATCCTAAATCTTGCAGTCCCTGCTGGCCTGGCAGTCTCTCCATCTCCTTCATCAACTTTAGTCTTCTCTGCACTGCTCCTTGTAGAAGGTGAGGCCACTGACATTTCCTAATTTGATGCTCAGTTGCTGCCTTCTGTGTGGTACCTACTATCCCTGGGTCAGTGTTTGTGAAGCTGCTTGCACACCTTCCTTTGCAGATAGGAAGGGGCTTGGAGCCTTCACACAAGCCAGAAGTTCTGGTTGCCTTGAGATGGAGCATGTGCGTGATGCAGCCGAGCACCGGTACTCCTGTGGGTCTTCGTCCTGCAGTGGTGCTTGTGGCATCCCCAGGCACCCACCGCCTTCCAGACATGAACAGGTAACCCAGAACTGGGCCAGAGATACTGGATGTATGCTGAAATAAACCGCTGAGCCTCTGAACATGAATAAGCCAGTCAGCTGTAGTTCCTTACCACCTTAGTCATTACTTTGCAAATATTTGGACTTCTGCCAGAATTCATCAAAATATTTCTGGATTCCAGGAGTGTCAAGAGTTCGTACCAGCTGTTCATGAGTCACTGCTCACCACTGAACTTGCTCATGCTAGGAAATGTTGGTGTTTGCTTAGGGAGTCAGAAAACACCCTGTCTCACTTGCCAGGCACCCCGGTCACAAAGGTTTATTATTGGAACATGATAGCCAACATTTTGTAGAACACCCACAGCTGGAAAATTGTTTGCCCAGATAGACAGCTAATGTTTGGGAAAAAAAAACAAACAAATGCTTCAGACTCATTTCCCAAAACAACACACTCTCTGCTGCGTGACTGCCTTGAGTGGCTCTGACCAGGGGATCTGCAGAGGGGTGGTACTAGGCTCCTGCCTGTCACTTAATTGCTGCTCAAAGCCTTTTTGAGTGGCTACACGGCATTTCAGGGGTACTTCAGGGCCTAAAGTCCACATTGAACAAGGCTCAGGAGCAGAGAATCAGAATCAGCTCCTGCTTCATTGCATTGCTGCATCTGGCTCTGTCTCATGAGATGACTTGACAGCCTCACACAAGTTCACTTGTCCCTCCTTGAAGATGAGGCTTATATGCTGAGGTGACTCTGAGCAGGAGCCAGCTGCTTCTCAGCAAGGACTCACATTTGATCAGACCAGCCTCAAAGCTTACCATTACCCAGTGATGGGGCCAGAGCTCTTTGAAAGGAGAAGGGAGAAGAGGTGAAGCAACGTGATCAAAATAGGGTTCTTGGTCCACTGCAGAAGTACATCAAAGTCGCCAGTATGGGACTCAAGGTGCAAACCTTGTACAGACACATTCCCCAAAGACTTGCACACTCCTGTGAAGCTTTTCTTGAAACTGAAGAGGCGGCAGCAGCTGCTCCTTTCATGTTTTGATCCAAAATAAGTAAATGGCCACCTCCCAGCAACTCTGCTATGGACAGCTTAGCCAAAGCTGCTCCCCGCCTTGAGTCACTGCAGAACAGTAACGTCAGCTGGGACATGGCCTCTCCCATCAGCTGGTCCTGAATGGGTTCCCTCCTCAAAGACAGCCCTTGGCTGGCTTTATTTAGTGCCAGCATCTCCTTTCTCCTCTCTCACATGCTCCTTCAGTGTTACGGACCGAAGTGCATGGCCCTGGCTTACCACTGAGCACTGCCCAGGCAAATAAGCTTTTGCAAATGGCCACATGGCCCAGCTCAGCTTCCTTACCTTTGCTCTGGGCATCCTTGTGCCAGCGGGATGGCACCTTCTGCCCTGGGCCTCCCGAGGATGTACAAGAGGGAGGGTGAATTCTAGGAGATCTCTTTATGTTAGGAGAATCTGCTACAACAGGCAGCATTACCTGGTTCTGCTATTTTGGGTTGGATGTTTGTAGATGAGATGTCTCTCATTCACAAGAGAGGGGTTTGGCTCTGGCCAAATGTCCCCAGCATCTAGAAGTCTTTTCCATAAGCTCACTCATGCCCATCTTTGCTAAAAGATCTTCAGTGGGAAATTACTGAGGAGAAACTAAATGGTAAATGTGGAGTCCAGTGTACTAAATATTTGTACAGATGAAAGGAAATTGCCTCTATTACAGGGAGATAAAGAAGATACAAACATAGAATTTAACTAAATGGTTGATTTTCTCCAGTCAGTCAAAAGGAAAGCTTTCATTTCCCTAGAAAGGACAAAAGAAAGAAAAAAGCACAGCCCAAGGGAAGGGAGGAAAGAAAGACATTAAAAAACATAAGTCAGTATTTCCCATTATGAAAGGGGCTTTTTGGAGACATAATGCTCAGAACTACATTATTACAAGATTTCTTGTGATTTATGACAAATCTTATAGCTGACAGAAAATACTTGACATAATTCAGTTAATATTACTAAAGGTCTTTGGAACAAGCTAGCACAAGCTTTAAACTTTTAACTTAAGATCAATTAAAATTCTTACACCAAGAGCCCGTAAAGACAGCGCATGTCCCAGCAACATCATGAATGTTACAGTTGCTACGTGGACATACGCAAACCAGTTGCTGGGTTTTGGGGATTGTGCTTTAGTCTTCTTTTTTAGAATAATCTTGAAAATTGACCAGGGAAAAGAAACCCAAACTGTGTTTCATATCCATTCTTGCTTTCAAAAATACAAGCAAACATTGCTGCTCACTGAACACTAAAATCTGCTGTCAGATAGTTCAGTGTCAATCCCACCGGACGTTGCTCTTCACAAAATACAGAGCTTCTGTGCGTAGGAGGCCACAGACGAACCCACATAATTACTCACTGAAAAAAACATTGTCCCAAGACAGAAAATATAAGTCACTGCACTGAAGATGAAGACTGGGGACTAACCCTTTACAACTGCAATCTAATGAGTCACTGTTGACTTTTCTCCGGGCTCTGTTTTGAACCTGTGCTCTTGGTTTTGCCTCTGCCTTCCTTTGCAGGCTGGGATAATTTGGTTACTTTCATTGTGTCTGCATTCCTGTTCATAATATATATAAGAAATAATGCATTCCACATCTCCTTGCCTTTCAAAGAATAGTGAAGTTTGCTCAGATTTAGTGATGTATTGCTGCAGCAACGGGGAACATGCTGTATGTTAAATAAAACAGCAGATCAAAATGAGTATTACTTTCTGTTGGAACACTTTAGAACAGAATTTTTAGTGAAATGGCTTAAAAAACATGGTTTCAGACAAGTATAAAACTTTTTTTATTTAAGCCCTTATGGAAAAAACCAAGTGACTTTCATTTTTGCTTCTTCTTTTCCTCTTGCCTTTCTACACTAGAAAGGAGAAATAAAGACTACAGGGTAAGGGAGATACTTCAATTTAGATCAGCAAACGTGAAGGAAATATTGCTTTATACATTGGAGGATGGGAAGAGAAAGAAAAATGACCCCTTTAATTCCCTTTAAACCATATCAAACCCCATAACTTTTTATGCTTCCATCCAGTCTGGAAAGGGAATTCATGGCTTGAAATGTGTTTAGAAATTAGAAAATATTTTCTTATTAAAATCAGAGACATTTAAAACACATCAACATGTTTTTATCGAACAAAAAAATCCTTTTTCATCTGACCTCATTAGACACTAGTGCTGACATGGCAGTCCTCTGCTAGATACACATATTGATCTGGTGGCTTCATGCTTTTTTCCATTCTCCCTTTCATCTCCTTCTTCTCTGCTTTGTTCTTTGGCGTGTTTCTGAACGGCAGCTTGTTTTTCTTGGCTGCCTCTCAGGAACATCAGTCGACATTGGATCACTGGATCTCATCTTTGATTTCAAACCTATTTTAAACGCATTAAAAATCTGAGCCATTTTTCCTGTGGTGTTCCCACTCCTGCCTGGTTTCCAGAAACACAGACATATTTAGGCAAGGGCAATAAGATGCCAAAATACCTCCCAGCTTGTGGTCTGAGGTTTGTCCCGACTGTCCCCTCCTTTATAGGGCACAGTGCTGTGAGTGCTGCGGTTACACAAGGCTCCTAGAGCCCATGGCCAGACCCCGGCATGAAAAAGGGACCTGGGGGCACCCAGTGTCCCTGCCAGGGCTGTTAGAAACCCCCTCCCCAAAGCAGCAGGCTTCTGGGAGGCATCGGGGGCAGATGGGGTTCAGAGCTGTTGTTTCAGCCTGTAGACTCCTGTAGACATTTCTGTGCCAGGTACCTATAGGGGGGTTAGGGTATCACTGGCCTACAGGAGCAGCAGGAACTCGTTCCCACCACCCGGATCTGCAGTGGTCCGTGCGGGACATGGGGAGAATTTTGTTACCCCCTTGCACTTGAGAAATCCTCCCCTTGCCAATGACAAGGTAAAGCCCTGGCCTCCAGCCTGGATGCTAGACTGTTTCTCTGCTGAACTTCTGACAGCTTGCATCCACGGATCTGCCCAAGTCTCACAGTCACTCCAGCTGTTAGAAATGTCTAAGTTTATCCTTTAGGAAATGTGAATAAGTGGTTTCTTATCAGCTCATATCTCTCCAGATGTTTGGGGATGTCATCTGTCTGGAATGTATTTAGAATTTTGTCTAATGCCAAATCGCAAAGCTGTAAAAAATATTCCCAGCCTTACTAACTCCTGGATCATTCTGAATTTTCCTCCTAAGCACTGCTTATCTCTCTTCATGTTTTTCTGGTGCTTTCTGGTTTTAAACCGAGGAAGAACATTATCTCAGTCATAATTCAGTCATTCAGTGTCCCATCTCTGAGAATGGCCGAGACCTGGTGAAGAGCCGAGTAAGCCCAGAATGGAAAACTATGAAATGATATAACCATAGTTAGAGATATTCCCCAGAGTTTAGTGTCTGTTCTGTCTCTTAAAAAAGTTTTTGATCCTGCCTATTGCTACAGACTGTTCATTCATATGCAACTATGTATGTGTTTATTTGCTTCCCTTAAAAATCTTAGCTCCGCACGTCAGCACATTCTGTTTTATGGTCTGTAAAGATAAAGAAACTGGAAGTGGAAAAAGGAGTCTCTCATCTGTCTCACTCTCTCAGTGCTGTGATATTCCTATATTATCCATTATTATGTTTTTCATTGGAGCTGGAAATCCCCTAAACTTCTTTCATTTCTTCTTTAATTTCATTTTTCCTGGCATTCAGTTATGATTTTCTTTTGCTCAGCTGCGCTGCGCACTGTACTGCCTCGAACAGCCATACCATGACTCATATACCGTCAGTATTTCTCTTCAGTGGTTGGTGAACTAACCAGATCAGACTTAGTTCTCTGTCTGTCTAGCAGAGGTCTGTCCTTCCCCCTTTCATTCCTCCTGCTTTCGTACAGATTCCATTCAGCGTGTCAGCATCTTTCCAACAGTGGGATTCCCAAGGTGGTCAACAGCCCTCTAGGCCCTGCCTAAGGAGTTTTTCTATTACAGAAAAGATGTTAGGGCATAAGGAACATTAATTCATTGCCTGTGTTGTCAGTGGACAATGAGCCCAATTCCCCTGGCATCATAAAACTCAAGCTAAAGGACTAGGGTTGAAAGGCTTCAGTAAGTAGGAATGCAATTTCGACTGGGACTGGGGCCACAAATAGACAGAAATGTTGCAAATCTGAGCGTCCTCTCATCTGCTTTTTAGCCATCTTGTCACCTTCTTGTCCATATCGCCCTGAGTGAGCTGTCTGTGCTTCCTGTAAGGATGGAGAGCACTAGGTGCCCGGGAATGGGACTACAGGGGTCAGGGCATTAGAGATCCAGGACATGAGCAGGGAATTCATCATGCTAGACGGATCAGTAGATCAAAGCAGCATCTACCCTATGCACGTCCAAGGGTTTTTCTTTGGACTGTAAGGTCCCTATCATGCATGTGGCTTACAGCTGCCTGAAGGACCGGTCATTCGTGCGATCCCGTATGTGCCCCTGGGTGCTGGAGTGCTGCTGATGCTTACCTGGAGCAGAGCCTCCGGTTTAGTAGCCTTCGAAGGAAATCCC
>NW_008824473.1:2560001-2568462 GCF_000699105.1 Pygoscelis adeliae
TCCCGTTCTCATCTGCCAGAACTGCTCTGCAAATCCAACCAGTGATCACTAAGTGCACGTTATCAGGGAATTTGTTTACAAACTGCACTACTACTCCTGCAGTGCCAAGACTACTCCCATGTTTATCTTTCAGAGATTTTACGGGCATAATGGTGGAAACATGACACTGCATTGCTGGACTTTGTTGTTTTCAGACGCTAAGCACAACAGTTACTTCGTCACTGCTGTACTGTGCTTGTCCTGTGAAGGGGGGGTTTCAAGGCCATCAATGGCCACTGTCCAAGAGGTCTAGACTCATTTTATAAAGACAAAAAGCACAAAGAGTGATTGTCTCACATTTTTTAGTTCCGCAGATCACTTGGCTTTTGGACTCATGCTTCGTAGCACAAAGTAAGGGATGTTATAATGACCCAGAAAACTACGGTCTGTCATGCTTGAGCTTTTCCTTTATTATTTGATTGTCTAATATTCTTTAGGGGTAATTTCTTACATACAATCTTATACTAATTTGGTAAAAAAGATACCAGCAGAAGGGGAATGAGGGAAGAGAAAGAGATGGGGATGCAGAGGGTGGGTATGAATGACAGATCAGGGATGAGAAGACAGATATCAGGTGTAGGCTACAGGGGTAGGACTGGTTTTGTGAACAGAAGGGAATTAAAGACCATGATGGCAGGAAGTAAAGGATGGATCTAGCCTGCAACATGGAAAAGCAGATAAAGTTTGAGACTCAAGAAGAACTGATAGTAAGGAAGAAAAGAAGAAGAGGAGATCAAGAAAAGACACAATAGAAATGAAAGCTCATTTATTTTTATTTTCCAGCCCAAAGAGACCAATTTTTTTCTACTTAAAGTATACGGTATGTGTTTCAGCTGATTAGTTCAGGGCAAGGAGAAAAAAAATCCCTGTCAAAGCTTTCATTCACTGAAAGATGCAGTTTGGAGTAGCTAAAAATATTTGTGGATTAAGCACATAGATTTGGCTATAACAGGAAATAATGATTTGGAAATGTTGGAATAAACCTTTTCATAATATCCACAGCAATTTTTATTTCTCATTTGTGATAAAAGGCAAAAGTTTAAATTCAAGCAGTAATAGTATCAACACTGACTGCTACTGGTGACATCCCAGTTGTAACAGCAGTGCATCCAGGATGCATCCTTCAGGATGCAGGAGACCTTGGTTCAAGCCCTTTCTCTACCTGCAGACATTTGCACCCGTATCTCCTACAACACTGTTCTGTGGGTGTTTTTGGGTGTGCTGCTTTTGCTTGCTTCTGCTGATGCCGTGCCTCTTTGCATATACATTTACTTTGCACGTGGCTATATATTGTTGTAGAGAGGGGGCGTTCTTCCTAGTGTGGTGCCCAAAGCACCAGGTGATAAAGCCATCGTCTCACGCACAATCTCTCTGCTGCAGCAGGCTGCGAAATTTGCTAAGGAAATCTAAATGAGTGAGAAAAAAACACTAAGAACAATTCAGCCTGCAATAGCTCGTTGGTTAGGATGCTTTCCTGAGAAGGAGGTTTAATTCTGCCCAGGACTCAAACCAATACTTTACTGTTTGTGAGCGAGGGCATCTTTCACTCCTTCAGCTGCTTTGGGAACTTGGTGTTTCAGTATGCTGAAAATGGCAAACAGCAAAACTTTCAGGGACCATAGCCGGTAACAACATCTAAGGATATGAAGAAAGGTGCTCCAAAAATCAATGATGTTCAGATTTTCATTTCAGAAATAAGAAACTGGTATGATTAGTGTTGTTCCTTTTGTTTAATGTGAGGTTGTCCAAGAAGAAAACAACCACATTTCTGATCAGATGATGAACTGAAAAAGCAGCTACTGACTCAGTCCTAGGTAGTGGTTTTTATTTTCTTGAAAATGATGCTTCCATGGCCTTGAAGTGCTACAGAAGTGCCCTGACCCTCAGTGATTTCAGGGGCCCGCCATCGAGAGAGCTTGGAAATCCATGAGGATTGAGAGTGTAATGTCTGCCAAGGACCTTCAGCAGTCTCAGTAAATGAATGAGCTGAATCTCCCCAACCTAAGCATCAAAAGCAATCATACCTTAAAGGGCAGCTGTGCCAGCTGACCCCAAGCAGAGATCCCACCCAAAGCTTAAGAGCAAACCTGGCAGGGAACCAAGTCAAGAGCAACAGCAAAAAGATAGCAAACCCCCCCATTTTTGGCATGTCCCAATCTAAACATACATAGCAACTCAAAATCCTTCTTCAAAAATACTGTAAAAATGTCCCAGTTCCCTGCTGAATTAACATACCCTTGTGAGCAAGAGTGTCAGGGCTGTTTATAGAACGATCTCATTCATACAAACTAAGTAGCATCTAGCTGGTATCTGTTCCTTTTTGTGTGCTTTTTCCTCCCTTTCCGAACACAGTAACAGCATCAAGCAGTGATACTTGAAGGAGGTGCCAGTTGCCCAGCAAAAGTGGTCTTCAGCCACCAGCTATCAAAATTACCCTGCAGATTTCAGGCAGAGTTTAAAGCAATGACTTAAAGAAGGCTTGCCTATTGAAATGTCTTTATATGAGTCCACAGGTCCTTGCTGAAAGACCTAGATGAACTATTGCACCTGGCTGCATGCAGATGTGGCAGTCCCTTCTGCTTTTACATAGGACCCAGGCAAAATGGGTGACTTCCCAGTAGTGCCCAAAGCCCATTTGCAGAAGTGACTTGGGCATTTAAGGCCTCCCAGCCCTATAGCAGCTGTACTCTCTGTTCCTCCTGTGAATTTACCAAAGCACCCTGGGTCTATGCTGCGTGAGAAGAGGCTGTGCAGAATGAAGCTGGCTCAACTTCTCTTTCTTCTCTGAGAGTTCCTCCTAAACCTCTCGGGTAAAGGCACGTGGCCAGCGTGTCCTCTGGTAACAATCTGTCATTTTACTGGTATGTGCTGCAAAATGTCTCTAGATCCCCATGTTCCTGCTGGGTGTTGTGGAATCAGAGGCACACACACCAGGGCCTGGAAATCTGAGCTGCTTTGAGGAGGATGGAGATCCCCCAGAGGACTCTCTCAGAGGAGATCAGGCTTCTTTCTGGCCATGCTGATATTTCATGTCTTCACTGCTGCCTGCAGCATGGTTTAGAGGTAGCAAAACTAGCTGTAAACTAGAGCTTAATACAGGCTAATTTAGCTTAATTGCTCAATTTTCAACCAGAGCAAAAGTCATGAGGCCCCTGGCATCTTTAACATATGCTGGAATAAGGCAGCTGGGAATAGTGTTATAGGCTGGTTCCCTGGCTGTCTTCCCACTCCGTACGTGTCCTACATCCACAGACACACTGAACAACCCGGGCTGTCATATTTAAGTACCTATAAAAAATGATGTTTGAAAGGTCCCTAGTGATCCAAGCTTGAAAGCAGCCAAAGAGTGACTAGACTAAATGCAGACTCACATGCACGATCTACGTGAATCCGTAGCTCTGCTACATTATGCTGCCACAACAGTACAGACACAGCACATTCCACTTTTATGGAGCTTTTTTAGTTTAAAGAGCTAAGTGGTCTTCCATTTCCACTTACAAGAAGCTAATTCATTTGACTACGTGATATACTCCAGAAAATTTGCTAGATGCATGTTAGACGTACAGAAAAAGAAATTCCCTTTTTAAGGTGTATTTTCCGCTATAAATTATGCCAGCACTCGGTGATACTCACACCCAGTAACCTGCAGCATGAAGTTCTACTGTAATGAGTGCACCTAGACTAGCACGAGCTCTTTCTGGCACCAAGTCTTTCTACTCCATCCCAATGTGCTGAGCCTTACTGTACACATTTTCCTGCACATCCGTCTCATACGGGTCAAGGAATGGTAAATATGAAATGGCTTTGTCCTCTGCCTATCAAAAGAGAGGAGATTACTGTCAGAGACCAGAAATAGTCATGATGTCACCCTGCGCGTACATCCAGCAGAAAGCAAAACAATGACTAGAATGGGTGGAAGGGCTGCCAAGACCCCATAGCAAAAGCAACATCTGAGCTGAGATTTTGATACTAAGGAAAGGGGCATGAGGATAGACAGACTTCTCTAACATACTGGAGCTCCAGAATTTAAAGACAGCCTTGTGATTTGATCAAGAGTGTCATCTCTTTACCCTGTATATTATTCACACTCTCCTTAGTATATACAAACTATCTCAAATGTTTAATTTTCTGGGGGGGATGCTTAAGTCCCCTCAGATGTAAAGACCATAGGAAGCACTGATGATACTGCTGCATCACATGCATTACATTTTGCCATTTACCTGCACAAATGTTAATAATTTTGTATAGGGAGAAATAGAAGTGTAGCCAAATTCAGTCCCAGTCTGTGCCATGAGAGCTCTAGATCTCAGATACATAGCATGACTTACCTGAGCCCAAAAAGAGGCATGACCAGCACACCAGGATTTCTCTGTGCCTTTGTGCCTCCATCGGTATCCTCCTCTGTGCCCAAGAGGTTCCAGTACATCTCCAGGCTGCATTTTTCTGGTTCCCAGTATGCCCACTCTGCCTTGCAAATCCATAAATGCTGGCTGTAAAAGCGGCATTTTGGACCCTGAGCTAACAGAGCAAAAGATTATATTGACCCAGCAGGACAAATTACACCTTTTTGCATCTTCTGCCAGCACAAAAGGCATAGCCTGAGCCCACAGTCAGATCCAGTGCCTTGTGCCCCACCATATCCATGCTGCCACATTCCCTTTCTCTTAGCAACACTACGTGACGCTTTCACTCGCAAGTGGACAACAGGACCAAGCTACACTACACTGAATTAAGACTTTGTGTCTGGGGATAATGCAGGGCTTTTTCTTGAGTCTCATGGAAAGGAGCAGCATTAGCAGGAAGCTCTCTAGCAATGGGCACCTTCCACCATGCTGGGGCTCACGAGGCTGCACAGGTAACAAGACTGGGACTGGTAAAAGTGACACTGTGACCAAGCTGATGCCCCAAAAAGACATTCAAAAGCAAAAAAATCATCACACAATTCTCACTAGTAAAAAAGCAAAGCAGGCAAGGAGTGGACAAGGAACAAAGGCCAATGTTTTCCAGCTCGGCTCGCCTTTCAGTGCCTGGTTTTTGAATGCCCCACCAGAGACGCCAAGAAGGTGCATACAGATTGTGAGTATTCACACTGCATGTGCTCATTTTAGATGCCTGAAGATGGGGACATTGCAGTGTGACTGAAAGCCCCGGTGGCAAGGTGCCACCATCAACGACCATCAAACCTTTCTGCTGTTTATGGCATGCTGAGCTCAGCAATTCATGTGAAATAATTGCTCTTACTGTCATGCCAGGGTCATGTTCAAAGGAGTAGTTTTTAGGCTGTTCTACATTGTATCCAGCACATGCCTGCTCCTCGCTGATACTGGGAGACATGAGTGATGCACACTGCTTGGGTTGACACTATGAGGGTGGCCTGGAGGCTTCCTCTGAACCAGATTAACTTGAAATCCATGTTGTGAGCCTGCAAATATGGCCTGAGAAACAGCCAGAGCAGGACATCCGTGGGGCCCCACTTTCCTAGCCATGCTCTGCGTCTCCCAGGCAGCCACCAGGTGCATTCCCAGAGCATTCCTCCATGAAACAGCCATTGGCAAAGACGGCAGCAGGATGCAAAGTCCACTGTGCTTATGGCTACATAGAAGCCAGACTTTCATGCCAGCATAGGTGCAATCATTGGAAGAAAGGACCTTTGTGTGACAGGGCTGATATCCTCCTCTGAGCCAGGGCTCTGGCTGCTTTGCGTTCTTCCTTATGTCCTAGCTGCAGATACTTTGTTTTCCAAAGAAAGGAGGGAAAATAGACCTTCTGCAACACACTTCTCTGTCAGGAGAGCTTTCCCGTCAGCACAGGACAGACATCATTTCTGTCATACTTTCATGGAGTCTCTGCTACACAGAGGGGAAAGAGGAGGACAGCCGGTCATGTCCCTGTCCTGTCTGGCCATGCTGTAGCCCTCAGGACCATGGCTCCTTCTATCTTTGCTGCTGGTTCACCAGCACAAACTCCCCATCACTTCTGTGCGGGGTTCTGCCCGCCTTCAGAGGCTGTACCACATGCCCTGCAGTGAGTCATGCCCCCGTTCCAAAGGGACTCAGGCTCAAGAGGGGATCAATGCTCACGGTACGTCTGAGACCCAGGGAGAAGCTTTCTATTCCAACAGCTCATTCAATCAAAGTGCAATCATTTAGTCAATGTTTTTCCACATGTTGTCTGACAGTCATTTCTGTTTCTTTTTCAGTGGAGTCCAATGAGATCACAAAACAATAACCTACTTTCTCTAAATTCTGCCTTTATTGCTAAGTTTGATAAAATGTCATTATTTAAATTGACCTGTAATGCCTGAAGGGGGTGATTTACAACCACCTAACCCTCTCCAATTTTGCCATGAAACCACTGCCAAATGCTTCTTTGAGCATTTCTAAATTCAGTTTGTCAGATTTTCATTGCTCATCCTGTTGATCAGGCAGACGGAGGCACATTTTTTCCAGTCTTGCTTTCTACTAATCCGCATGAGTAGTGATTGTAACTGAAGGCTATTAAACCTCATTTAATTCAAATGTAACGTGATTCTCCAACGGTCCCACTGGGGAGGCAGGGTAGACAAGTGATCACGCCATGACAGTCCCCAGGACGCCCGCCCTGCTCAGCAGCCCAGAGATGAGCAGGATCATGGAAGGGCGACACTCAGGGACTGAAATAAAAGGCAAAGAGCAGATGCCAAAGGGAGTGGCATGGCCCCACCAACATCTGTATCCCCATATACCCAAGATCCTGCAAATGGGTCCTGCTGGCAGATGCCCTGGTTGAGAGGTGGGAGCAAACGCAGCTGCCTTGCCCTCCTTTCCCTCTGGAGAAGGCACGGAGGGGGGCACGGCACGGTGGTTTCTGTCTCCACACACGTATTAACACCAGCTGCCAGAGGACACCTTCCTCGGTCGCCCTGGACCCCAGCTTTGGGGGTTTAGCTCACCTTACATCAGTGGTGAGGCAGAGCAATGCTGAGCATTATACCCCCATCAGGAATTGAGAAACAGGCTGCAGTACACCGTGGCCAGCCAGGCGTTTCTCAGAGATGAAAGATGTGCTGACCCTGCTGCACTTGGTGGCTTTCCAGCACACGGCAGTGTCCGGACCAGCTCCCTGTACAGCTCGGAGGGCGATGGAGAGGCGACAGCAAGCATCCTCGCCTAACCCCTCTCCCCCTGCCCCCCAGCTCACTCCTCCCGGCCCCACATCCTGCGGCCACTGCTGGCTGCTATGAGGGTGGCCTGGAGGCTTCCTCTGAACCAGATTAACTTGAAATCCATGTTGTGAGCCTGCAAATATGGCCTGAGAAACAGCCAGAGCAGGACACCCGTGGGGCCTCACTTTCCTAGCCATGCTCTGCATCTCCCAGGCAGCCACCAGGTGCATTCCCAGAGCATTCCTCCATGAAACAGCCATTGGCAAAGACGGCAGCAGGATGCAAAGTCCACTGTGCTTATGGCTACATAGAAGCCAGACTTTCATGCCAGCATAGGTGCAATCATTGGAAGAAAGGACCTTTGTGTGACAGGGCTGATATCCTCCTCTGAGCCAGGGCTCTGGCTGCTTTGCGTTCTTCCTTATGTCCTAGCTGCAGATACTTTGTTTTCCAAAGAAAGGAGGGAAAATAGACCTTCTGCAAAACACTTGTCTGTCAGGAGAGCTTTCCCGTCAGCACAGGACAGACATCATTTCTGTCATACTTTCATGGAGTCTCTGCTACACAGAGGGGAAAGAGGAGGACAGCCGGTCATGTCCCTGTCCTGTCTGGCCATGCTGTAGCCCTCAGGACCATGGCTCCTTCTATCTTTGCTGCTGGTTCACCAGCACAAACTCCCCATCACTTCTGTGCGGGGTTCTGCCCGCCTTCAGAGGCTGTACCACATGCCCTGCAGTGAGGCATGCCCCCGTTCCAAAGGGACTCAGGCTCAAGAGGGGATCAATGCTCACGGTACGTCTGAGACCCAGGGAGAAGCTTTCTATTCCAACAGCTCATTCAATCAAAGTGCAATCATTTAGTCAATGTTTTTCCACATGTTGTCTGACAGTCATTTCTGTTTCTTTTTCAGTGGAGTCCAATGAGATCACAAAACAATAACCTACTTTCTCTAAATTCTGCCTTTATTGCTAAGTTTGATAAAATGTCATTATTTAAATTGACCTGTAATGCCTGAAGGGGGTGATTTACAACCACCTAACCCTCTCCAATTTTGCCATGAAACCACTGCCAAATGCTTCTTTGAGCATTTCTAAATTCAGTTTGTCAGATTTTCATTGCTCATCCTGTTGATCAGGCAGACGGAGGCACATTTTTTCCAGTCTTGCTTTCTACTAATCCGCATGAGTAGTGATTGTAACTGAAGGCTATTAAACCTCATTTAATTCAAATGTAACGTGATTCTCCAACGGTCCCACTGGGGAGGCAGGGTCAGCAGTG
>NW_008824473.1:2568493-2575177 GCF_000699105.1 Pygoscelis adeliae
AGTCACTGTCCTGGAGGAAGCCCCAACTGTTCAGTGCCTACTCCTGACTTATGAAGTTACTTTTTAAGCCCATTTTCTAAATTCATTCTGTGTTTGCTTTGCATCTGATTGTCCCTGCAGCTGTCTCTGCTTAATTACCTTTCTGTAAGGTGCACTGCAGTAGGCTTGTGCGTGCGCTTCGTCACCAAATTCCCATCAATCAGGTCACCATGGAAGAGCTGGATGCCGTGACAGTCCCCAGGACGCCCGGCCTGCTCAGCAGCCCAGAGATGAGCAGGATCATGGAAGGGCGACACTCAGGGACTGAAATAAAAGGCAAAGAGCAGATGCCAAAGGGAGTGGCATGGCCCCACCAACATCTGTATCCCCATATACCCAAGATCCTGCAAATGGGTCCTGCTGGCAGATGCCCTGGTTGAGAGGTGGGAGCAAACGCAGCTGCCTTGCCCTCCTTTCCCTCTGGAGAAGGCACGGAGGGGAGCACGGCACGGTGGTTTCTGTCTCCACACATGTATTAACACCAGCTGGCAGAGGACACCTTCCTCGGTCGCCCTGGACCCCAGCTTTGGGGGTTTAGCTCACCTTACATCAGTGGTGAGGCAGAGCAATGCTGAGCATTATATCCCCATCAGGAATTGAGAAACAGGCTGCAGTACACCGTGGCCAGCCAGGCATTTCTCAGAAATGAAAGATGTGCTGACCCTGCTGCACTTGGTGGCTTTCCAGCACACGGCAGTGTCCGGATCAGCTCCCTGTACAGCTCGGAGGGCGATGGAGAGGCGACAGCAAGCGTCCTCGCATAACCCCACTCCCCCTGCCCCCCAGCTCACTCCTCCCGGCCCCACATCCTGCGGCCACTGCTGGCTGCTTGGCGGCCCTCCGACACCCCGCTCCCAGCTTTTGGGCCAGACGCCAGGGCTGAAACAAGAGCCAGCCAGCGCCTGGGAGGGCTGTGCCCAGCCTCGTCCCACTGCCAGCCCCAACGCTGCCAGCCGTGGACGGCTGCCTCACTGCCCCAGCCACCTCTCGCCACCCCGGCTGCTCTCTCTGCCTGCCGGGAGCGTTTCGGAGGCTTTCTGCCAGCTAGATGCCAAAGTTGGCAGAGGTGGCATTCAGGAAGCAGCCGGCAGGTTAATCCTCCTAATAATTTGTAGCATGCAGGATGGAGTGGAGAACTGAAGTAGAAAGCGTCGTGCTGTGGGTTTCTATGGCATTTAAATTTCATCATTGTCTTGATATCTGCATATCAATTACGCAGGAAAGGAGGAAAGGAGGAGGGGCAGAGGTTACATGGGAGCTAAGAAAACAGTGACAGCAATAATCCTGCAAGCACAGGTCCTATTGCAAAAAATTACGCCAACTGCCTACCAACACTTCTCTTTCTTTAGCAAGTCCTCCCCATCTCTTTCTCTCTTTTGCTTTGCTTTTTTCCCTCCTGAATCCCCTGTAAATGGAACATGGGCAGATTAGCTTGTTCCCCTTCATTCTTGCTTGTCCAAAATGGATGGTGGGAAGAGAGGGGGAGAGAGAGAGGAAAAAAAATACTCAAAATGCCTGGAGCCATGGCTTGTGGATAAAAACCAGCTGCACATGAAAAATAATTGATGTGGGTTTTGAGCTACTACGGTTTGGAGAATAAAACACCGACTCAACCCTTACTTCCTGGAAGACGGCAGAACCTTTAAAAATATTGTTGAAAATAGGGTTTGGGTGGTTTTTTTTTTAGCAGTGGATGCACGGAATCTAATGCACCTGGATCCAGCCCTGTGTGCTGCCAGGCAATCCCCTGTGGCACTGGGCTTCCTTCCTAAAACATATCCCTGTCAGAAGGCATTTTGGTGCTGTTAGTCAGAGAAGTGTAGCAGCTATCAGACCTCCTGGACACCCAAATGAGCCTTAACCCTCTTGTCCCTCCCATGAATCCAAAGAGAGGACTTTAAGTGGAAGCGATACCTGATTTCATGACCAGGTGAGGAACCCTTGCTGGAGCACAGGGGTCCCTTTGGGTGGTGCAGGGAGACCCTTTTGTGCACTAAAAGGACTGATGCTATAACCAGAGGGAAAAGGATTCAAATCTTTACCAGACTACATAGTAAATGGGTTTGTCTGTGCTCAATAAAGGGATTTATCATTATGTGCAATGTGCAGAAGTCTACCCAAAGACTGCGATGGTCTCAGCTTTGCCCCCATGTAAAATGAACCACAGTGAGTAACCCCAGGGTTTCTTCTTCCTCTCTTTTTCAGGTTCCCTACTGACCTTTTGCATTTTTCCCCATGGTGGGCAGGAATATGGTCCCTTCCATCCTCATTACAGACTTCTGAAGTGCAGCGCTATCATTGCCATAATGCTTCTGTGACTTGACTTCCAATTACTAAATCCCATGAAAGGGCTCCCATTCTTGTATGCACACCGGTCCGGCATGCAAAATACTTGGCTCCAAAAAGTAGATCACTGGCTACAGGGAAAAGTAAGGGCACTTTGGTTCCCTCATTTTCTCCAGTTGTCTGTAGGGTGATGCCTTATATCAGAACTCAGCTTTAACAGGAACTTAAACAAGGAAATATGAAACTTTAATCAGGAATTATCGCTCTGGATTATCCTTTGGTTTATATTCATACAGAAAACTTAGGAATCAAGCTGTTTCAAAATACGGTGAGTCAGGGAAGCGTTTTCATTTGATGACGGTTGGAAGATTTTCAGTGATTTGCAAAAAAATGGAAAAGTGCAAGACTTAACAATGGGTTTTAATAGAAAGGATTAAAGATGTGGTACCAAAACAGACGAGAGGGAGGTGGCTTCAGACCCCATCCAAAACTCACTGATCGGATGTCAAGTGCCATTGACTTCAGTGGACTTTGAATCAAGACCATATTTTTTCTTGAAACAAATTTCTGTTCCTTTCAACAGAGCCCTTTTAACATGTTTAAGTTTGTATGTGGTACATTAACCTCTGTTCGTGGCTGGAGGAGTGGATCATCTCCTGAGAACAGCCACCAGATCTGGATCAGCCAAATTTTCTCTGAAGTCAAAAGGATGCTTTCTGCTGACCCAGCAGATCCCTTGTAGAGACAGTAGCATCACCGTCTCCCACACGGTAGAGCAAAGGACCAGTACCATATCACTTGATACTTTATGTTCGTCACCCAAAACATTGGGAAAAGGCAAAAAAGGTCAGTGAAAACAATATGGAGCAAGGCATAGCTTCCACGGGGAAGGACTCTGTACAGGAGTGTGGCGGCTCTTGCACAACACAACACAACACAACAAACACAACACAACACACTACACTTTGCACCAGTGGGAGGGGGGATCCTTTTGCCCCCGTCTCTCCCAGCAGCAACCTACTGCTGAGCAGCATGTGAGATACATCCAGTCCTGCCCAGAGGACACCTGAAAGGGCCCCTCAATGAAAAATAACTAACAAACTAAAAATAAGCGTCTCTAGAGCTAAAGCACGTAGGTAATTGTTCAGCTGGAATTGCTGCCCTGCAGTTACGCTGCTCGGTGGAGAGCGCTCTGATCCGGCCTACTGTCTTCCCGCTGAAGTGCAATCCTCCGTTTGGGTATCACCTCCACTCCCCGCACAGAACCGAGTGGGCCATGCCCAGTCCGTGGAGGAGCAGTGAGTGCACGGGCAGGTGCAAGATGGCACACATGACACCACTTAAAATGGTCAGGCGTGTCTGAAGGACTGCATCGGCCCCAAGGGCCTCCTGTTAAACTGTAACAGGAGTTCTGCATACTTCCACGGGTGGCAATAGAGAAAATGGTGATCTTTGAACAAGCCTCTAGTTAAAAAGTAAATCTGATCTTTTGAATTTTTGAGAATAAAAATAGACAAAAGTCTAAGCCAGATGGCTCTGACTGGGCAGTAGGTGAGGTATTCCCCCCGTGGTTTGCTTCTAAAATTAGCTTCACACACTGACTTGAAAATGTTAATCCCGGCTCATCCCTACCCTTGGCAGGGGGCTTGGGGGAAGAGATTTGCAGAGGCTCCTTGCTCATCACCTGGCTCAGGGGCCAGGATTTCATCCTGACAGAAAAGGCCGAAGGGCTGCCTCTTCCCAGGGACGGCAACACGCCCTTGGGGACCTCTGCCAAAGCAGCAGGCTCTGCTCCTTTCTCCAGGTTACCTCCTCAGCATCTCTGAGGAGGCAGAGGCCATCCCCCGGGCCTGTCACCCCTGCTTATTCCCCTCTAACTTACTGGGACATGTATATTCAGGGAACATCATCACTCTTTAAAGACTTCTTAAGTGTAATCGAGAAATGCGAACACCAGACAAAGACAGGTGAACTTCACATTTCTGGGCCTTTCCATCTACCTGGCTACCTACAACCACATTGCAGGAATGACAGCTGGAAACATTTTTTGCTCTTCCTTAACCAGCAGTACAGTATGAATCCAAAAGCCTATGATCCTGAAGAAAGTTTGGGGAGAGGTGAACACTCTCCTCCTCGTAACTATGTGATTTTCTCCTCCGGCACCTCAAGAGGCAACACTGACAGACAAAGAAAATAAAACTGTGCTGAAACATCTCTGTGCACTTCCTACCCTCTGCTGAACTCCCACCAGCCCTGCGAAGCAGCAGGCAGCCACACCTGCCCTGGGAAGATACCCACAGCTTGTGGCCGTGCACAGCTCCGCAGGGGGTATTCACTGAGCCACCGGCTTGGGTGCACTCATGGATGCATGTTTGTGCAGGTCCCATGGGGCAACCAAGAGCCAGGAAGGGGGTGTCGGGAGGATCTGAGCTGCCCATGGCCAGAGTTGCAGACTGTGTGGCCTCCAACAAGTACAACAAATTCATCTAGGAAGAGCAAACAGGTTTTATCAGGTTGCAGAGCTGCTAGGCAGGAAAGAAAGTGCAACTCAATTATTCGGCTTATGAGGACCAAGGCATGTGAGCCAGCAGCATCTCAAAGGAGCAGGCTTATGCCACCAAGGTGAGGGCAGTTCATCAGCTCTCTCAAATTTTTGGATACTCAAGCTGACTTTTGGATGTCCTACCTGGGGTTATCTGGAAATTGTCCTTTATTCTCTCCAGTTTTCTATGCAGTGGATCTGTTTTCAGCAATATCAGACCTCCTGCCCCTGCCACTGCTGTAAGCATGTCCTTACCACACGCTCGCTCTCTCTTCTATCCCTGCGATTCCATACCCACCGTGTAACCTCTCTCTTCCCATTTTCCCTCACTGGCCACTGCTCTTCCCTCTCATTTCTAACTGAAGCCCGAGCCTGGTTGCACTCTCCCTCTCCAGTCATTGATACCACCGT
Organism: Pygoscelis adeliae; assembly: GCF_000699105.1. Lineage (NCBI taxonomy): Eukaryota > Metazoa > Chordata > Aves > Sphenisciformes > Spheniscidae > Pygoscelis > Pygoscelis adeliae. Next base: position 2,573,772 of record NW_008824473.1, read on the forward strand.
CCATCTCCCTCAAGATTGTGTTCTGCAGTTTTTCAGTCCAGATCATCTCCTTCCCTTCTGCCCCAGGATTTCTCCAGAGCCATCCTCTGCCCCAGTCAGCCCTGTCTTCTCCTTTCAAGACAATTACTCCTCCTGCCCTTGGACCTCAACCTGCTCTATGCTCCTGATGCCAAATGGCTTGACACAGTAGTGTGAGCTCTTGCTCAGGTCCGCTCAGACTTATCACCCTATGGCAGACTTATCACCCTATGGCAGACTTATCACCTGGCAATTTTGGTGTAGAAGGAACAGTAGTGATGAATTACAGTGGAGATAAATTCCTCACCTGTGGCTTGCACTTTTCCTTTCCCAGCCCTGCGACTGACTGCTGCAACCTGTCTGTAACAACACAAACTCCCGTGTGATTCCTCAGCAGCACATCACTCTTTTGTGAGACGTGGGGCAGAAACCCTCCAGAACATCCTTTTCCTGCACGGCCACTGCTGTGAGGAGGCTCAGAAGTGTGGGTGCAGCCCTCGCCGTGACGGGCAGGCTGGAGGACAAGCCCCCAGGTAGCCCGCAAGGGGCCGTTGGGGCTCGACGGGTGCCTGGGGGCTGGAAGTCCCTGTCTAGACGCGCTCATGTGGAGGGCAGAGAAAATGACAGCGGCAACGTGAGCAAAATGCTTCTCTGTGGTATGTAAGCACTGAAAAATTAGAAAGATGAAAAAGATCTGCCTACCTGTACCGTTTAAGGTATAGATATAGAGATAACACCGCCCCGTGAGTCAGTTGTTTGACTGCTATCGGTAGATTATGCACTAAATACCTCTCAGGGAGCATTTTGGTGATGATGTAACCCCGAGCAGCCCCAAATGTGCAGCATTTTTGAAATGCATTGCAGAAGGCAGCACGGTGGTCTTAAGGTACCATCATGCTGGTTTTTAAAACAGAGTCGTTCTTAAGTTATCCAAGTTCAAAGTGCAGAGAAAGAAGTATGAAACGTTTTGTAACGGTTGCAACATGCTCACCGCCCAGGTTAGATTCGGGTAAGTAAAAAAAGTGACGGCTCAGAAGCGCTCCACCCTCGCTCTCCTAATGTCCCTCTGCTGAGACCTAGACAGGTAATGGTCTGGCTGCGAAGAACAGACGGAACTATCAGATGTAACTTTCGGAGCCCAAAACTTCTGTTGCGGTACGATGGCCAGTGCTATTGAACTGGTCAGTCTGGATGGGACTTTACGGCTCTTAAAAATTGTGAGGTAAGCCACGGATTGCCAAGTCCTGGGAAAGAAGGGAAAACCTCTCACGTTTACGTGGCTCCAACGCTCAGTCCTTCGGTCACCAGAAAAGAGCCAATAAAACGAGAAACGTCTTCAAAGTTTTGAGCGGCTCGGGTTTAGTTAGCGGCTAGTTGGGTCGCTCTTT
>NW_008824473.1:2576408-2579536 GCF_000699105.1 Pygoscelis adeliae
TTCAAAGCCCCTTCCCGCGGCGTAAACACTTTGCGCTCAGATCTGCCCGCAGCGGGGTCCCGCCGCGCCGCAGCAGAGGCGATTGGGCATAAACAGTTTGCATAACGCTTCCTCGGCCGGTCGCAAGACGAGTGCCAATTTTCTTCTTTAAAAAGAAGAAGAAACCCAGATGGGAAACAAACGTTTAATCGGGCACAAGATATAAATGAAACATCACAAGGCAAGTGTTGCTAAAATGCTTAGGCAGGAAGCATATGATTTTCCATGGATGTTTTGCAGGTGAGTCATGGTATTCGCCGCATGCTCTTTCTCATTACTGAAGATCCCAGTCCGGTGACATGTACAGTATATAGAATGGGAGTATTTAGTTGGGCAGATTCATTAAGTGCAAGTAAGGAGAAGCAACTTTTCCAGGGCTGTGGCAGAGCAGTCGTGAGCTTGGGGCTGACGGCATGGAAATCTTTATGCTCTCATTTGTCCTTTTACTGAATTCCTGCGGCAGCCAGCGTTACACTAGAAAGCTGTCACTTTTCATAACATGCGATGCTCTGCATCCGTCATGCAAGTCTTTCCAATTCAAGTGAAAACAAACACCCTTTCAAAGGGGGTTTCCTCTCCCCCCTTCCCGCCCCTGAGATGGGAAGTGGGGTGTGCGTGCCAGCAGCGTTTCTCAAATCCTACTGAAGCCAAGGTCCCTGACCCCAAATCTGGCCCCAGGTGAGGAACGGACCCTCCATGCCTGGCCTGAAGACAGCTGCAGCCAGTGACCGTGCATGACCGGGGCCGGAGCATACCAGGAGCTGGGAGCAATTGAATACCCTCAGCTCCCAGGGTCTCACATGGGAATTTGGTAGCCAGCTCCTCCTGGCCGGGCTCAGGCAGAGCCTTGCCTCTGCCCCTGGGACAGCTACGCTGAGCCCTGCCACCACCACAGTCACCGGGACACCTGCCACCGATCAGGTCCTCCTTCACTGCCTCCCCGGAGGCAGTAATCCATGGTGTGCAAAAAAACAAAAGGACTCAGTGAACATAAACAATAATCTCGACCTGTCTCAGGGTGCTGACTGAGCCCTGCTCTATTTACCTCTTCCGAAATCCCGCCTTGCAATCCCGCAACTGAGGGAACCACAGTAAATGTTCATCTATTTGTTCAGCGGCTAACTGCACTGTGTTACATGTAGCCAAAGAATCCAGGGAAGCAGCCAAAGACATAAATTAGGCCAACTTGTGGTGAGCCTAACTGACAATATGATAATAGCACTTACTTACCTCCCCCTCAGGAGAGCTGTGTAGGTTAGTTAATGTTTATACAACGCTTTGAAACCGATGTTCAGGAGATGTAAGTGATATTACATTAATTTTACAGTTATATTTGTTTACTTTTCTAGAGTAAATGTATTCTGCACAGTTAATATAGGTCACCTCAGACACAGTTTTACCAGGTCCCTGTAGGAAGCTAACTTGACTGAGCATTTCTTGTTCACTAAAAATTTCCCAAGACTGCTTACCCAGTGAAATCCAGAGACTGGATTCAGAAGTGCTTTGTAATGGGTGCATGACAAGCAGCAGTCCGTGTCTGTTCTGAATAATCAGTATAGAAAACCTGTATAGACCTTTGGTGGTAGAAATGTTTTCTTTCCAGGGTGTTTCTTGAAGAGCAGAAGGAGTGCAGAATGCTGTCAGGCTCTGAAGGCTTAGCCTCTGCTAGTGCGTAATATAGCTTAATTGCAACTATGACACTGTAGACAAAAGCTGAATAAACCCCCAAATAAAGGATTTATTGGATGCTAAACTGAAATGACCTTTGGACATAAAAATGCCAAGAAGAAGCCATAATAATTGGTGCACAAAGCTGACTATGTATGACTGGCCCAGCGATAAAGAAGACATTATGCACCTCAGATGGTTTGGCCTGCCCACATCCAAGTCATCAGAGCTTTTTTTTATGTTAAACAGTTATGGTTCATCAAATACAGCCTTGATCTACTGTTACATTTATTAATAAAGAGGTGGAGAGCCCCTAATCAAACATTCCTGCACCAGGAGGGTTACACTGCAGATGGTTTCACACCAACCCCCATGGTGATTTTATTTTTCTTTGACACTTTAGCTGTGGATTTTTAAATCGACAAGGCTTCCAGAGAAACTTGGACAAAAACCACAGAGCCTCAGCTGTGAGGCAGCTTGCCAGCATCATTTCAACCAAGGATTATTTTTTTTTTCCCCTCTTTACACACATCAGTGACAGCTTTCTCAAACTTAAGCAGTGCTTCGATTCAACCCTGACCTCGGCAGCAGTTTGGGACTGTGGGGAGATTTGGGGTAGGGATGGAGGGGTGGGAAAGGGGGTGAAGGTTTGAGGTCATTGGTGGCAGGAGATATTCCTACTGGCTCTCGCACCCCGGACACCCGATCTGCCACACGGTGAGCTGGGGCGCAGCAATGCTGTCCCCCACGGACGTCTCCTGGCCTCCTGCCGGCATGCCGCCTTGGCTGCCCCAGTGTCACCGGCAGCCCCTCTTTCTCGTGCTTTTCTTCCCTTCCCCAGGACCACCTGGATCCCCTTGGAGGCCTCTGGGTAGGGGTGGCACGGCCACGGTCACTGCCCCCGGAAGCCTCAGCCTTGTTCCGGGTCCCTCAGGGCAGGAGGGCGAGGCGGAGGCATCCCTTCTCCCGTGCTGCCTGCTCTGCTCTGCAACTCTTGGTAGGGATTTTCCCAAGCAGGGAAGCCCTGAAGGGTTTTTGGTTTGTTTTGCTGTTAAAGACACACTGAGCTCCACAGAGGGAAGAGATCAGCAGCAGTGCCACGGTCTCCCTCAGCCCCTCCTGGGGTCGGCGGTACTGGCAGTACGTGGTCTCGGCGGGGGCAGCGTCCCCGAAAAGCGTGCCACGGGGCACATCTGCTCCCACCGGGGTAGGGTGCGGCCACCTCGGGAGCTGTCTTCAGTCCCCCACTCTCTGCCTTGCAGGTCTGGGCAGCGCGACGGGAGCGGGCAGCCCCTGCGAAAAGGCCTGCAACCCCCGGATGGGCAACCTGGCTCACGGGCGGGCGCTGCGGACGGAGACGGCCTGCGGGCGCCATGCCGCCGAGCCCTTCTGTGCCTACACTGAGGACGCCCAGCACCGCT
>NW_008824473.1:2579546-2586400 GCF_000699105.1 Pygoscelis adeliae
GCCGGTGCAGCGGGGCCCACGCGGGGCTGGCCCACCCCCCCGCCGCCATGGCCGACTCCCCCTTTCGCCTGCCCCGCACCTGGTGGCAGGCGGCCCAGGATGCCCCCAGCGAGACCATCCAGCTGGACCTGGAAGCCACCTTCTACTTCACTCACTTGATTTTGGTCTTCAAGTCGCCCAGGCCGGCTGCCATGGTGCTGGAGCGCTCCCAGGACTTCGGCGAGACGTGGATGCCTTACAAATACTTTGCTGCTAACTGCTCGGCCACCTTCGGGCTGGAGGATGACGTGAATCAGAGAGGAGCCATTTGCACTTCCAGATATTCGAGTCCCTTCCCCTGCACCGGAGGAGAGGTAGGTCTGCCGCGGTCGGGAAGAGAAAGCCCTCGCCCCAGCCTTCTTTCCCTCTGCAATCTCCGCTCCAGCTTTTACGCTTCTTGTTTTACTGCACTGGCATCCGTTGTCATCGAATTTATTTCACAGGGCAAACTAACGTAATTCATTCTGAGGTGATGTAGGCACTGCCCTGCCCCTCGCTTTGCTGAGCTCGTAATCCCCCTCTTTCCTAAAAAACTCCTCTCCCCTCACCCAGTGAAACCCCTTCACACAACTGCAAAGAAGGCGGATGCTGCTGATTCCTTGGGAAAGCCAAAGGGAACGTCGCTCTTGACAGTCTTCTCCAGTCCTTGCAGTTGTGTGTTTTCGGGGTGTTGCAAATCAGCCCGACTTTGACCAAAATGCAACTATGTTAAAATTAATGGTCACCACATTCACTTTAAATAGTGAACACCTCACTGAGAAGTAAGAGTGTCAAAATAGCTACTGGCCACATTGGAGTATGGTTCCCATAAGCCAGATTAGTCAGGTAATTAAGAAACCTTATACTTCATCTTTTTTTTTTTTTCTGTGCACACTTATTCTCATGTGAAAAGAGCATGGAAAAAATGAAGAAAAACATCACGTTTGCTAAAAGGAAAAATAGATTTGAAAAATCGGATTATTTTCAATATCAGAAACAGCAGATAATAAATCATGCACTTGCAGGTGCTACCAACAGTACTCTTCCCTTTGGTGCCTAAGCCTGTCCCGCGGCGCTGGAGACCCTCCCCTGGGAGCCACGGCTGCAGGGCTGCCCTCCAGGGTTCCCACTGGTGGGGAGGCGTCCCCAGTGACCAGCGCTGGACTTTAAAGGCTGCTCCCTCTAGTGGCCTCATTTAATGAGTTTGTCTGAAAGTTTAATCAACCTTTAAATTGCCCTCTGACCTAACACAGAGGAAGGAGCAAATTTCATTAGTGAATCACGTTATATAATTTTAGATTCTGCTGATAACATGTTTTGAGGTGAAAACTTGGTTCTTGGAGACCAGCATTAATGTCTGAGAAAAATCACCTGTTCAGACCCGTTTGCAGTCATTTGGGGTCACCTCTAGCCATGCTCTGGCTAGGAAGCCACTCTCTGCAGAAATACCAAGAACTGTTTGTTCACCAAAGTGCATCTCTTAGCTGTGTCTTGGGAGGCAGCCGATGTTCTGCTCTAGGAGAAGCTGCTCCGTGCTCTCATCAGCTCGGAAACAAGGATCTCCAGACCTGCCACACAGACGCAGGATGGTTATTTCATTAGCCCAGCAAAGTGTTTAAATCAGATGGCTGGTGAAAGAAACTGCTATCTTCCTCTCTTCTCCTGCCTCCCGTTGCTCGTGCCCCCAAAAAGCTGCCTGAACTTCCTTTCACAGTGAAATATATACAGGAGCTTATAAGAAAGATGGAGAACGACTTTTCACCAGGGCCTGTTGTGACATGACCAGGGGCAATGGTTTTAAAATGAAATTGATTTAGATTGGGCATAAGGAAGACATTTTTTATGATGAGGGTGGTGACACACTGCAACAGGTTGCCCAGAGAATCTGTGGATGCCCCGCCACTGGAAGTGTTCAAGGTCAGGTTGGACGGGGCTTTGAGCAACCTGATCTACTGAAAGATGTCCCTGCCCATGGCAAGGGGGTTGGACTAGATGATCTTTGAAGGTCCCTTCCAACCCAAACCATTCTGTGGTTTTGAATCAGGGCTAACTACAAAGTGGGACCCACAAAAGAAATTATGGATGTACCCCACTGGGAATTTTCCAGTCCCTCAGCACTTCTGCCAGCCTCTGTGTCCCACCACCTGAATCATAAGGTTACGCCAGCCTGTGATACAGTGCAGGGACTGAAATCTATAGCTCTCGGGCCAGCCAGTGGGACATGTCTGGGATACTCTGACTTGCACGCTCCTTTTTGAGCTTTCCCAGGGATCGTTCTCAGGGATAAGAAACCCAGGGCGTCATTCAGGGCAATAGCTGCCTCGTTTGTGCTGGGTCCCACGTAGCTAGCCCCCGGCGCAGTTTTCACTGTGGTCACTACAGTGATGTACCTGCACACCAGGACGGGGACTGTGCCTGGCAAGAACCTGTGCAAATCCTGACCTCGGGCCGGCTCCTCTACAGGTTGGGGCAATGAGTGGGGATACGAGGATCGAGGTCTTGTGTGTAGAAACCAATGCCAATCTCCAGAAGGAAAGGAATTTGGTGGTGTTTGATGCATCTGCAAAAACAAGCTATTTACCGAACTTGCGCCTGCGGGATCTCTTCTTTTGGCATCGCTTTAGTTTGTGTTATTGCAAAGAAGCTATAAAAGTCAAGATCATCTAATTATTCCAGGTTTTAAACAAATGTTGAGTCCAAGGGGCTGGAGCTTATAAGATTTTATTTATATGGCACACTTCAGTTCCCTGCACTTAAACACCACTTTTTACCTGCAAAGTAATAACAGCAGCTCTCTGGTGACCAGATGGCAAGCCTGCATGCTTAGCAAACATCACATTTAATTTATTACAGTGTGCTACATTCCAGCAATTACTTGTAACTGCCAATAGCAACATGTATCTCACCTAAGGAAACATCAGAGTTTTGTGTTCTGTTTGGAGTTACGTTGTGCTTTACTCCCACTTCTGGTAGCACCTAATTTCAGACATATGGAAACAGTAATTTCACTTGAAACAGTGGTTTCAAATGTGCACTCATCTGAAATGTCCAGGTCTGAAGGGTATTATTTAATTGCAGCTCAGTTGCTGCAGTTTTCTTTAAAGCACAAACATAAATTCTGCGAGTGCTACTGGATTTCTTTTTTAACTTTTTAGAGTTTTTTAACTGTGATGTAACTACTATAACCTGTGATCCAAACTGTGTATCACACCATCTGTATACCACTTTCTCCCACCTTCAAACATTTCTCCACCACATGTGCATTTCCAGACACAGAGTCAGGGCTTGCAGGGTTTTGCGGGACGGTGGGGTCTCTGCACGTTGCTGGCAGCTCAGTCACTGCCGCCTGTCCCCCTGGATGAGCAATTTGCAGAGCTCAGGGGAGGCCTCAGGAGGTGGCGGCTGACCCCAAATGGCACCAGAGATGATCCGCCCGTGTTTCTGCCAAGTGTTACGGCGCCTGCGAGCCCTGTTTCAAGGCAGCAGCATGCAGTAGCTCATAGTACTCAAGGGCTTACAGCCTCTTCTTAATAAATCACATGTGCTAATTTGGAGCAAAGCTGTACCTGCTTCAGTTCCTATTGAAAAGAAAAATCAGGCTTTTTGCATTTCTTCCGCCCTCATCATCATGAGTCATTCCTTGGATGCCTGGTTCAACTCTTATGACAAAAGTCCTCCCTCATCACAACTTGCCATGATGTTGATCTTGAGGAGATTTATGATACCACAGAAAGCAAGCTGCCAAGCCTCTGGGTTCATTTCAAAGATCCAGAGCTCAGAGCTGGTGGAGAAATGAGAGATGCTGAATTGGCTCTGGGAGACGCCTTTCGTCTTTCTTCTGTAGTAGAGTGGCTCTGGGCTTCTGTTTGTGGTGGTGGGACTGGGGTGGTGGAGGGCGTTGGGAGAGGGGTCTGCATGGTGGGGCTGCAGGGTGCCACCGTGCTGCAGTCACCCAAGCTGAAGGCCACCACGGCGGTGAGAGCCGGCAGTGGTGATGTCATACGCCATGTGTGGCACTTGGCAGGTCTACTGATGGGTAGAGTATCCTCAGCAGGGACTTGGCAGGTCCCTGCCCTTCCTTGCTACCTATCCCTGATGCTGCAAAACCTCCAGGCGTGGTTATCCTCTGCTTTGGATGCATCTGAGTCCTCCACCCTGAAGCAGGCATGAGCTGGAGAATCAACAGCCTAATGGTGGGAACAGGAAGGAAAGGGCAGATCTGGACGGAACTGTAGAGGAAAGAGGTTGAAGGCTGCATGGCACAGTACTGATGTCAGGAACACTGCACTGATGCCCTGGATGCCCTGGGTTTGGTCTTAAAGGCTTTCTCGGTGGAAGTAAGCCCTCTTTAACAGGTCAGCACATGCTCAGAGACTTTGCCAAGCTGAGCCCCATGCTGGAGCAGCCTGGCTGTAGTCTGGCCTCATGCAAAGAAGAACCACCCTTTCAGCAGCCAGGAAAGCAATGACTTATCTGCAAGGATCCAGGAGCCAAACAAAATAACTGAGTCCCTCCTCTGTAGGGAACAAAGGAAAAGAGGCAGATGGTGGGTGCCCGCCTTCTGCCCCGGCATCCCCAGGCACTCACTGCGTCCTGTTCAGAAACCCACCCGCAGGCTGGCACTGCTTTCAGGAGCTCTCACCATTCAACACCTAGGGCCAGGCTGTCCCCCCATCATGGGGCCCATCCAGTATGGACGAAGGAGAAGCAGGAAGGAGGAGGAAACCACAGTACAACCAACCCAGGTTTCCAGCAAGCTTCAAGCATCTGTCAATTTGAGGGGTCAGATTTGCAACACTATGAAGGGGACAAGAAACTCCTTCCCTGTCAGGGAATAATTTCAGATCAGCTGCACGCAGAGGGATCACTAAAGAATTTCCCCATGCTTAACTTAGTGAATTAATTGTTTCACAGCAGCAGTTTGTTTAGCATAGGCAGAAACCTCTAAATGCTGGCCTTTTATCATCAGTGTTTTAAGAGAAAGGCTCAGGCCAAGTTTTAGCCTAGATCATACAAATGTGCTACAAATCCAGAGTATTTCCACTGTTTTCCAGGGTGCAACCCTTCAGCCACGTTATTGCAAAGGAAATCAGAACTGGATTCACCAGCCAAACATAATCTCATCTAAGTAAACAAGATGCAGAAATAAACTCTTTCGGCTTCATGCTCAGACAAGAATGCCAATTTTATTAGTATGCATAAAAGGCTGTCTTCCCTCCCATAGTTCAGATCATATTAATATCTCTTCCTTTGCAGCCTAATCTGATCGCTGTTAAGGGCTCATTGACAAGGGGCCCTTAGCAGATGTTAATTCTTTAACTGTGAGCGAGAGTGACTGTCCACTCTGCAATGCAATTATCTCATTCACTTTACGTTCCCATGTGTGGTCAATTCAGGTTAGCTCGCCTGAGTGTCCACATTTAGACAAGCTCCAGGATAAAAGGACTTACTGAAGCAGAGTCTCCTTGACAAGATTTTAGTAAATTAGTAACTTATTTGAGTGATCATCTATTCAGAATACTGCTAATAAATCACTTGGAGACCTCAGCTATTGTTGCTGTTTGCTATTAATAGAAGAGGCATATTTGCAGTTTGACTATATTCCAGCAACAAATTCTAACGTGCTTTTAACTTTTGAAATATCACATACCACTGTTTTACTGTGGGGTGTGTGTCTTGCTGAGCATTTTATTGATCTCATGTGCGTTCTGTAGCAGAAAAACCTTAAAATGTTTTGCCTTACACTGTTACTGCATGCTGCCTGCCTCTGTTCCTTAAGGATTTGGACACCAGTCCTACTGGTTCTACCTGAAATTATCTGTGTAGAGGAGAAGTAAACTGTGTCCTGCTACTCTCAAGTTTGGCCCTGATAGACAGCAAGGAATTGTAACACTCTCTGACACAAACAGGAGTTAAAGATGCTCAGTGGTTTTTATTTTGGAGCCCTAATTTGGGGTTGTAGAAACACACTGTTGCAGCCTAGAAGCTTTTGCCCGTTTTTTTTTGCCTGTCTTTTAGGCCTGAATAAGCTTGGGTTTTAAGATTATCATTGCTGTCCTTAACTGAAGCTAGATCTCCATTGCTCTGAAATCCTCCAAGGATCTCGTGGGTCACGGGAGATATGAGTTCAGTCACTTGCAGGACTTGGGACTCCACAAAGAACCTGGGCAAATATGCAAGAATAACCTCAAAACAGCCTGGGACGTCAGCCCATTAGAGGGCTGCGAACGGCTTTTTTAATCATCCTGTGCCACTGGTGTCTGCACAGAGAGAAAACAAAGGCCCAAACAGATGAGAAGGAAAGAGGGATCCTGGCTGGTGTTCAGCAGTGCTCAGGACACGTGAGGACACAGCGAGGGAAGTGTGTTTTCAAGTCCCATCTCTACACTGTGTAGAAGTGCATTTTGTAGGAAAAAAAACCTCTTTAACAGCATCTTCCTGATCATTCTGTCTTTGGGAAAATGCAAATTGTCGGGGTCTGTACAGAAATGCCACATGCAAAAGAGAGTCTGTTCAGCTAGGGGCCAGGGGTGATGGGGGTGATGGCCAGACCCAGCCCAACTCTTTGCATTATATCAGTGAATTTGGCAAGACATGGGGGCCATTATTTCATAAGCACAAGAATAATGATTTCTAGGGGAAAAGTTAATGAGACAAAGTAAACAAAGTCAGGCCAGAGTCAATGAGTGATGTAGGAACCTAGCAATCCCGGGCTGTGGCAGCTGGCCATTCAGCACAGGGTGGCTGGGGAAGGTTCGTGAGAGCCGCGTGGGATGCGTGCCCGCCGGCCAGCACGGCACAGGGCTCGCTGCTTGCGGCAGCGCTGGCAGCATCAG
>NW_008824473.1:2586522-2604360 GCF_000699105.1 Pygoscelis adeliae
CTTGCGGCAGCGCGGGCATCATCGGCACGCCAGCAGGATGCTGTCCTCCCACCAGCCGCCTTGCCCATGGCTGTGGCGAGGTTCATCTCTTGGCTTGGGGCCCGAGCTTTCCCTCCTGGCAGGGAAGCCCGTCTTCCCAAGGCCTGTGCAGGGTTTCCGCTGGCTTTAGCATTGTCGGGTTGTGGGGAGCCTCTCCCTGTAAATAGTGGGGCAGCAAAAAGGGGATTCAGGGAAAAAGGGGAAACCTGAGCTTAGTTTTCAATTTGTGCCTGGGAGGACAGGAGATGAGGGCAGTTCTTGGCACATGTGGAGACAAACCTTTGGTCTCCAGGGAATTTTGCCATGAAAGGTACTTTCCCCTCCAGAGACTGGGCACCATCAGGGCTGAGTGACCCAACTGCTGTTTTCCAGGCGCCGGCACCTGCTTTTTAAGTTTTCCACACCTGGAGTACCAGGGATGATACTACAAGGTCTCTGGGCCAGGTTGTGTCAAAACCCTCCCTCTCTGATGCAGGCAGTCCCAGAGCAGTGACATGTCCCTTTGCTGGGCCTCCCAGGTGCTCAGCATCTCTGGAGGACCAGAGCATGAGAGGGGCAAGACGCTTCTCCAACCTGCCCGGTGATTCCCCCCGTTGCAGTTAGCCCACAGGAAGGTCTCATTGTCTCCTTTTCTCCCTGGCTTTCCCAGTGCTTTTGACACTTGGAGGTTGGCCCTCTGCTTGGCCAGCTCTTGAAATGCAGCCGCCCCTGGGATGGAGCCTAGCCAGTGTTTAACAGTGCGTATCGGCGGTCCTCCATTTAGAACAGCAAGTTTCTAACAACTGCAGATCACGGCTTCTGGATCGGCCTCCAATTATGGCTAAAACAAATTATTCCTCAGAGTAAGCTTGACCAATCTGTGAAAGGGGTATATTGTAGGCTGCCAACAGCAGGAAGTAATGAGTCCCAGGGCTCCAGGAGACCCTTTCCAAACTGCTTATGTAGGAAGTGAAGAGCACTGTACCCACATGAAACGAGGAATTTGGGTAGGCAGAATTTAATTCTCTAAATTGGCATCTGGTGGGATGTTAGCGGGACTATTGCTTCCCTTGAGAAAAGTGCCACGGGATTTTAGCTGTGCAGCCAGGGCCTCTCTTCAGGCGCTGCACCCCACTGCTTCATTTCACAGTTCATTTTTGGCATGAAGGGAGGACTGGCTCACTTATTCAGCTCCCAGTTTGCTGTCTGGAAAGTAGGGCTGCCATGTTTCTCTTTAGGATTCCTGGATACAACCGGCTACACGGGAAGTGTGTAACCTAAAGCAGTGAATCGACACATCTCAGAAGTTTTGGATCAAAAGCTCATGGGGACTTAATCTGAGATTAATCGCCATGCACAATGGGTGTCGGCGTGAGACATCCAGTCTACCAATGTTCAAAATCCTACACAAATGGTGAAGTCCTCAAATTCTCCCTGGGCTACATTTCCAGGAAGAAAAGAAGTTAATGTCCAAAAACAAACTTACTCAACGCGTATGCTGTGAGTCCCTATCACCAGTCTCTGTGCAGCGTCCCTCATTGCTGTGGTCAAAATCTGTAGCCATGAGTTGAAAGGGCAGTGCTGTTTCTCATGGCCTTTTTGACTATGCGTGTTTACATATAATTCAGACAGGTGTTCCTTTTCCCAAAATTAAGTGCAGCTCATGGTAACTGGATGGTTTAAGCAGCCAGCTCTATAGACACAAAGCCTTTTCATTATAGACAAGAGCAGTTGAAAAATATTCATGAAATCGGGCTGAAAGAAATCCCCTTGGTCCCTAGTACTGTTGCAGACGTTCTTGCTGAAATGCTAACCTGCTGCCTTGCAGGCTTTTGCAGTGGTGCGTCGTGCTCAGAAGCTGTTAAAGGGGTTATTCTGCAGCTCTGGGGAGTGAGCCAGCTTTTCTTACAGCCCTGCCTATGAACAAGCAAGTCCAGTTCTCTGTCTGGTTCTTTGGAGGTAGCTCCAGGTTTTCTTGGTCTTCCCTACGCATAACAGGTACTGCCGGCAGGCCAAGGCTGAGAACATAAATCTTTGTGGGGATAGGGAAAGGAGGGGAATTGCTGGAGGGAAGAGTATTTAAATGCCATCTTTCTTGCTGATCAGTCAAAGTACTTCTTCATATCATCAGCTGAAATGTGCTGGTTCATTTTCCTATGTGGGATAGCGCAGCCTTGGAAACGGTGATTCTGAAGATGAGGAAAAAGCAATAATTGTTTTCCTTGATAGTGCATAGCCGATTATATCATGCATCTGAAGGGGTTTGTGAGCCAAGAAACTGAGTGTTTTTATCTGTTTGATGAGTGAAAGTAGTGATTAGGCAAAATAAACCCATTATGGAATAAACTATCAATTCTTGGAGAAGCACTGTTAACTGGAGGTGAAGAAATCCAAATGTTTTGAGCTGTTTTGAGTTGGAGAGAGATTTTTCTGGTAAGAATATTACTTCTGTGATCATAGGCTGCATGAAGACAGGCATGACCTAGCAGTGTTTCGTTTTCATCTAATGAAATTGTGCGGCGGGATGTTGAAAGGAAGCTGAGAAGATGGCTCTCGTCTGATTGATTATGGCCAGAGAAGTCAAGGATCCTGGAGAAGTCCCGAGGCTCTTGTCTAGCTCTCCTCATGCCTTTCCCAGCCCCTCACCGGCCGGCTGCTGCGTGTGAGTAGGAGCTTGTCCCATACAGCTTCTTGCTTTTGAGAATGGCAGAAGAATGCCTTGAATTTCCCAAAAGATAAAAGTTGCCATCGTATAAATTAACTTGCCAAGGCCCCCACAAGGGCCAGTTATTTGAAATAGCTGGATTTTCCTTCTGAAGTCTTTGTAAGATTGCCTAACTTTTGGATGGTGAGACAAGGGATTATTTGCCTTGTTTTATGTGCTGTAAAAGATTGCAGAAGGGCTGTAGGCATGGGCCAAAATGGAGTGCCATTTCTCCAGCATCTCAAGGAGCTCAGGGGCTACTGTTGGTGCTACACAGCAGGTGTCTGTCACCATGGCTTGCGGACATGGACAGAGTGCTTCAAGGTGTGGCTTGAAAGACAGGCTCCACTGCTCAGTTTGACCTCAGTGTCTCTGACAGTCACTTCTCTGCAGTGGTGAGGCAGGTTTCCCAATTTCTCTTATCTCACCCGGGTGATGCTGAGGTTTGCACTGTGAATGTGCACATGCAGGGGATGGTCAGACCTCTCTGTGAGAAAAGGACGCTCCTCTTCCCTGCAGTCCACTTGTCTGACAGGCAGAAAACCAAAGTATATTAGAGGAGCTAGTGGGTGATACCTGCTCAGTTTAGGCTGATGAACTTCCCACACCATGTGAATTGTTTACAGCATCTGCCAAAAAGTCTTTTCTTAGCCTAGGATCATTGCAATGAACATACATAGCACAGAGATACGCATGGGTTTCTCTCTTAAAAGCTCTTTTGCTTGGTGTGGTAATACATCAAATAAGTCTGTTTTGACAACAGAGGGTACCAGCGTTCTGGCTTCTTCACAGGGGGAGGAGTCCACCAGGCTTGATTTTGTGAAGGAACAAGACTGTTTTCATAAAACTTTTAGGAGCTTAATGTCTTTAAGATATATCTCCTAAATGTGGTTGAAGTTAGCCATGGGTTTCAAAAGTTTTTAGGGTGGACTGATGGGCAGACGCATTGATACACATGCAGTGCAATGGCATAAGGCCTATTTCAGTAGGGAACTAACCTGAAAGATATGGGAAGGCTTTGCAAGCAAAACACTCCTCTGGAGACACAGCTCTCCACACTGGGAAGAGCCAAGGAGAGAGCCTGGCAGAAGTTGACCACACTGATGCAGAAAATCCTTGGAAACTAAAATACTGACCAGGAGAGTAAATGCTAGCATGGGGTTGAGTCCTCAATACTAAAACTGGGAGACAAGAAAAACCTATCATCTGCAGAGTATCTGTCTCTCTCAGAGGATGTATGTGGGCAGGGAATATGTTGGTTGTTGTAGGTCTGGTGGTTAGACCATGCGTCTGACAAACGGGCCGCCTGAGCTGCTCCTGCACTGGCAGGGCTGTGGGAGCCCCATTAAACTAGGCAGCTCCTGTGCCTGAGGCTTCCCACTGTAAAAAGGGGTCCCCAAAGGTGTCAGGGCAGGTAGGACTGTTGCTGCTCCCCATAGGTACCAAATAGGATTTATTGCTGTGGCGTGAGTCTTGCCACTTGGCACAGCAAACCTTGAAAGTCAAGCCATAGAATCATAGAATCATAGAATCATAGAATCATTAAGGTTGGAAGAGACCTCCAAGATCATCGAGTCCAACCGTCAACCCAACACCACCATGCCCACTAAACCATGTCCCTAAGCCATCCTCACATGTACAGGAAAACAGTCTCACCTCAGTCTTTCTTGCATTGGGTGTTAGTCTTAATTAGGCTTAATTACTCTTTCCTGGGAAGGCGCAAGGGGATGAGCACGGAGCAGTCTCAGCCTCAACGCTCCTCTGCACCACCAAGAGGTGACCAAGCAGGGGTGAGCGAAGGAGGTGTGGGGACACCCTCTTTGAACCAGGAGCACCTGGCTGGCGCTGGATTTCTGCAGCTAAATTTATATCCAGTTCCCTCCGAGAAAAGTCTAAGCGGGCTTTTGTGGTGATGATGCAGTTTCTTGGGTGGAAGTTGAAATCAGACACTGTGGCAGGTTGTTAGAGAAAGCCCCAGTGGGCACACACAAGTCGCATCATTGTTAATATTTTTTAAATTACCCATTTCTACAAATCAGCCTTATTTCCTGCTGTGAACTTTCTGTAACACTAACCAAGAGACATTATTACTTTTAACTTACATCTATTGAGAAGGAATTTAATTGGCCCAATAAAATTTCCCAGCTAAGCTTCTCCGAACAAGACCAGCCAAGACTAAAAGCAGTTGACACTTTTGGGTAGTCCCTATGGGAGAGGGCCTGGGCTGTTTGACAGGCTGGGCTGGCTGTGGAGGGAGGCACGGGGGGACGGGGCACCGGCACACAGTGGCTGGGGGTGGCAGAGGTGTACCAGGCAGCGGGTGCAGCATGGAACATCTCAGCTTGAGCTGCAGTTGCATGCGGCTGCGAGCAACAGCTGGGGCCTGCGGGGACAAGTAGACATGAGGTGATGCTGTGCACACAGCTGGAAATGCTGGGGCTGGGAGGTGGGGGATGAGGGCTCCCCTTTGCCTTAGCCCCAATGCCTGGCAGGCAGTGTCTAACCTCGGCCACTTGCCAGGCTCGAGGGAAATTTTTCAGGAGGCAAAGGGATGAAGTCCCAGACGTGCTGGCAGAACTCCACCACCGTCTTTACTGCCTACGTTTTCAGAGCATTGTCCAGGCACTAAATGAACCAGATAGCTTCCAGTGACATGGAGATTCAACAGGGCCGCATAATACAGGCCAATTAGCCACATTTATTTAGTGCCTGCATACCAAGAGACACTGCAGACTCCTAATGCAAACCTTAACTTTTCCATTAAACACTTACCTAGACACCACATGCCCTTTTGTACCATGGTGCACGTTCCTCATTGCTTTTGCTGTCTCCCTATTTGGAGAAGACAGGAAACCTTACATTCATTTTATTATTTTTTTTTCCTGTGTTCCTGTAAAATACATTGAAAGGAATAAAATCACCAGCAAAAATCACATAAAGCAGTACTGAATTTATCAAACGCCCATGAGCCAAATAGGTGAATCACTAATATGGATAGGTCATTATTACAGAGTGCTTATAGATGCATTCTCATGCATCCAGGTCGGATGACACAGGGTAGAGTCCATTAATCTCTTTTATCTGGAGATCTTGTTGGAAAGAAACCACAGACCACTTCGTGCAGTGTTACCACCTTGGTTTTCATTTACAACCAAATAGAAATGCGGTTATGTTTTTAATATTTGTTTATTGCTTTTATTTTTGCCATATTCCCATTTATTGGCTTATTCCCATGCTTGTTCCAAGACTTCTTGAGTCTTCCATCCATTTATTCCCTCTGTCTGTAATTTACTGGTGGTGTCATTTTGTGAACCATGTCCTGATGCCTTCCAGGCTTGGGGGAAGAAACTCTGGCTGAGGCCAGTCTCCCAGTTGGAGATTGGAGTGTTGTGCCTCTAGCCAAGCGCCAGGACCCAGGGAAGGGGCGCGTGCACGGGGGCTGCGAGTCCCTGCCCACGGCCTCTGCAGCTGTGCCTATTTCTGAAGGTCTGTGAGGAAGAACCTTCTTGTGGATCACGTATGTCTTTTCAATGCCATGGGCATTTGCGACGCAAAGGGCCCTATTTTGTTGCTGGGGACACTTGAATCTTGACAAAGGTTCGGGCCCCTGCAGCAGTGGCAGGTGGAGGCTCCAGTGGTCCAAGATGTGCCTGTGACTCATCGAGAAGGCTTTGCTGGCAGCAAATGTTTCATTGGTTTTGTTGACTTCCTCAGGCAACTTTGACATCAGAGCCTATTTTGTTGCTCTCAGCATCATTCATTGGCATTTTTCTTCCCACTGTGGATATATATAACGATGTCCTTTCATTGCCTCTCGAGTGTAAACATACTAGGGTACTTCTTGCAAAGGGACTTTTATGTATTTAGAAATCGAGGTCATTGTGGTGCAGGCGGTTACTTGAGTGCACGATGTTCATGGCTGCCGTTTTATTTATATACAGGGCTACATTATTGCATCTGTGGAATGGCAAGTAGCTAAGGCTTCTTGCGCCACTAAGACAAAATAAAGTGAAGTAATCAACAGAGCAAGAGTTGCTCATGACAGCCCATAAGGAAATTGAAATGCTGTGGAAATTTATTAGAGGGTGTCTATGTAATGATGTGCCCAAACCACAGACAGAGCAGTCTGGCTGAAGAGCAGAATATTTTTACTCCATGGCATGTGCAAGGTGCTGTGGGGCAGCTTCTCCACTCCCGCTCCCCTGGGAGTGGAGCGGGCTCCCTCCTGCCACCACTGGGTATCCCACCAGGATGGTCAGGTGAACCCGACCCTCTCGAGGCATAGCAGTGACATTCCTCACGCAGGGATTGCAGTCTACAGTGCCTCTTTGGCTGTGTAGAGAGACTTCTCCCCCACCAAAAAATCCTCATGCGAGCTTTAAATCACTTCTCTATTGATGTTGCTTCATGCAAACATCGCATTTATAGGACATGGGATCCAACAGCATAATTCCATGTGAGGTGGAAGTAGCATTAACCTAAATACTGATATTTTGTTTTAAAGACAGAGGTTCTTTTTATTTGCCTCCTGGTTTGTGACATTTGCTCCTCAGATATGAGATATTGCTAGATACTTAGTTTTAAATGGAAGCTGAGATAAAGATTCAGTTGCTGGGATTGTGTTTAAGAAGAATCCCAAATACCATAAGATTTATAGTGAGCTAGCCACAATCCCAAATATCATAAGATTTATAGTGACCTAACAACACTGGGAATGAAAATATCTTTCTGATAGGATATATTATGGCATGTCTAGCATAGAAGTGGGTTTTCAATTTATTACTTCCTACTTGTTCTACAAAATAGAAAATTTGGATTAGTGCATGCACTATAGATCCAGGCCTCCCACCCTTTGCTATCATATGTGGTGCTGACCACTGGGAGAAGTCACATTGTCTACCCAACATTGTAATGCTGGGCTTTGACATATTGTCTGTAAGACACCTGCATGCAGACAGACTTGAGTGGGAAAGCCGGAGGTCTGGTCACCATGGGGTGCTTTCTGATGAGGCTCGCTGCAGGCAAATGGCCAGATTTTGCTGCCGTTGCTCCTTTACCAAGGAGCATTCCCCTGCACATGGTAGAGCTTTCTCCTGCCAGAGGCCTTGCTCTGTGAAAACAGGAACGGCATCATCTATCAAAAAGGATGTCCTCCTGTACCTCATCAAGCTAGTTATCTCCCTTGTGTAATCACAACACAGCTCCCTTTGGCAGGACCCTCGGGCATGACTTCTTCCAGCGCTTTTGGGATAGGAAGAGTAATGGACTTGATGGCTCTGCAGGCAGCGACTTCTCTGGGGGGCAGGAGAGAACTGCCGTCCCCCCATTGTGTCTGGCAGAGGGGCTGCCCCAACAGCTAAAAAGCTGACATGACCTGTGCCAAGACCATGACCACAGTGGTGGAGCCGCTGGGGAGAGTTTCTGTCCCTGCAGGTTGAGCCGCACACGCATGTTTTCTGTGTGGTTTTAGCAAGATAAACCCAGAGGGCTTTGGGGAGCTGTTGGGAAGAGGAAATGGTGGCTGTGGATTGGGCACGTCACCAAAAGCATCCCAGGGCGGCTGGGGAGCGTTGGCCCAACAGAGTCAATCAGAGGAAGTCCTGCCCGGTGGCACCAGGGAGATGATGGTCTTGCAAAACCTCATGGTCAGAGACACATGCATGTTGGCAGTGCGTTGTTCTTAAATCCTGCCTACACACTTCCCCTGCGCCATTAAAACTAAACAATATTTTGGCTGAGGAGGGCTCTGACTGCAGTGGCCAGGGGCTGCCGGCAGAACTGTAGGTATGCAAACACAGTCAGGTTTGCTGTGCAAACCATGGTTCATTCATAGATGGGATGCTGCAGACCAAGGCCGGTCCTGTCAGTGGGACAGTTGCGCGGAAAAGTCCAAGGGAAGGTAAAAACAGGAAAGCTGTTACCCACCTGTGTGTGTACTTGGGGCTGAGTTGCTGGGCAGCACGGGGGTGCAGACCCATAACAGCTGTATGGGGATGGTGTGGCCCCAGTGATGTGCTGACTCCCGAGACAGGCTGGGATAAATCAGCAAGGTTAACAACTGAACAGGGGAATCTTGCTGGGAAACACGTCCTTGACCTTACTATGCAGCCTCTGGGGGATCCAGCTCAATCAGCCGGGGCAGAGCAGAGAATTGCTATTTGTATGGTGTCCTACATTTTATAATGACTGGTTTGTATTTTATTAAAACAGAACTACTAGCGTCTGGGACGGAGGGATGAGGGTGTTTACTGGGTTGGCAGCACTGAGACCAGGCTCGCCCTGTTACATTGCACTGTTGCAGGGTGCAACGCGGCTCTGAAGCCGGGGCCGGGGCTGCTGGGCACGGCCGGAGCAATACTGGGCAGCCAGGGGGAGCGGCTGAGAGCCCGCATCCCCTGGGGATTACAGATAGGCCTCATGTTTAGCATCACTGTTTTCAAGTAGCCATAAAAAGAAATGTTTGTAACATTTTAGGGCCTGAGCGGGAATACTGGCTCCATTGAAATCAGCAGCATAACTCCCCCTGAATTCCACACAGGCAAGATTTAACTCTCTTGGCACGAAGGCGCTCAGGGTTATCGATTTCCTTGCTGCAATTGTCTTTACTAGAGGTACAAGCATCGGTCATGTGCATTAAATGAGGATAAATAAACAAGGAAAACTGCAAATGATGAAAAGAAAGTCTGCAGCTGAATCTAGCATAAATTGTTCCCATTTATGTATTTCCTTTGCCGCTTTCATCCAAACCACGATGAACAAAGAATTCTCTGAGATGCAATTTATGTAATCGCAAGGAACCCAAAATGCTAGTTTTTACTGAAAATTCTCAGCACGGCATTTTCCATCATCTCCAGTAAAAGGAAATCAATGTCTCCAGTTTGGATGTTTCCCAAGGAATTTTCTTTCCATATCTGAAAGCATCTTGTGTCCACAAAGCCACTAATGAGTAAATGTGATCAGAATGACATTGATTTAAATTTGGGTAAATAACAAGCCTTGGGGAGAGGTGCAGGGCCCGATAGTTGGGTTCGCTTGGGTTTCTGTTCATATCTGCTTGATATTTTTATTTTAGGAAAGCAGAAAAAACTCTGTATGTTCCTGAAAGAGAGGGGAAAAAAAAGACTTTTGAGAAATGTTACTATTTATTAATATCCCTCATCAGACTCAACACTTCCGTACAAGGCGCTTACCACTCACCAGCCTTGCCCTCTGATCACCTCTCCCGGTTAACCTTCTCCCTTATCAACGTCTTTCTGGCAGAAGATGCTGGAATATCTTTGGGAGGGAGCATCTGCAGGATGGCAGCGCGGGGCTGCAGCCGCAACGTGCTTGCCAGCGCGCAGCATCCGGCACCAGCACGCCCGAGCCCCGCTGTCACCGGCGCACCGGTAGCGACCGCGTTTGGCAGGCCGATGGGATGCGCAAAAGCACACTGCTGCCATTCAGCTTCAAAACAAGCTCTAAATCTCCTTCCAGGCCACGGCAAAGCTTCCTCTAGCTGGATCCTGGCAGCTGTGGAGAAAAGCCAGGTCCCCGCCAGGAGCGGTGCCAGCAGTGCAGGCAAAGCCCGCGGGCAGGCGAGCTGGCAGCACCGGGGTCATTATTTCCAGGATACATGAATCCTAGTGAAATAAAAGGGAAGCCTTCATCAGCTGGAGCGTATTAGCCTCATCCTTTGGTAGGAGTGGATTTAGGGAGAGAAGGCTGTGATCCTCGAAAGTGGCACCGGCAGGCTCGCCTGCTGCCTCTCGCTGGGCACCCCGCAGCACCTCCCAGCAAGAAACGATGGTCGCCCTTCGCTGCTGCACACCTCCTTGCTGTCCGTAGGAGGCTGGCCGGTGTTTCGGGTGGCGTGGGTGGTTATCAGTGGGGCAGTGGGGCGGTTTGAGGAGGGTTTAAGCCGCTGCTGGGAGCAATACATTGGACGGTTAGGCTGCATCACACCCTCAAACACTCGTCAAGTGACTGATTGAACTGTTGCTTACAAATACTGTAGTTCATCAAGCCTTCAGCAGCTATTCAGTGAAGAGCTATTTAACTACTTAGAAAGTGTCACTGTAAGTTAAATATACCAGTAACTAACACATGTGTTGTAAATGTGTCATTTTATGCCAATGGTAGTTATGTGAATTATATGCTGTTTCACACTGTAGGCAGTTTGACCAGCAAGTTTAAAATAAACCTCTTCAGGAAAACTAGCTATTTTTATCTAGTTCTCTCAATTTTCAGCTTGAGCCAATATTTACCTATTCAATCAGTCCCAAGTTAAAATAAAGACTGACTGATAAGTATTTGTTTAAATTTCAGAAGCCCCCCACTTTTCTTTCTCTCTTATCTCGGTTTTGTCGACTATCAGCTTGCTGTCACTAATTGCCATGCCTAATCACTTTTCCACTAGGAAGCAGCCTGGGACTCATAGGAGCCAAATATTTGGAAATCTGGGCTTTATTTGTTAAAAAATACACCCATTCTGGAGGGGGAAGGTTAATGAAGAGTCCCTCACCTGAGCATCACCTGTAGGACTGCCAGTCCCTGTGCTGGGCCACGCTGCGTACCAGTGGCACTGACCTCTGCTTTAAGTTAATGGCGAAATGTCGCTTTGCACCCGTAGGGTCCAGACAGGGTATAGGGGGTCACGGGGGGACACTTTGCGCACACCGGGGTGGAGGTGGATTTGCTGCTCCCGCCACTTGCGGAGGGGGAAGAGCATCACAAGAAGCTGGTGCATGCTCCCGAGGGGATGCTCTAGCCACCATCCCCGCCCCCGCCCCGACAGGCCACAGGGCTGCCTGACATCCTCCTTTCTGCTTCCCTTGCTGCGTTTCTCTGCCCAGGTGATATACCGAGCCCTGTCACCGCCTTATGCTGCAGAGGACCCATACAGCGCGGAAGCCCAGGCACAGCTGGCATCACAAGAAGCTGGTGCATGCTCCCGAGGGGATGCTCTAGCCACCATCCCCGGGCCCGCCCCGACAGGCCACAGGGCTGCCTGACATCCTCCTTTCTGCTTCCCTTGCTGCGTTTCTCTGCCCAGGTGATATACCGAGCCCTGTCACCGCCTTATGCTGCAGAGGACCCATACAGCGCGGAAGCCCAGGCACAGCTGAAGATCACCAACCTGCGTGTGCGGCTGCTGGAGCGGCAGGGCTGCCCCTGCCTTCCTGCAAACCCGGCCCCCCACCGCCACCCCTGCACTACGCCATCTACGACTTCATCGTGAAGGGCAGCTGCTTCTGCAACGGCCATGCCGACCACTGCGTTCCCGTCGCCGGATTCAAGCCCATCAAGGCAGCTGGCGTTTTCCACGTGGTATGTACACGCACACAACAATGTCTGCACTGCAGGAGAGCAGAGTTTTAAAAATAGTGGGGAATGGTATAGAGTATGTTATAGGTCCAAGTATACGGTATTTGACATGCGATGCCCTGAATTCCAAGCACAGAGAGCAAAAGCGGTCTTTACAAAGGAGGTGGTCTGAGGCTGAGGTGCTGGGCTTCCCTTGTGCCTCGGTGTAGGGTCCACCAGGACTCTCATCCTTCAAGCGTACTCCACAGTAATTTAAGTTTATTTATTTTGGGTGGATCCTTAAAATAAATTAAAATTGCTGACTCCCTTCTTCCCCCAAACACTAACTCTCAATAACACAATATCTAAAAGATAATAAATGCAGGGCATTTTGATGACAGAGAGGGAGGAGAGCTTCCTCGAATGTACTGGGGGTCCTGTGATTGCCATTGTTTCTGGAGGATCCTCAAATACTGGGTTGGCTCCTGAACTGAGAGGCAGGAGAGCTGGGGTTTGCCTCTCACTCCCAGGCTTTCCATTGCACTTTGCAATACCTTTCTCCAGATAAAAACCCTGTGCTCCAGTTTCGAGGGAACTCCCGTCACAAGACCTCTGAGCTCAAATCCCTTGGGACTGACCAAGACCTAAACCCCAGTCCTCCCACATCACAGAGAAGCGAGAGCCGCTAACCCGTTGGGGAGGTGATGGGCACAGCAGTGGCCGATGTGTTGGACGCCTGTGGCATGGCATGCCTGCACCCTGCCAGCCCGGGGACACCCTGGTCTCACTGCCCCCAGCACATCTTGTCCTTTCTGCCTGTCTTGGCTGGCTCTGAAGGTCCTGGCTTTGCTGGTGGAGGAGCAGCAGGGAAAGCCAGGGCAGTCAAACATATCGCGCTGAATAATGTTAGAAAGGGAAAGATCATGAAAAAAAGTAAGGCAGTTACTCGAGGTAAGGAGGTCTGGCATCTGTCTAGCTCTTCGGGGAACTCTCATTTCACTTAAATTATGGTCTCAGGCATGAAGCAGACAGCATGTTTCCCTTCTAATGGAGCTAGTCTTGCAACATCTTGAAAATATACCAATTTGAAAGCGTGCAGTGCTATGATTGATAAGACTGTTTCAAGTAGCACTGCTCTGCTTTCCGCAGATGTTCCCTGAGCAAAAATCTTTGAAAGGAGCTGTTTGCTCAGGATTATTTCAGTGGGATACAATTGCACGGGAGCGTGCCCCAGAGCACCGCTGAGAGCTGTAACAGAGCCTGCAGCCAAATAAGCTTTCATTACAGCTATAGCCTATGGAAACCATAGCGCACAGGTAACAGGCAGTGCTGTGGGAAGGAATCAAGTGCCAAAATCACACTGAAAACCAAAGCAAGAAATAGCAACAAGCCCCTGCGCCAGCCCCAAGGGGACTGGAAATTCAACTCCAGTTATAAATGTGCATGTGGCAGGAGTCCCAAAGGTGACGTTTCTGCAGTGAGGCTGACTCATTTTACTGTGCCTTACAGCTTATTCCGCACGTCCCATAAGTGATGGTGTAGGGGTGACATAACCCCATGGTTTGCAGGGAGGGTCAGGGAGTGGTAAGGTGTTTCCTCTCCCAATACCACTTTTTCCATCATAGGACCAGGGCAGCTGAGGCTGAGCCCGGTCTGTGCCAGGCTCCTGCCTGGCACGAGGCTGCTGCGATTCGGGGACTGCGGTGGCACTCCACTTGTGCATAACAGGCTGGTGTTTGCCAGTGCATTGCTTCAAGATGGGAAGAGAGGATTATTTCCAAGACGATAGCAAGACAGGTGTGTGTGAATGAACAGAAAAGGGATGAAAGATTGCAGGGTCTGTGGCTGCTTAGCTGGGATAAGTCAGAGAAACTTCTGAAAAGAGAGTAGGATTTCAGAGAGGGAGCATTTTTGTACATTTCAGCTGAAAAAGTCACATAAAAGATAATTCTGAAGAATTACAGTCAGTCATTCAAGTGTGAGATGGGAACTTAAGTCTTGTCTTTATGCAACTGTATCTACATGGGGTTTTAGCAGAACCTTCACTGTAAAACCAAGGACAGTAAAAGCTGGGAAGCACATTACCATTTCACAATATGATTATAAAATCTGGCTCTGTGCTTGTTTGGACCAGAGCACTCCTGAAGAATATCCCCTAAGTTAGAGAGTTAACATCAGAATTTAAGCAAGTTTAAGATCCTTTCAAAAAAACCCCAAACCTTTTCCAAAAAAAAAGATTTCTTAACCCCCTACTTGGTCTTAGCCCACAGGCAAAATCCTAACTGCAGGCTTAGTTTCAGTCCCTACTTGGCCAGTGGAAGAACTGGACGTGATTTATTTATTTTTCTCGTTGGCTGCTCTGGGCTGTAAGCCGGTGCATCCTGGCAGCACTGGGCATAGCTGCCAGGTCTCGGGCAGATCTCGCAAAGCGACCAAAAGCATTTCAGCCATCTCACCTAGAGAGGATCTGATAAAGCCACATGGGGATGCAGGGATGCTGGTGGCTGCTGCCCAGGTGGGTTTGGTGCAGGAGCCTGACCCAGGGGGCCAGGATGCTCCATTCAGCTCGGGACATCGGCCCAGTTTGCTGCCGCAGGATTCCTACCATCGGATGCATTTTTTCTTGACGGCTGGGCCATTGTGTGCTGGGAGTGGCTGAAGGGAGGCTAGAAGTCCAGCTTGGCCATGAGATAATACTGGCCTGGGACATCCTTGGGGCATGGGAGTGAGATGTGAACAGGGTGGCTTTGTGGACAATGGAGGTCTCCTTCCACCCCAGCAGAAGCAGCTCTAGCTCCATTCACTGGGATGGGATAACCTCCTTAGTGACCCCTCTGAGTCAGGTCAGAGCAAAGGTGGACTTTACAGAGTCCAAACATTCGCTGTGAGAAAAAATTGTTTCATGTTAGCCCCAACAGCAAAAAGCAATAGCTGAGACCTGGTAAGAGAAGAGGTTTGTTTCTGTGCCCTCGCCACCGTCCAGCTACAAACTCTCTGTGATGCTCCTCTCCACAGAGGTCACTGCGTGGGTACCACAGAGCAAAGCTTGCCAGCGATTTCCCTCGCCCACCCTTTCTCCTAAAGGAGAAAGTAATTTATATAGGGAAGCTCTGGGTTCTTTTTAGCATCAGAAGTGCCATGTCAACCTTTAGGGGAATTCTGAGTATACAGGTGGGTCTCCTACTCTGGGGGAGTGTATCTCTCCATGAGCCACAGGGGAAGCCTACAGAGAGGACCTGGCTGCCTTCCAACAACAGCAAGGGCTGCTTCTCATGGGTAGTGTAATCCTGACTGTTCCTTGTTATACACTTGGTGAAACAGAGAGCTATCAGGGTGATACAGATACACTTCCTTCTCTTCCCCACTCTTCCCAAATTTATTCAAAGGGTCACTACCCAAATCTCATCAACAACAGCCCAATGCATGCCCAGGAAAAAATGTGCATGGACAAACGCATCTCACACCATACCATGCAAAGCAGTTGGATCAGTTTGTGAGCTGCGTTACATGGCAAAACACCCATGTGAGTAGAGAAATGGATTCACAGACACAGGAGATCCCTTCTGATCTTCAGTGGCTGTGAGAAGACTGGTTTTTTTGGCTGATCTGTGGTGTAGGAACTTCTTGCCCCTTGCCAGTACCTCTGCGCATGGAGCTGTTGCAGTGCATGCTTGGCCCCTTACCAGCTAAAGCATCCCCATGTCCTGCTTGCAACTATGGCAAGGGTCATGAAAGAGGAGATCAGCCTGGAGATAAGTAGGATCTTGCAATTGAGGACTCCAAAGTGGAGAAAGCAAACGCAGAGATACCTCACCTGGGCTGTGCAGTTCTGTCTCAAGGTTAGGGCAGGAATTCATCCATCTCGGAGACTCCTTGGCCCTCCCTGACTGCAGAATCCTGTAACAGCTAAGTGGTTTTCATGGTTGGCCTGAGTTATCAGTCTTAGAGGGCTGTGTCCTTGCTAGGGCTTCCTGCTTTTACCCGTATGAGATGAGATCCCATTATCAACTGATGACTTCATTATCTCATTGATAATCCAATATGATCAACTATCTAATGTTTCCTGCTCTGTCCTTCCTTTCCTCTCCTGCACTCCTGCTAGTGCAGTCCTATTTACACATCTTTCATCTGCATTGGACAGAGAGAACAAACGAAGCGGTCCGGTTTTGTTCATCCTCTTGTTCTCTTTCTCCCTCAATGACAGTTTTAATAACATGATACAGCAGCTATCTTTGCTCTGAAGAAAGGAAGTGGGAAGCTAGAACTTAGGGATGCAGAAGCTTCAGTGGACTTAAGACATGTGCCCAAAGCAGTTTGGTGTGGTGCTGCTGCCATACCAAAACGGTACTGCTGCAGTTACGCTCATATGCTTCTTTAGTAGTCCAACGTGCTGTGTCAGTGTAAGTCAAGGACTTTTCCAGGAACTGGGCTTTATTTTCTAGGCTGAACAGACAAAACTAGTTCAGGAACCTGATCAGTGAATGCATCTGAACTTGATTTCTGGCAGCTGCCTGACAATTAGGCACCAAACCCCAGATACACCTCACCTAATTTTAGGCATGCGTTTGATGTACCCAAGTTAGCCAGCTGATCTCCCCAGGCTCCTTCCGTAGTTATGAAGGGGTGGGGGGATACAGAACGGTTGGGATCCCGGGTAGACTGAGCTACCGTGCTGAAGCACTTCTGTATAGTCGCACAGGGTGAATATTCCTCCCCCTTCCCATGTGGCCAACCTAGTGGCTGTTATAAATTGTTATCGTGCTACTGACATCAAAAGATGCTGAAGGTCGTCTCCACCAGCACTGACAGAAGCCTATTGTACAAGGAATTAAAAAAAACCCACCAGACGGCCCCTACACCCTGGACAACAAGCTTTGTATTCTTTCACAAGAATGAGATAGGATATGAGAATTTTCTCATGCATAAATTTGGTTGTCTGGTGCTTTGGGAAAGAATACCTCCCCGCGTGCTGACAGCAGCCAGTAGGCATCGGTTCTAAAATTGGCACGGTGGCTCGAGTGCAACACAGTTTGAAAGCTATTGTTAGAGACTCGACGTGAATGCTGTGATTTTCCTTTAGGCTGATATCATGCCCATTTTCCATGAAAGTAAAAAAAAAAAAAAAAAACCAAGAAAATACAATTTTAGCAGTTCTAAGACAGAAACTCTATTAAATGCAGTTGCCCCTCCCAGCTATTTAGCCTATTTAGACTATCAGGTCTTTGGGACATTGATTTTCTTTTAATGTGCGTTTGTGTTGGACTCTATATAGTGGGTGAGTTCTTGCAATATAAATCAATTCATAACAGGTGACTGAAAGCATTTTTCCCTCAACGCAGCATTTCTTTCTCACTGCCCAACATTTTGGAACATGCTAAATAGGGAGGAAAGTATTTTATAAGATTTGACTAAAGAAAAAAACCCATGTATTTACAGTCTGAAAGGAAGCGCTGGAAGGTTATAATTCAGCAACAAAAGGCTCTGGAAGGAAGCATGCCCTAGCAACTGTCTTTGTATAGAGAAATCAGTCGCTCATTTATCTTACAGAAGTCAACTTTTGTAACACTGTTTGCATTGTGCCCTCTAATGACTGACGTTGCGACAGGGCTGTCGAGCTAAGAAGGGAAACAGTGTGGAAGTGAACTGGGATGTAAAGACCCCATGACAAAATGAAAAATGGTATAAGAAGGCTTTGCCGCTTAAATGAGTCAAGAGCCGTGTGAATGCTTAAAGCAGTGAGACGTACTGGGAATTGTGTTTGTGTACTTAGCGATGCTTCAGAATGACCCAAGTGGGTACGCCTTACAGTTAAATCTGAATCAAGGTGAATG
>NW_008824473.1:2604380-2609853 GCF_000699105.1 Pygoscelis adeliae
TTCCCTTGTCGATGCGTGGGGGTCACATTCTGCCTTCAGAAAGGTGCTGAGATGCTGGAGAAATCCCCAAGGCCGGGTACATCATTTCCCTGCTGTACTTTGGGTCCCAGCAGAGCTGCCGGGCTGCTTTCTCAGCCCCGGCTCCCAGCTGCTCCCCAGCATGACAGAGAATTTACAGGTCATCGCAGTCTTGCATCTGGCCCTCCTACAGCTCTTATAGGCATTAATTTCGCCTGGTGTAGACAGTCCGTTGGCTGTTTTCTGCCTGCCGCTGCTTCTTTTTTCCTTCTATTACCTCTTCTTCTTGTCCTTTCTTTCTCCTATTTTCAGCTGTCACAGCATATCTTTATAACTAAAAAAAAATACCTGTCTGCCTATGGGCTGCAAGAGAGGGCTTGCTAATATTCACCTTCTTTTCGTTTCCGATGCATAAAAATCTTTTCTTTCATGCTGGAATTATGTGGAAGAAAAAAGAGATTTTCTTCAATGGGATAAAGATAGGATGGAGAGATGTTTAAAGCAGAGCTCTTTTGGGGGGTAATCGTTATAATGCTATTGAAAGAGAATAAATACATCAGCCTGAGGCAAGGTTTTTGAAGCACTTAGGTCTGACTTTCATTAGATTTCTGGAAAAAAAGGAACAGGGGAAAAAAGGTATTAACTAAAGAGTTGCACTGAGAAACAAGCTATTAAAGAGCCCGTTTCCCTTCCCTCGCCCGGTTGCGATGGGCCATTTAGCTGTTTAGCTTGTTCATCAGCAGGTCTGTGCCCTGCTCTGCCTGGCTGAGGGGGGTCAGGGCCACCGTGGGACCCGGGGGGACCACACAGAGGCAGAGTTTTTTCGAGGTCCAGCCTGTTTGAGCAGCGCCGCTGTAAAGGCTCAGCACCATGGGAATTGGGAACCCAGCTGCCTTTTCCAAAGCTTGCTCCCAAAGACTGTAGCCTGAGCGGCTGCATCTGATGCAGAATTGGGGCCAGCCAGGCCGTCATGTCCTGTGCTCCCATGGGTGCTCACTCAGACACGAGTCCCACTGAGATTACGAGTCCCTTGCCCCATGGCAAGCAGGAGCACGTGGGTTTGCAAAGCGTGCACAGCAGTCTGGGGCACCGAACAGCCATCCCAGCCCACGCCAGGCTGAGCAGCTCCTGCAGAGGGAGTGCAGGACCCACGGCGGGATCTGGGCTTGGGAGGGAGCATCTGATGAAGATGCTAATGCATCTGGTTGTGATAACCCCTGGAGGAAAGGAGACTGCAAAGCAGCACCCTTGCGATAAGGACTGTCAATGGGTGGTTCCTCCTGACCCAGGCTGTGGCAGCACCTGCTGGGTGCTCAGCACTGGCCCCAGGAGCAGGTTTCCAGCCCTACCGACTCAGCTGGGGAGCCCGCACCTTCAGGCCTCTGTCCTGGTCCTGCTCTTGCCGTTATGCAGAAGTCGGAATGGCACTATTCTGTTATTATCTAATCTTTTCAGCCAGACCGTTCGTTTCCTCCCCTCCTGGGTGCATTGTACATTTACAAATGATCAATACGAGGAGCATCATGCCCTGCTCTGCCTCGGGGGCTCTCTAAACACCAGCTGGCTTGATTTGCTTGATTTGGTATTGTTTTTTAAGTTTTGAAAAACTTTCTTTAGAGTTCATATACAGATTATGAAGAAGTTTGGTGCACAGGTATTCAGCAGTTTACTTATTAGCTCTGCATGCCAAATTAATGGCTGCACATCAGGGTCTTGGAATACCCGTCCTCTTCTGTTTTATTTTCACCCTTATTTTGGGTGAAATTTTTGCCCCTTATTCTGGCAATGCGACATGCTCTATTATACAGTACTTGGGCTTTCAGAAAATGCAGGCTCTTACTCCTTGGGACCGTGAGTGCTCCTTGGCAGGGAGTTTTGCCTCACTCTCTGCTGGTGTCTTGGGATGCTTAATCCTTTGAGGGTTTCTTAGGTGCTGCTGAGTTTCAGTCTTGTATATTATTAATGGTGGGCAGCTGCTGGCTGATAGTTTAAGTCCCCACTGATTCTTTGTGCAGCTTTGGCAAGGGGGGAGCTGAGTTTAAGGGGTGAGGCTGTAGGCTGCGGGCACAGGCAGGGGGAGCATGCATCCCCGCACTAATCCCAAGAGTCCCTGTGTCTGAGACATACCCCTGTTTGCAAGTCTTCTCCCATGTCCTTCTTACTTTGGCACCAGGGGACCACCTGGTTTTGACCATGGCACCCTCTGGCTCCCTCAGGTCGCCTTCCCCTCCTGATCATACACATCCTGGGTTCTCTGGCCACAGATGTGGTTCAGGCTGCTACAGCCTGTTTAGCGCTAACCACTCAATGGTCAAAGGGCTTGCAAGAAACCCCTATCAAAAATGGCATCAAAGAGTTAGGGCTCCATTAAAACCACCAGAAGATGACCACGACTAATACAAATTTAACCAATTTCTGTTTCCATGTGGGTGGATGCTTTTAAAAGTGTGTAAAGTAGCTCTGTAACATTGGTCTGTGTGTGGACTTTGCCTAAAAAATATTATCATCTCTGCCTTGGATAAGAAATTTTATTGCAGAGTGTTGATTTAGGAAAGTGAGGCATCTGAGAGTTTGAAGAACATTTTGTAGGTGGTAGCAAAAATGAAAATATGAAACACAAGACACACTTTGAGAACTAAATATTCCCTCTGCAAATTTGTTCTGTTTCTTTTCTATATTTGCTTCTCATTCTTTTCAAACATTAGCACACATTTAAGCATATATCAATACGATAAGCCAGACAGACCAACTAGTATCTGTGGTGAGACCAACTGATATCTGCGATGAGGCCAAAATAGCACAGAAAGCAATGTTATCTTAATATTTGTGCTTTAGCTCAGATGCTTGCACATTCTGTCTGACTCCGTCTGTATCTGTCCATTGCTTACACAGTCCAGTTGCTGTACTGTATTTTGCTTATTCCTGCTTTGATGATTCAGACATTTTAATAAGTCAGGAAAGGATCACTTGAAAAGTTTTTGAAAGATTTTGCTATTTGCATTGCTGCTGGAAAGTCTTTAAAGGACTTTCAAGGTCAGTTTTGAAGTTTTATCTGTACCGGTTACATCTGACCCCTGTGAGATAGCAGCTGAAATCTATTCATTAAAAATAAATAAATCAGAAAGTCGTCATTAGCCAGGAGTGTGTGGTGTGTGTGTGTGTGCACCTATGTAACAAGCAGGAGCTGTTTACAACATGTTCAAGGTCTCTTCTGTTTTTTTTACTGTTCAGGTTTTTCACAAAAACCTTTTTCGTGGCAGGTCTCAGCGGCAGGTCATACAGTTAGGAACAGCACACTTGTAAAACCACAAGTTAAACAGAATGGAAGCCAGCATTTTCCAGTAGCAGTTAAAGCCATGCCCCAGCTCCCGGCCAGATCATCAGCTACCCCAGCCACCCTGTGTTGCTCCCAATGCCGAAAGCAGCCGGTGGCTGGTGCAGCTCCCCAGTTCCATTGATTTTATGGCCAACCTGTGGCATGAGAGCGGGGCCACGCCGGCAGGGCAGGCTGAGGTCTCTGGCTCATTACTGAACAGCAGGAGAAGGTGAACCATGCTGTTTATTGCCTTCCTTTCTCTATCACTTTCCCCGCGACTGGTGAAGAAAGGGGCATAAGGGTGGTGAGGCACCACTCAGCTTGTGTTTCAGCAAACACAGGACACCAGTCGTGCCTTGAGCCTGGCCATGCATCAGACATCTGGAGAGACTTGCAGCTGAAATGCTCTTAGTGAAACTGTATTTAAAAGCAAAACGTTGAGCAGAGTAAAGCTGCAAGCACAGGCAGCCACCGAAATAGCTATGGTAGGTAGCTGCCTGCCACGCTCCATGGCAAAAGGCAGGGTCTTCAACCTTGCCAGCAGAGCCATGCTGCTTCAGAGCTTGATTTCGTTGCATCTAGGGGCTGCCTGGCTGCTCTTGCCCTCTGTCTACATCCTGTTTTCTTTGCATTTGCTAACAGTGTGAGTAATGCCAGCGGCTGACAGGGCAGCTGGCACCAACCATGCTATGCTGGCTTTTCATCTCTAATTACCCCCTTACACTAGGCTGTAGCTGTTAAATTACCTATCTGTCATGAAGATATCCAAGTATAGTCACTCACGGTCTTTGTGCTATCCTTGGTTCTTCCTTTGTGGGGCAAAAACTCTGCCTAGGATGAGTAGATAGCTATGTTTTGGGGGGTTGAATTTCTTTTTTTCTCATACTTATTTATGTTGGTGATGGCTGGGCACACAGAGCTGGGTGCTGAGGTTGTGAGTGCTATTCCTGCAGTGCTGCAAAAGTGTATTTGTGTTTGGGAGGGAGAAAATAGAAAGATTTTACAGTGTGTCCCAAGGATGCTTTGGATCTTGGCTTTTTTTAATCTCCCCTGGAAATTCATGCTGCAGCTGGAAACTCTCTGCTAAAGATGTTTTAGGTCTCAAAGAAAAGTTATGATTATATACTACCATGACATGCAGATCCGCAAATACTAATCTAATTGAAAATGTAACTGCAGAATATTTGTCTAGTTCAAGATACCAAGACAGACATCATGCTAGCGCTCTTTCTAGCCTATATAATAGCATCTAGCTGATGCAGTATCTCCTGTACCTGGGCATTGCTCGTGCCCCAGCAACTCTTTGGGCTTTGCTGTGGGTGATCCTTGCTCTCTTTCCCCTACTAGGTCCATGGGAAATGCATGTGCAAGCACAACACAGCAGGGTCCCACTGCCAGCACTGCGCCCCGCTCTACAACGACCAGCCTTGGCAGGCTGCTGATGGCAAAACTGGAGCCCCCAAAGAGTGTCAGTGTAAGTAACCAGCTGGGAACAGGGTCTCCAGAGCCTCTGCCAGAGCAAAATGTTTCCTCCTTGCGCACCTTTCTCCTGTTTTTCCAAGAGGCAGCAGATACTGGGGTGATGGGCAGGTGGTTGCTCAGCAAGTGTAGAGCCAATACCACACTCCTGCCCAATGCCCACCACATGTTTGTGTGGTGGGGACGGCCCTGTTCACAAAGTTCCTCACTTGGAAGTCCTCATGAGACCGTGTTTTCTGTTGGTGTGGCCTTTCTGTAGGACTCAAGCGCATCTCCTTGAGACGCGGTCTTCTGTTGCAGGCAGACTGCAGCCTGCCAGGGTGCCTTGGAGGTGATGGGGGGGCCAGCATTGTCCCCTCCATGGGCACCGCTGACAAACATGTTTGCGGGAGGTATGGCCTTCTGCTGCTGGATGTCGGCTCTGCTCACCCAGCAGGCACTGGGGGCAGGATGAGCTGCGGGCTCTGGGGAGGTTTGAGGATTACTTCTGTAGTACCAGGGAGGGATGCTCGGGGTGAGTGCAGGCTGCAGGGGACCGCATAGGTCACGAGGTGATCTGCTTCAGTAACAACAGCAGTCTAGCCAGAAGGGTGCTGAGAATTAACCACACCACCCTGGGAAGGTTCGCAGGCATGCTAAGCACGCTCCTGCTGTGACTAA
>NW_008824473.1:2613439-2626444 GCF_000699105.1 Pygoscelis adeliae
TCCCCCGGCCCCCCTGTGGTGCTCCCAAGGCCGAAAGCAGCCGGTGGCTGGTGCAGCTCCCCAGTTCCATTGATTTTATGGCCAACCTGTGGCATGAGAGCGGGGCCACGCCGGCAGGGCAGGCTGAGGTCTCTGGCTCATTACTGAACAGCAGGAGAAGGTGAACCATGCTGTTTATTGCCTTCCTTTCTCTATCACTTTCCCCGCGACTGGTGAAGAAAGGGGCATAAGGGTGGTGAGGCACCACTCAGCTTGTGTTTCAGCAAACACAGGACACCGGTCGTGCCTTGAGCCTGGCCATGCATCAGACATCTGGAGAGACTTGCAGCTGAAATGCTCTTAGTGAAACTGTATTTAAAAGCAAAACGTTGAGCAGAGTAAAGCTGCAAGCACAGGCAGCCACCGAAATAGCTATGGTAGGTAGCTGCCTGCCACGCTCCATGGCAAAAGGCAGGGTCTTCAACCTTGCCAGCAGAGCCATGCTGCTTCAGAGCTTGATTTCGTTGCATCTAGGGGCTGCCTGGCTGCTCTTGCCCTCTGTCTACATCCTGTTTTCTTTGCATTTGCTAACAGTGTGAGTAATGCCAGCGGCTGACAGGGCAGCTGGCACCAACCATGCTATGCTGGCTTTTCATCTCTAATTACCCCCTTACACTAGGCTGTAGCTGTTAAATTACCTATCTGTCATGAAGATATCCAAGTATAGTCACTCACGGTCTTTGTGCTATCCTTGGTTCTTCCTTTGTGGGGCAAAAACTCTGCCTAGGATGAGTAGATAGCTATGTTTTGGGGGGTTGAATTTCTTTTTTTCTCATACTTATTTATGTTGGTGATGGCTGGGCACACAGAGCTGGGTGCTGAGGTTGTGAGTGCTATTCCTGCAGTGCTGCAAAAGTGTATTTGTGTTTCGGAGGGAGAAAATAGAAAGATTTTACAGTGTGTCCCAAGGATGCTTTGGATCTTGGCTTTTTTTAATCTCCCCTGGAAATTCATGCTGCAGCTGGAAACTCTCTGCTAAAGATGTTTTAGGTCTCAAAGAAAAGTTATGATTATATACTACCATGACATGCAGATCCGCAAATACTAATCTAATTGAAAATGTAACTGCAGAATATTTGTCTAGTTCAAGATACCAAGACAGACATCATGCTAGCGCTCTTTCTAGCCTATATAATAGCATCTAGCTGATGCAGTATCTCCTGTACCTGGGCATTGCTCGTGCCCCAGCAACTCTTTGGGCTTTGCTGTGGGTGATCCTTGCTCTCTTTCCCCTACTAGGTCCATGGGAAATGCATGTGCAAGCACAACACAGCAGGGTCCCACTGCCAGCACTGCGCCCCGCTCTACAACGACCAGCCTTGGCAGGCTGCTGATGGCAAAACTGGAGCCCCCAAAGAGTGTCAGTGTAAGTAACCAGCTGGGAACAGGGTCTCCAGAGCCTCTGCCAGAGCAAAATGTTTCCTCCTTGCGCACCTTTCTCCTGTTTTTCCAAGAGGCAGCAGATACTGGGGTGATGGGCAGGTGGTTGCTCAGCAAGTGTAGAGCCAATACCACACTCCTGCCCAATGCCCACCACATGTTTGTGTGGTGGGGACGGCCCTGTTCACAAAGTTCCTCACTTGGAAGTCCTCATGAGACCGTGTTTTCTGTTGGTGTGGCCTTTCTGTAGGACTCAAGAGCATCTCCTTGAGACGCGGTCTTCTGTTGCAGGCAGACTGCAGCCTGCCAGGGTGCCTTGGAGGTGATGGGGGGGCAAGTGATGGGCGGCCAGCATTGACCCCTCCATGGGAACCGCTGACAAACATGTTTGTGCGACGGCTGGATGTCGGCTCTGCGAACCCAGCACGCACCACCCAGAGGATGAGCTGCGGGCTCTGGGGAGGTTTGAGGATTACTTCTGTAGTACCAGGGAGGGATGCTCGGGGTGAGTGCAGGCTGCAGGGGACCGCATAGGTCACGAGGTGATCTGCTTCAGTAACAACAGCAGTCTAGCCAGAAGGGTGCTGAGAATTAACCACACCACCCTGGGAAGGTTCGCAGGCGTGCTAAGCACGCTCCTGCTGTGACTACCATGCTATCAACACTAAGGTTAGCATCAGCCTGCCGATATGGGCTGTGGTCACACCACACTGCAGTATGGATGTTCCCCAAGGGAGTGACAGTGAGTCCCTGTTACCACCAGCAGTATTTGATGTGCAGGGGTTGGAACAGATCTCACTCGGCCCCCGACTTCAGGCATGGGAGCATCCAGAATTCTTCCGCTGCCAGCACAGGGAAAGGGGGATGTTCGCCCTCTCTCACACACCTCCCCTCCACCTGCCTTTTCCCTCTGTCACCTGCAAGGAGCATCCTGACAGCACCCGCGTGGCATTGCTGATTTCTAAAGCAGGGAGGGAAGGATTCAGCCCCAGCAGGACCAGTGAATGTGGGAGTTCTCCCTGCGCTGGCCTGACCACATTGCTGCCCTCGTACTGGGAAAGCCATACTGGAAATAAAAGAGTTAAATTATTTTTTCTTAAATGTCACCTCTAAACGTTGGGAAGCGTGAATGAAAATGTGATGATACTTCATGCATTTGAATGAATAACGGGTTCATAGGTCAGGTCTCCCATTCCAAAACATGGTTTGGGTTTTTGTGTCTCTTTTCTATAAATCAACATCTTTCACTGCCTTAATGAGTCTTTCTGTTCCCTTTGGCTTTGCATGTCTCAGCATGCAAGTGTAATGGCCAAACCGACACTTGTCATTTTGACATGGATGCGTGGCTGGCATCAGGCAATCACAGCGGTGGCGTCTGTGACAACTGTCAGCACAACACAGAAGGGCAGCACTGCCAGCGCTGCAAGCCGGGCTTCTACCGGGACCTCAGGAAGCCCTTCTCTGCCCCGGACGCCTGCAAACGTAAGTCAGCGACCTTTTACTAGTAAAATGCTTCTATTAAGTGGGAGGGCATCAAAGGAAAGGTGAGATCTTCCTGCTCCTCCTTGGAGCAATCTTCTTGCTTCAGTGTAGGACAGGGAGTTCTTTGAATTCCCGTATTGATGCTGTTTGCAAAAAGCAATGGTGCGGTTTGCAGGGCGAAAGCCTGCAGATGCTGTTGACAAATCTATCCCGAGGATCCCTGTAGCTTGGGGGCAGGGGAAGAGAGATGATTCATTGACTTTCTCCTGCTATTTTTGGAGAGCAAAAGCTGCATCATGTTTGCATGTTCTCCTTGTTTGGTGATTGCCGCAACCCCAGAAGCAGGGTGCCTCAGCCAACAGCTGGTGCATCACCCACCAGCGCATGTTCACAGCAGCAGCAGGTGGGTATGGAGGAAGAGATGGGAACACGAGTTAAGTGATATTCCAGAAGGCGTGACACCAAGGAGGCCAGGCCAAAGCCAATGACTCGGCCACATGTGAAATTAAATATTTCCCAAGCAAAAGCAGTGATCCAAAAGCCACAGTCCCCAGGGACCACTGTGAGGATGGTGACTCACCGTGGGGGACTCCGGATCCCCAAACCACACTGAGCACATTATGCTGGTCAGCTAAATATAGGGTGCAGGCATGCTCTCTGCTCTGCACCTACAACCACCCACTGGCTTCACTCCTCACTAACCCAAATCTGGAGGAGGACCTTCATGGGCAGCAAAAAAAAAAACCCTACTGACATGCTGCTTGTGTCATTTGAGGGGACACTGAACACATCTCTCTCCTCCAAAGGAGAAGTACCTGCGTTTAAAGGAAGAGAAACCCTTCTGGGGTGGGGAGCTGCACCCCGGGGCTGGGAGGGTGTGTGCGGTTTCACTTTTGTCTGCGGGGTCGGGTTGGGAACAACTGCTTTTGTCCCACTCCCTCGCTGCGCATCATCCTCATGAGACTCCCGGCGGCCCTGCCAGCCTGTTGCAGAAGTCCTCCTCCCCTCCACTTTTCACTCGTTGCAAGGAGGAGCAGCAACAGCTGAACAGCCTGTTTTACAACCCTAATTCTCTTTATGAAAACAGAATTGACCACAGTTTTCCATTACTTGTGTAAATAATTATTTCACTGCTGTAGTATGTACACAAATTTGTTTTCTTAAACAGTGAATCTAACGACTTTTTAAAGTGCCTTTACCTACTTGTGTGCATCGAAGTTCCTAGTCTCCTCTGAAACATCAGATACTTTCCCTCTAATTATTGCCAGAACTTAGGCAACAAACTTTTGTTTTGGAGTCTCATTAGTAAAAATACAGGTTTAAATCTTGCACTTAGACCCAAAGCAGGGGCTTGAGGGTTTTTTCCTAACTCATGGATTCAGCCTTGCTGATTAAAAAAAAAAAAAAAATTGGATTAATTGACTCCTGGTAGATAACACAGGGCGAAAGACTGAAATAAATTCTGTATGGGACCCTCAAGCTCCAGAATGTGCTTTTACTGGGGTCGTGCTGCCTTCACTAGGATTGTAATTTGTGATGCTTTTTACGTGCCAGCTCCCATCAGGGAAGAGCACGCACTTTTCCGAGGCTATTGAAGCCAAGTCAAGCTTTGGCACTGATTTGAGCGCCGTCTTCTGGGCACCTAAAGATAATGCCCTTCACCTTGGAGGTGGTAGGAGTGGCTGCCATCTCCTGTGACGTCTCATACAGCCCACCAAGGAGATGGAGTTTCACAAGGGACCCATGGTAGGGTTTTCCTGGTGCCAAAACACCTGTCTAAATCCTGCGGCTGTTTGGAGGGTCTGAGAGGGAGTCAAATGGCACCTCCTGGGCTGGCCAGCACGGAGCCTTCTTCCTTGCAAAACCAGATGGAACCAGAGGTCTCGGGACGTATCACTGCAAAACAGCCATGGCTCAAAGGGAAGGCTGCCAACACTGTGCGTGTGCCTGTGTGCAAGTTAGACCAGTGCTAATGAAGTCAGGCATCACATCACGTTATTAGCTATATGTTAGCCAAATCCCAGGAGACGATTAAAAAGTTCTCCCAGCCCTTCTGGGCAGAAGGAAGCTGTGGAGATGAGATGATTAATGGGTATTTTTGTTGACATATGCTGGTGCTCGGTCCTCTCGGCTTTCTGCGTTCACCTCTAAATCACTGGCCCATGGCATTCCACTTTCCATATTTTTTCTCCCAAAAAAGTGTGCATGACATAAAGACTATAAATTTGTTTCCGTTACTCTTTAATGCAACAATCCAGCCTCTTTATGGACCACTATGCATTCACGAACTCTGGTATTTAAAGGCCAAAGGTAACATATATTTGACAAGAACTGTAAGATAGCCTTGAGTACAGTGAGCAAAAGTCTACATTTATTTACCTTCTGCATTAGGTACATCGACTTTGTTGCTCTTTTTTTTTTTTCTAGTGTTTGTGAGTTACAGAGCATGAACTACTCAAGTATCTCAGGGAGACAACTTTCCCCAGCATAAACTGGGTTCCACAAAAATGTAGGGATTATCTGAATGCTTTCCTTTCAGAGGCCCTGTTGACACAAACACGCAGATTATTTCTCTCTGGGCATTTCAAACCCTTGCAAATGCTCTCCTCCCTAGGACCCCTTCACCGTTTCCCTTCCGGTCTCCTGCTGCCGGGGCTGCTCCCTGCACCCGGGGACCCGGCATCTCACGGGGGAGCCCAGCAGCTTGCAGGGCCGTAGCAAATGACTAATGACTGTTAAATTAAATTATATAAGACCGACTACAGCCTATGCCTGTCACATTTCCAAGGACCGTGCCATGGTCTGCCATAACAAGGGGTGTGCGTGGTGCCCTGTTATTCTTTCTGGGAAGGCCACAGGATTGCCTGCTTGCTTCTGGCTCAAGGCACCATTATTGCTCAACCATGGGGTAGCACTGAAAATTTAAAAATACCAAGGTCAAAGTAAATAAAGGAGTTGTTAAGCCATAATCTTTAAGGATACTTTAAAGATTCTTGTAGGCGAAGAGTGTATATAATATTTGCTCAGGAGTAGGTGTGTACCCGATAAAATGAGACATTCTGCAGTTTAAAACAGCAATCTGATGCCTCTTTCCCCCCACCATACCTATCGGTCCCTTTCTTTACATCCCTCATGAATTTTTAAGCCTCAGCTACAGTATAATTGCAGACAATAAATCGGGTTTTATAATTGCCAAGTTTATTTTTGCTTTTCAACTGTAGGTTTTTGAGGGTAAATATTTGTCATTTCCAAAGGTTAGCTGGCAGCTGAAGAAACCACAATAGTATCACCAATCCAGGGCGGGGAAATCCAGCTCCGCTGGAGTCCCGCTCACTGGGTTTCGATCCCAATCAGCACATGCGATGCCAGGACAGGTGGCTGTTAATTCATATGTGCGTGGAAGTCACGTGCAAAATATTGCTATGTAGTACAGGGTGGTAAACTGGCATTTTAATGATGCTGCTTACAATCGAAAAGAAAGCAAAAAGATCAAGCTTGTGGAAGGTTTCTCTTGGTCCCAGGCTAGAGGTGCCCAGCCAGCCCTTCTCTCACTGGAGCTCCCTTGGCCATGGAAACCCCCAGCCTCCCCGGTGGGATGGCCACGGCACATGAGACAGGCACTGTCCCGAAGCCTCGCACTGAGAGTCTCCACCACAAAGTGCCATCCAACACTGTCTGTAGCTGCTTTATCTGCTGCTCAGCAGCGCCTCTCACCTTCCTGGAGGTGAGTCTCC
Source organism: Pygoscelis adeliae (assembly GCF_000699105.1). NCBI lineage: Eukaryota > Metazoa > Chordata > Aves > Sphenisciformes > Spheniscidae > Pygoscelis > Pygoscelis adeliae. Next base: position 2,620,075 of record NW_008824473.1, read on the forward strand.
TACTACCTGTGCTACCATGAGGTGCAGATTGAGTGGAAGAAGGAAAACGGGATCTAAAACCAATACTCAGCGCAGCAGCCCATGAGGGAACAGTAGCTGCAGCTGCCAAATGTTGTATAATCAGTCCTGCAATCCTTTTCTTCCTGCCATTGCCATAGTACAGAAGCACTTGGACCTATTTTCATGCATTTCTTTCAAAGTTGGCACAACGCACTCACATTTGATCTCTAGAGTCTCATTTCTGTGCTCGGTGTGTAGTGATGGGCTGCACTTTATGTCTCTGCATTGCTCAGCACGTTCCCACTGCAGCACGTCACAAACATTTACCATGTTGTAAATTTGCCACCCAAAGCATCCAGATTAATGCCACTTAATGTCACCTTGGGCCTCCACCCAAGATGCAAGACCAAAAAGCTTCAATTCGCCAGCCGCCAATGGGAAGCAGGTCGGCGCCTTGGTAGTTCATAGGGGAGCAGCCAGGAAGGACAGGGTCCATGGAGGTAGGTGTGCAGCCCTTGTAGAAATGACCAACCTTTACAACACATCTCTTTGCAGCTTTTATTAAAAAGTATAGCCAACTACATTCTCATTTTTGATTGCCATTTTAATTGCCTATGAGCTTGCTGCTGTATTTTTCATAACAGCCTTTGTAAATTTAATATTCTTGCCTCACCATGGTGTTGCCACTACCATTAAATTTTCCATTAGGAAAAAAATTGTGCAAAAGCATTGTCTAAAACATAAAAAGCTCCAACCCCAATACTGTTGGGTGTAAAACTCAGCTGAAACCTGACCGAAACAGGACCAAATCTCTCTCTGAGCAGTGGGTTTAGCTCACTGACTGCAGGAGAATAGAAAAGCTTTAAGTGCTTGATATTTCCCCTGAAGGGGCTGAGGAATGCCAGAAATAGCCACCACATCTAGTAGGAAAACAGAGCATTTGGCTACGTGTGTCAGGTGTAAAACACTTCACAGACTTCAGGAGAAAGGTATGCGAGTCTCAGTGAGCGCTGTTGAAAACTATGCTATTAAAGGTACCGGAGTTCACTGCCTGCAGCTACTTATGCAGTTTGTGGAGAGTCTTTCTAATCTTTTAATTTTATATAATTATATTTGTTTGGGAATGGAAAGGGTGGGGAAAATTTGGGGATTACTTTGGCAAAGATTTTGGAATCGTAGCTGCCTCTAAGTTAACTGCCAATATTAATCTATCCTTTAATATTTTGAAACAACACTCCAGGTATGTCAAATCCCTGAAACCACAAAAATGTTGTCAGAGCAAAACTAAATATATGTGCGCAGCAATAAGTATTTTAAGAGAAAGAAAGGTTGTGTTGCATGCAGTGGCTTTTCTGCTTTATTGCCTTCACAGTTGAAAAATAAAAATATTCATATTAGAATTTGGTGCAAATTTTCCCTCCAGATGGAATTTTCTCAGGAAATCCAATTTTTATGTAAATTGAGTTTTAGACAAAGGTCTTTCAGCAGGGAATTTTTTGCCATAATGCACAAGGCTGACCGTAACACGTCCTGGTCAGAGAACCAAACCCTGAGGGAAGGAGAGCACGAGTCACCCAGCTACTGGTACTGCGGGGCGCTGTGTTGCCTGCTGGCCAGGCCAGCTGTGAGGTTTGGCTCACACAGTTGATAACTGTATTTCTGATCTTTGAAAAGATTAACATCTTTTGGGGCAAAAAGATTGTAGTCTTAGAAGAGACACAAATTACATTTATGCAAAAGACAAATCCTAAGAAGTAGGCAAGGAAAACTTCACACCACCTATTTTAGGGCATCCTTTCTGATTTGTGAGAATGGCCATTTCTCCCAGTGTGTCCCAGTACACTTCCAGTGCATCGTTCTGCTGCAAGGGGCTGTGGGGGAGGAAAAAAGAGCAGACAGCTTTTCTGACATGCACTCTGCAAACCTGTGTCCTGGAGTATATGCAAAAGCATATCTCTGAGCCATCGGTGTCCTCATTCTTTTTTTTTTTAACGTTTTGAAATGATAGGTTTAAAAGAAAATCAGACAGAAGCAGAGGGGTACCTTTTGCTCAGCCTCCACTTTAATTAAAATGACCATTCTGAGGGGTATTTTTGGCCTCCTAGATGCAAGACAGTTGTTATTACTTTAGAAAGCAATTATGCTCTGATTCATTTTTGCAATGAAGCACCCACAGCTGCTTAAACATTACTGTGAGCCAGGCACATCCCTGAGTACTTGGCTGGACTAGAGTCCAGATTCTATAAGGAAAATAATAAAGGCCTGTTTGGCAAAACATAACGCAAAACCAGGGTAGGTTGACTAATTAAGATACCTCACAAAAGTTAAAGTCATACAGTTTCTAAAGGGAAGTTCTGGTCAGATTTATACAGGCGAGAAGGAAAAAGAAGCCCAGAAACATTACTGTCCCTAAGCAGAGCGGCAGTTACACAGGTATCTCCTGCGCCTTCGTCCCACAGAACTTTTGCACTCACAGATGCTCTCTGTTCCCCCACGGTGTCCCCCGCAGCCTGCTCCTGCCACCCACTGGGATCGGCCACGCTCCCCCTGGGCCCCCGTACCTTCTGCGACCCCAGCACCGGCGATTGCCCCTGCAAGCCCGGCGTGGCGGGGCCCCGCTGCGACCGCTGCCTCCCCGGCTACTGGGGCTTCGGGCAGCTGTGACCCTCGCACCGGCGACTGCCGCAGCAGCAGGTGAGTTGGGGGGTCCCGGTCCACCCCCCCCAGCTTCAGCAATCCCCCTGCAATTTCCATCGCAGGGAAGGCACTGCTCCGACCCAATGTATGCATGGGACGCAGTCTGAAAAATATCCGTTATATGAAATATTTGGGGTTGGGTATGCTCAGGAATTGGGGATGGAGCGGGAGCTGAGGCTGCAGTTCACCTGGGTGCCTGGCACACCATGGCAGGGCACCGGCGAGTTTGGATTATTGGCTTTCGGTGCTGATGTTAATGCATGGGGTGTTTTCCATAACCTTCACCGATGCTTCCTCTCCATGAGCAAAATGTGAGCCTCAGGGAGATCTGAGCGACAGGACACCAAAGGGTTAATATTGTTCTGTTGCAACTGAGCTTGCATTGACTGTGTTGGACCTAGAGTCAGGCTCCGACTTTTAGAAGACAGCACATTTTAATAATACCCCACTCTCTGGATCTTATATGTTGGGGTTTTTTTACCATGCTGGGGATATTTATAACATATAAATCCCTATAATGCATTTTAAACCCAAAATGGATTCATGACCCACTCTGACAACACTCAACCTGTTCACTTTCCAAAACTGCCCCTTGCGTTTAACACCACCAAGACGTGCAGTCACGTTGCGCCCGGAGGATGGGTTGGTGGTGGCCCTGCTTTCTGCTGGCTCCAGGAGGAAGGCTGACCATCTCCTTTTCCCCCCAACAGCTCGAATGTGACCTGGCACCACGAAGTGCCTCCTGTCCAGGCGGTGCTCAACGAGAGCGAGCCCGCCTGGGGCTGGGAAGACGAGCAGGGCTTCTCGGCGCTCCGGCACTCCGGTAGGACGGCGGCTTCGTGCGTGTTTCCCTGCCCCATCCCTCCTGCCAGCAGCCAGTGCGGATACTGTCTTCTGCACTAGCTTGTAATTAGTGCCCTGGCAGTTGCAGGAGGGGATGGACATTCCCCTGTTAATGTCCTGTGTGACCACCTCCTTCCCCTCCATTAGCTGGAGGAGCCTTACAGCTCATCTCATCAATGTGAGGACGTGCAAACCCTTTAGGCAGATGCTTCACACTGAAAACCTGCACCCAGCATTTAGCTGTTGGTAAGGCAACAGTTGCCTGCCTGAATTTGCAGCCCCAGCTCAGAATTTCAAGGCTGAACACGCTCTTTATTTTGTCCATCATGTTTTAGATGTGTCTTTGGATTCACTAGAACTACTACATGTTGGACAAACCAGCAACATTATTTAGAGGGTGGTTTTTGCCACTTCACGGGCAGGGAATTGGAAATTTCCAAATAAAAATTTAGTTCCCCAATACCCACAACAATTTTGGCATCAATTGCAGCTTACGATGCAATTCGAGATTGCCTAGCATTTCAGCTACGGTTTCAGCTGGGGAAGTTATTTCCTCCCCAGTCTGGAGGAGGCGGGTGCTGCGTGAGGTTGCTGCGAGGCAGTTTGTCCCCACAGCGCAGTGTCAAGCTGTCCTCCCTTGCAATCGCTGCATGCAAGCAGGCAAGCGTCATTTCCTCCATTTTCAGAAAGCGTCATGATAAAATCTCGAAGATACAATAATTGAGTTAATTGAGGGGAAAGCTCCATCATTTGTCTGGGCAACTTCATTTTAAACGTAAATAAGTATATCATGTTATTCTTTGTTCTAAGATCACGGAAGTCATTAATCTGCCTTAACCTCTGCAACATTTCCTTTTAAAATTTCGTCTGGTACATTACGGTGTGGAAAATACCATGGGGAAAGACATGCGTGTTATTTGCATCCCGAGGCAAAATAATAAGGCCTTTGTTTCCCTTCTCTTCAAGTTGTAAACAAGGAAGAATTGCCCTTGGACTAAGATTGTATATTTATCCTGGATCTGAAAATAGGGCTTTTTTTGCACAGGGCTCATGGACCATGTGAAAACCTTTGACAGGTCCCAGGCTCTGCCCACGAAGGCTCCTGTCTTTTAAGTACAATCCACAGCCGTTTGCTTCCTTCTCTTTCCCCAGGCAAATGCGAATGTAAAGAGCAAGTTTTAGGGAATCCCAAGGTCTTCTGCGGGATGAAGTACACCTACGGTGAGTTTCGGGTGAGGTGGCAGGGGCGTAAAGGGAGGTGCTGCGAGGCGGTGCAAGAGTGTAAAGCGTGAGAGGTGCTGCTGTGTGCACCGCTCCGTCCCTGCAAACCCATGGGCTACTTAGTCTGGGGGCAGATCTTTGACCTTTCCAAAATGTATAGATATCATGGTGCCAAGTCAAGGTGGGTGAAGCATCTTGCTCTGTTACTCACCTCTCTTGCTAGCAAAATACTCTTGTGCTGAAATCATGGGAAGACAAGGGTTGGAAGGGTCCCTAAGAGGTTGTCTAGGTCCAAGACAGACTGGAAAGCACTGTTACCAAAACCGGGTCACTAAAACTCTGTCTGTGGACCAGGTGCCCCAAGAACAGTCTCGAAATCACTAAATCTGAATTACACTGAATGTAAGGAGGGACAGTGATCACCACACAAGCCACTACATGGAGAAAACAGCTCAGGCAGCTACTGGGAGCTTCCCCCTGTCAACAAAGTTCAGCTGTTGCCATGGGGTGATGTATATTGTCTATGTGTCTATTGGATTTAAATGAATGAGAGGACGCACTTTGTTTCCCAAGACCTCTCTGGTGTGTGCCAGTGAACTGCCTCCTTCATACCACAGCAGAGCAAGGAATGCTCTGTGTAGCACTCCCTTCCTTCACAGTCTTCCAGGGGTCTCTTGCACCTGTTTCATCTCACACTGAAGTTGAAAATGCACAGAGAGATAACCCCTACATCTGCAGGCTGCGGAGCAACCCACAAAGGGAAGTTCAAGGGACCGCCAGCTGTTGAAATATAGCCCTGGCCTAGCGATATTAGGAAAAAATCTGATTCTGCTTTGCTTTGCTCCCTGGCCGCGATAGTGACTGTGTTTAATCTTGCAAAAGATAAGAAATAAAAAAAAAAGAAGTCACAAAAACCCCAAGTTCATAAATCTTATCTAAAGTGCACTCAGCCTTCCCACCCTTTCATCACTCAACGTGGAAAGGTGTCAGCTAAACTGGAGAGGCAGATGAATTATGGGGCTCATCATGAGCTTCAGGAGGCCATACTGTAGGAGGAGAGGTTTCCCTGAGCTGCCTAACGTGCAGCGCTGAATAAAGCACCACCATACGGTAATACCTACCAGTGTAGGCATCAGTGCAGTCAGGAGAAGGCTCACGCGTGGGACCTGAACCCTGAGCCTCCACTGCACAGGGGCTCAGCAGGTGGGATACCAGGCGGCGGGGGTGTGCCAGTGGGTATCTGTGAGGGTATCAAAATACTCCGTGATTTGCCTCAGTCCCCACCAACATCTCAGTCTGCCACTGCATTTGGATTTGGCAATTCTGCAAAGCGGGAGGGCCGGCAGCAGGAGTGCTTACCAGGGTGGGATGGGGGCAGCCCCTCACGCCCCTGCCTGCTGCCTGGCCTGCCCGGGCCAAGGCCGGCAAAGCCTCCAGGTCCATCCCTAAAAGCAAGGCTTTCCACTTGATTTCCAAAAGTGCTAAGGAAGCCAAAGTCTTTGTTGAGCTCCAGGGGAAGATGAGGCCCTCACAAGTTTTGAAAATCAGGTCATTGGGCCTCTCCCGCTGCCCACGTGGCAGGTCCAGGGGCCATGGCCAAACCAACCGG
>NW_008824473.1:2626472-2634239 GCF_000699105.1 Pygoscelis adeliae
GCACTCCCCCGGCAGCTGTGCTGACCCTGGGCTCCTCAGCAAGGAGCATCAGGCTAACTCCACTGTAACGAAGTAATTGTCCTCACTGCTTCACCCAGACACCTGCATTAGACCAAAAAAAAAAAAGAGAGCACTGTAAATAGTTTATATATTCCTGGTTTTGAATTCATGTCTTCCCAGTGATCAAGACGAAGATCTTGTCAGCTCACGACAAAGGCTCCCATGCAGAAGTCAATGTGAAGATCAAGAAAGTCTTGAAATCTACAAAGCTGAAGATCCTCCGGGGCAAGAGGACGCTCTACCCTGAATCCTGGACTAACAGAGGCTGCACTTGTCCCATCCTCAATCCCGGTAGGTCTGACTCCCTGAGCAGTACATCCCCACCATGTTTACACAGATTTCATTCCCATTCCTCCGTCCCCTCATGCCAATGAGCTGAGATTGCAGCCCAGTGTTCATTAAATTGTTGGCTGTTATATCATTTGGATTCTAACAGCAATCTGCATCAAATTTGAATTTTGTAGAGAAAAATTTGGTTCATTCTATAGACTTTCAAACATACATTTCTCTTTATGAAGCATAATAACAGCCTTACAGCTTCACCAGTCTCAGTCTGTTCCCAGAGGGAGGGAGGTGCATATTACGCCATGACTACGTGACATATCTTTTCAAAACTAATGCTAATTTGAATCCATAAAAACACATTTAAATCTAATTTGAGTCATGACATTGTACTGAAGTTTTAATCTAAACTCAAGGGAAGATGTCTCTTTGAAAGTAACACTAATTTGCATCTACAAGATTTGGAAGAGATTCTCTTATGCAGTGAGAGGGCAGCTTTGGCTTTGCAGCTTTTTCTCATCGTCTTTCACTGAAATGGAATATAACCGGTGGTGGCTAAACAGTGCATGCAGTCTCCGGTACGGACGAGGAGATGCAGGCTCAGGGTTTTCTTCAATAGAGCAAAAGTAGGTGCCAGCTGACACACCTTTCTTTACAACTCCGAGATAAACCAACAGTTACCAACTAATTCAGATAAAGGGTTTTCTTTCTGTAAGGCGCACATATCACTTGGAAATCACTGATCGAAATGTCAACTTCAGTGCTGAGACGTCCCTTACGTGCACAGCACTAGGAACTTCCTTTGGGGGAAAAGGGCTGTCTGCGAGGCTGGATCACACAGAAAGGCTATTTATTGATGAGTTGTTGGCAGTCTTCTTTCATTTCCACCGGAGTGACTGTATTTAGCTTTAAGGCAAGCTGCCGTGATAGCACAGCTATAGTCAGGAAGTCTTGTCAGGTGCAAGGGTCGGATGAATCAGCAGCGTTAGGCAGGACTTTGCTGTTTAAGCACAGTAAGACTTTGGATATTGGTAAAACACCATAAATCTATAATTAAATAAATACAGGTGTTTATTTTTCCATATGCAATACAAATGCAAGCAAGAAAGCCTTAATATGAACCTGGAGGAATGCCATGGAAGCTGTCAGACACTGATCATGCAGGGCAGCCGTGCACCTGACATGCAGCTTTGTGACTCCACTAACTTCAGAGGAGCTTCACTGATTTTCCCCAGCAGAGGAAAAGATAACATTAATCACAGAATCGATGAAGATCGCTTGGACATCTGCGGAAGGGTGGAGGTGCAATTGTCTTTAGGGACAATCCAGGCATCTGACACATTGGGTGTTACCCCCCTGCCAGCTGTCATGATTTACACTGCAAAGCTTGGTGTTTTCTTGAAATGCAGCTGCTGGAGTCCCATGAGTATAAATAAATCTCAGCTTTCATGTTGGAAAGAAGTTGTGAAGCTTGGTCCTAACAGGAAACTTGAAAATATCAACTGAGTCCATCTTTAAGATTCAATCATTGCAAAGTGGAAAAAAAAGGATCCCAAATATTTTTTAAAATTTCTTTATTTTCTTTAGCTACCACATTCATTTCTGGATGGTCAGCAATACTATATTAGCAGACTTAACCCTCTATCAGAGTAAGAGCTTATGACCTCCAGATGAATAAACCAACAACAGCTGGATAAAAAGCCAAGCTGACATAAAACAATTTCCTGACATATAGCTATAATGGAAACTCCAAGCATTTATCAAATCTCCATGGGCTATTTTCAGATTATAAGTTTGCTTAAGTTCCTACGAGAGGATATTCACTACCCTTGCACACCTTTCCCTGTGCATGCAGCCACAGAGGCAGGCTGGACTACTGGGGGGACACTGAGCTGAAAGGTTTAAAGGTCTCAGCTGTCCGCGAGGGAACAGGAGCCCTTCCCCTCCTCGGCTCTGCCAAGCACAGACACAAATAAGCAGAAAGCTGCCTGCCAGCATCGCAGGGCGAAACTCACAGCCTCAAGTCATGGCTTGCGGCATCTCAGTCACTTGATTCCTTTTATTTTTACACTTCTGTAACATCTGGTTGAAAATCTAGAAAGCCCTACTGAATCAGCAACCACAGCGATATTCGCTTGCTCTCTGAGGGTGCATGCCACATTTCTCTCTCAATGGAGGTAGATTTAGGAGCTCTTGAAGTGTGATGTTTATAACAGCAGGCTTGACATGGCCAAAATTAATGTCTTGCAAAGGGTGATACTGCCATACACATATCCTGTGTTTACTTGGCAGAAGAGAGGATGTGTGTGCCCAGAAATTCAGATGAAGTGGATAACAGATTGTATTGAATTAAAGAAAAACATGCTTGACCTTTAACTAGGGGACACTCTCCCTTTATTCTGAACTACAAAATGAAAACCCAAGAAGACATTAGCAGACTCCCCACTGTGGCCAGGATGGAGCAGGGCAACCGAGAGCACTGGGGGAGACCCATCTCCCCCAGGCTAGTTCTTACTGCCACGTGGTGCTCCCCAGACCAGTGCAAGGAGGAGGGGGTACAGCAGGGGGGTCTCATGCTTGCTGTACCCCAAGCATGCTGCAGCAGGATGCTGGCCCTGGCAGGGAGCTCCTCCTGCCACGGGAGGAATTATCCTCCTCGTTATCCAGGTTTTTGGCACGTTCGTGGCCCATTTAGGCTGTCGGGAACTGTGGCAATGTTTCTTTAGCTAATTCAAGCCAAAGGCTTCGCCCCGTTCCCCACTTAGCAGTTATTGCCTGGCTTCAAGCACTCTTTGAGTCATGCCCCGAAAGCCAGGCACGGACCTGGATGCCTGGGGCAAGCCTTGTGCTGGGGTGCTATGGGGCTGTGCTCCAGCCCTTTCTGGCACCTTCTGGACACCAGGCAAGGCTTCGCCAGATGCTGCTGTCATGCCTCTAAAATATCTGGTGGAGGCAGAAGTTAATGCCGCTCTTTTCAGTGTGACTGCCACCCCCTCAGGCTCTTCTGGGGTGCTCGTGCCGGCAAATCTAGTATTGCCTCTTGGCAGGCTCCAGCGTGCCTTTGCCTGCAAGGGGGCACTGGCCATTTTAAGCAAGACACCAGCACTGGGCCATCCTGCGCTGTCATTGCTGGAATGTGCTGAACTGATGGATTTCCAGGCCCAGGTATATTCAGGGAGGGGTGAGGCAGGTGGCTGCCAAATGAAGGTAATAGCAGTTCCTAAACGAGGTATAAAAATTTGTAGTGCAGCTGCCAGAGTTCTGCTTCCATTTATATTTAGAAGCTAACAAAATCAAAATTTGCATACTGCGTCTCACTGACAGATGCGCCACAGGGGTCGTTTTTCCATAGATATAGATAGAGGTATAGATATACAGATATATGAGAGAATCAATATGTATAAATATTCTTCATATAAGTGCTTTTTTACACGGGACTAGATAACCAGGCTGACTTTGCAGCGTCAATAGGCCTCTTAAGTGTAGTGCTGTGCAGTCCCTGACCGCTTTGCTGGTTTGCAGGCTTGGAGTACCTCGTGGCAGGACACGAGGATGTCCAAACGGGCAGACTCATCGTCAACATGAAAAGTTTTGTCCATCAGTGGAAGTCAGCTCTCGGAAGAAAGGTCCTGGAGATTTTGAAAAGAGACTGCAACTAGAGGTGCGTGACTGCCTAGGGCATTTCTTTATGCACAAAATGCAACAGCCTTCACAGAGAGAAGACCTCTAGGATGAAAACTGGAATGTAAGAAAATAGTGCCAAAACGTGTAGCGAGGCGTTCAGAGTTGTAGGCGCTGTCTAATTTAACCCTTCCTGGCCAATGTTCATTCACTTGCCTGTAGCTTCCTTGCCAGGGGCTCACCTGAGCCCAGCTCATTGTTACGTTGAGGGAAACAAAAGGAAGGGCGGACACTTGTCTCGCTTCAGTGCCATGTTGGAGCAACTCCTATGAAGCCACTGATCGCCCCAGACTAAATTGCCACCCTAGAGAGGGAAAGTGTACACACAAGCTACAGCTGAGAAGCAAACCACTGCTGCCAGTGCTGCCAGAGCAGATCCTGAGTGACTTCCAGAGGCTCCCGGAGGATGCTGTGGGGAAGGCGACAGCCGCAGTGACAGGCAGGTGCTGGCGGCAGCATGGCAGCGATGACTGCTCTTTAGAAACACCCCCTCGGGTTAGGACATGGCACCCGTCAAGGAGAATCAGGTGCCGCGGGCTTTTAACCTGGTCACCCCACTGAAGGTTTCGAGGGCTACATTCTCTGCCAGTGCTGGTAAGGATGGAGCTGCCGGAGTGAATCGAATCCCTCTGCCTTGGCACAAGCGCGGCATGAGGCAGAGGCTGGCTATCCACCCACCGCACAGCCGCAGAGAAGAGCCGGCTCCAGAGGGTGCAGTGTCTCTGAGCTTTTATCCTTGAAGTGTTAAAAAACAAACCTAGCCCTAGTGTAAATATTTCATTGTATAAAGCACTTTACTACCTGCCACTTCACGGTGCAGGAAGTCTAATTGTGTTGGGGAAAGAAGAGGTTGAAGGTGGCACGTGAAAAAAACTCCTTGAAACAGAAGCACTCCTGAAGACCCCCCCAGTTGGATGGCGTTAATGGTATAAAGGGAACGGCCAGCCTGGCACTGGCCACTCAGAGTATCTGAGGATGCAACCTGAAAGATAAAGTATTTGCACTGAAGTCCCAGCTTCAGACCAGCACTTGGACCCCGTGGGCAGGACTCCAGCGAGACTTCGCAAGCAGCATGAGGAGAAGAAGAGACTTTGAGACAAAAAAATGCAATTGCCAGAGGAGAAAAACTCTGCCTGCAGGAAAATGAGTGGATGTGGAGAACAGAAAGGACTCGCATTCGCATATCACAACCCAGCGATTCATGGTGGGCCTGGAGTTTATTTTATTTTTTACATTAGTATTTAAAACTGAACATTTTATTTGTTTTCTTCTGTGTTATTGTTTGCAATATATACGGCCATTATACTTCCTCATTAACACCAGTATGGAATATAGCACAGTTTACTGCAGTTTTCAGCACTAAAATATATCTTTTCTGTAAAGCATCTTTAAACCACATTGCATAGAGTGTATTTTGTTCGTGAGTGTGAGGGGAAAGAAAAGGAAGACATACAACACCAGAAAAGTCAGGAGTCTACCAATCCACTTTACGTATGTATTTTTCTTTCAAGGTCCTGTGGACTCACAAAAAAAAGGATATTATTTTGGTAATTTGTTTTTATATCTCATGTATGTAATAAATATAATATGATTTCAACATCTTCATCTCCTGTTACTGCTTACGCCACTGGCAACGCAGTCTTCGTGCCTGCACTAGAGAGCACAGTGAAAATGGAGCTGGAAAATTTTCCTCTCTGGGGGATACTATTCACCATATGGCAAAGCCAAGCAGCATGGATGGCTCACAGAAATCCCACTTCACCTCTATTTTGGGAGGCTTATAAGCTCTTCTCATAGGGGAATTGTACCTAAATATTTCCAAAGTTGGCCAGATCCTTGCATCCGCACAGGCCTGATGGCCGAGCTACAGAGGAGTTCCCTATAAGAAGCAAGCCAGGGATGGCAGAAATCAGGCTCACTCCCTACATTTGAAACATTTGAAACTGTAAAGGGAAAAAAAAAGGCTGTGGGAAACGAACGCTGTGGCAAAAGGTCTATAAAAACACTGCAGAGTGAAGTCAAGCATCAGAAATGAGCAGCCAGGGGGTCGAGGCGTAAATCGCAGCATGGGCAGCACCTCCCCAGGTGGGCGGTTAATCAGTGACTGCCGGAGCACCACGCTGCAGCAGCACCCATCTGCCCGGCGGCTGGAGGAGAGAGCAGGGAAAGACTCCTCCTGTGGCAACACTTGGAGACTAAGAGTCTCCAGTATCTCCATTTAGATTTAAAACTTTGCAGTTTTACCTGCTTGACATATTTTTAGCTTAATTTTATTTTAATGCAATTAAAACTGCATTTGCAATAGCTAGTTCGTTCATGTGGCATCGTGAAAGCCAGAGGGTGTGAGCGGAGAGGCACGCAGTCCCAGCTGGCTCAAGCACTGCAGGGAACCGGGATGGCTCCAGCGGCAGACACTGCTTATGGCACCTTGTCTGACCCCAGTCCTAGCCTTGGGTCTGGGCACTGATGGTTTTACAAAGGAAAGGGATTAGCTTCTGTAGGGCAAATCTGTCCATGAGAGATTTCTGTGAGGGGATTTTGGCTGGAAGGAGAAATGTCCCTTTACTGTGGGCGGGCAAGCTGGATATCCCTCCATCCATATGAGATGTCTTCACAGTGACAAGATGGCCAGCCAAGCCCTTCTCAGCGAGAAAAGCTTGTTCTGACAGTAAATCTTTGCAACTGAGTGGGTTCATCGAAGCAGCCTGCCTGGTCTCTCTGTTTAATCCCATCTGTTACACGTATAAGAATAGGATATCTTTCCCTGCCCACCTGAAGAGTAGATTTATTGCTTGACAACTCTAGGAGTAGCAATGCCTTGTTGTGTGACAAAAATCAGTGGCAGGAAAACCAACCCGGGCATAACCAGAGTTGGCAGCAGCATCCATAAAAGGGTCTTTGCTTCCAGAAATACCCCTCTGGCCTTACAGACAAAAGCTGCTGATGGAAGCAAAGCTGGCAACTTCACCAGAGGCCAAGCTGCCCCTCTCTGGACCGTGTTGCTCCTGGTGAGAGGAAAGCAGAGGTGGGTGCTGGGGTTTTGGGGACCAAAGTGGTGGCAGCAGCACCAGGAGCTGCAGCAGCTCTGCCCAGAGCATCCCCATGCTGTCCTCCTGCCTCACCTGCACCTAAAGAACCAGTACCTCCCTGCTGCTGCAGGAAGCATGGTGGAGTCTTCAACCATTCCTGTTTCCAATGCAGGAGGCTAGATGTAAACGGTGGCCGGGGGTCAGTGATAGGGGCTAGGGCTGGCTGCCAGAGACCCTGTGCTCCTGGCTGTGTGTCAGCATTGCAGGAGTGACTCTCAGCTGGTGACACACACTTGGGTTGGAGGAGGTAAAGCAGGTGTGTTAGAGCCAGCCACCACCACGGCACAGACCCACAGCAGACATGGCAAATACAGCCCCTCCAGTGTGTCTGCATAAGATCCAAACCTGTAGCAGATGCTACAGCGCAGAGAAGGGGAACACTCAGCCCCAACAACAAGTTTTCAGTCCCTCCTTCCACCGTGCGTCTCTCCAAGCCCAAATCTTCTGCCATGAGGGTTGTCAGGACGAGGCACTACGCTAAATCCATATGCTGCTCTGCAAGTGAAGCTTTTTCCACCATCCTCTGCCACCACTGCTACTTGTGGAAGAAAGCAGGACAAGCCACCCAGATCTGCCCATCAGTTTTCACTAACCTGAATCCGGGTGCTTGGAGGAGGCTGTACTCAGAGGTGTCCCACATCCTTCCTCAGGGGGG
>NW_008824473.1:2634376-2649731 GCF_000699105.1 Pygoscelis adeliae
GTGAAACATCTGCTTTTATTGTGTTAAAGAGCATTTTTCTCTTTGGACCACCTTAACAGACACCATCCATGCCTACAGACTGCAAGTGCAAGGGGGGATGGGGGAGAAGCTGCCTGCAGCCCCGGCTGCATCCTTCCCCGCAGCAGCAGCTGGCTGTAGGGCGACTGGGCAGCCCATGGACCCCAACAGCATGTCCCATCACCTCCCAGGAGCTGCTGCTGATGGGGGCCTTCTCCATCCTCGGCACGTGCCAGACCAAGCCCCAGTGAGCTGCAGAAGTGGTGTCCCCTCCTGCCACCACGAGAGCCAGGAGAGGGCTTGGGGCTGTGCCAGCTGCACATGCGTGGGGCCCTTCCGGTCAGCCATCACTCACCCCAGAGGAACGCAATCTTCCAGTCACAGTGGAAAATTACAGGCATGTTTAATATAGTTGCTCTGTTGGGCTAAATCTTCTGGGATATGACCATGTTGCTGAAAATGACTGAATGTCTGGTACTACCGGCCTGCTGAAATGGAAAGCCGGGCTGGTATGGGTAAACATAACAACTCGGGAACAAATAGCTGCAGTGTATTTTTTTTTTTTTTAATCTTTATTTTTAGTTATAGTATTGACTTCAGTATCAACACTGGATAGAATAAACATCTCAAAAATGTCCGGTAGCTGCTGCCCCAGCATCCAGAGGAGCCCTCTCTCTGATAAGGCAGGAGGAGATGGGCTGCCTGTGGGCCTTCTGGGCTGATGTGTTGATTTTTCGATGACGGTGTTTCCAAAGCATGCCCTTGCCCAGGGGTCATAGGTTCTTGCCGCTCTTTTCCCACAGTTCAGCACCGAAACATCACGGATGCCTTTTATTGCTTCAAGGGAAGGCAGTGAGGCCTCAGCAAGGCTCACGGGCTGGGAAATATACTATATATGGGAAACTTGTTGGTGTATTAAAAATGTTAGCATGGCCAAGAGGCCAACATGCCACAGCAGGCATCGAGAGAGCCGCTCTGTGTGCCCAGCCCATCTCCAGGCTGTGCCCGTCTCCTCACTTCTCCATCACTCTGGTGACTCCTTTGGAGCAAAAATAACACTGGGCTGCTCGCAGATGTGATGTACTCACGGGTGTGATGTACTCACAGGTGTGATGTCCTCATGGATATGCTCAAGCCCCACCGACGCACATACGCCAGGGAAGATTTTGTCGTGCCCGAGTCCTGTTCCCCGCAATGTGATCCACAGTTCAAGGCATCTCCAAGCTCTACCTGGACAGTTTCTCAGCAGTAGAAGATGCATAAAATATGTTTATCAGGCTGCTGAGAGGTCTGGGGGGTGTAGGTGTGGGTGTGGGTCTGTGCATGTGCATCCCCACGGGACAGCTCACTGCTTCATTTCCCAGATGATGTTTTCTCTGCTCACATCTCTGGGCTCCCCCCAACTGCCGGCATTTCTTTCTTTGGCCTCTTCTCTCAGTCTTATACATAGAAGTCATATATACTTACTGAGCACAGGACTTGGATTTTAAGTCATCCGGAAAACAGGGCTGCCAAAAGGCCCTTGGATCTGTATGAAAATTGTTGAGAACAATAAAATTGTTCCTAAACGCAACATTAGTGAAGCTTCCCTGAACTGACTTGCTGTGGACATGGATATGTACCCCTTTCAGCAGGTGCAAAATGCAGTCCAGCTCCAGGCTCAGGACACGCTGAGGTACTGAAACACAGGAAAAACAGATCAAAACCAAGCAACTGTCCATCAGGCTGGCGTTAACCTGGAGTAAAGAACATTCATCACTGTATGTCCCATGCCTGATTCACAAATGTCATCCCTACCTGGTTCAGTAGGAGATATTTCTAACATTATAACCTTAAAATGTACAGCTGTAAAAAAATGTGGTTGCTCTCTGTCTCTACTCTTCATAGGAGCTGGTTCTCCTCTCCTTTGTTTGCATCAGGTGCAACTTGCATCTGGACTTGAGCATTTGTGCAGCCTCCGGGTGGTCCAATCTGCTGTGTCATCTCTACTTGGGCTTTATCTGAATAACACCTGTAGGAGATAAGGAAACATTATTTCAGGTACACAAACAAGGACTAGAGATTCACCCCACCTAACGTGAGGTGTCGGTGGCAGGTGGCAGTTATGCAGGAATCCCCTGATCCCCCCAGGGTTGCAGAAGAGACACAGGAGCACCCCAAGGGGGCCATTACAGCTTCCCAACTGCCCCACAGGGGTAGGGCAGGGGGCAGGAAGGTGCACAAGTACTTTTGTAGCTCAAAGAGCATCACCAAGATGCTCTTGGCAGAAGAGCAGGGGATTAAACCCACCCTCCGTAGGGCTAGGGAAGTTAAACAGAGCAGAGGCCCAAGCGGGGACATCAGCAGCATCCTTTGCCACCTCTGCAGCTGCAGGCAAACACAGGCACAAGGGACCCCAGCGGTGGGAGACGAGGAAGCCTCAGCCATCGCTGCCATCGCCCCTTGCTCTGCATGGCAGCCCAGACTCGATCAGCCCCTTCCCCCAGAGAGCTGCAATGGGGGGTCTTTTCTTGACCTGCAAAGCAGGTCCTCGAAAAGGCCCCCGGAGCCGCTGGGGTGACTGGAACAGGGAGGCCAATTCGAGGGGGCCTAGACCTGGTCATTGCAACGCATGCAGCTGGAAGCCACATAAGGAGTTTGAAAACATTCACACAGAGCTGCGTGTGCAAACTAAACATGCCCAGAGCCGTTCTGCAGTGCAAACAACCCCCGTCTGTGCCATCAAACACCTCCAAAACAGACATTTTGGCAGGGACCCTGGCCCTCGGCAGCCCCCAGGCCAGGGTCAGGAGGGGACAAAGTGGTGCAGGCCAGAGCTGTGCCAGGAGCCGTGCTAACAACTAGGCGGTACAGATGATCACCTTCCAGTGCCCAGAAAAGTTCCTGAAAACTGTGTAATTTATTCGCATGTCCGTACCGCCGGAGAAGCAGCACATCCTGCCCCGTGACTTGGCCCTGGCCACAGCCAACAGCTACAAAGGCAGGTGGAAGAAAACAACAACAATAAAACAGAAGCCAAGTTATGCAGCAGAGGGGGAAAAAAATATTACTCTGGTCGCAGCGGGTGACCGACAGAAACCCCGAAAGGCGCTGTAAATACAATTCAATGCAGCACAGACAAACAGCCTGGCCTCAGCGCTCCTGATGCCCTGCGGCAGTGCTCTGGGGACGGGGACGGGGACGGTGGGACGGGCCAGCACTCCCAGCCCTGCTCGGGGACGTAAACAGGACGTCCCACCCCGGGCTGATACCGATCAGCTGGACAGGGCAGAAGAGGGAAGAGGCCAGGCCCCCGCTGTGCCCCGGTCACCTCTGAAATGACAAAGCAATATTGCAAATGACAAAATACAAACGATACGGCAAAGAGCTTCGAGACCGAGGGGCATGAGGAGGAGGTGGCCCAGGGGACTTCTGCCACAGCCTGCAGCGTGGTCTGCTCCCTTGCTCATGCTCCGTGCTGGTGACTATTTAACTTTGACACATTAAAAGCGATAACGACTAAATTCTTCTGAGCAAAAAAGCACTTGTAATTGGATAATGGCCACTGAGCATCAGTAGCTGGTTTGCCTAATGCCTGAAGGAAAGCACGGGAATTTTTTTTCCACCCACAGACCTATTATGAGGCTGACAAGGTCCTGCTCTCTGCAATTCCCATTAATTTTACTGCTGGGCTTGAAGATTTATGACAGCTTTGTCTGACATTCATGAGGCAGACAGGTATTGTTACATGCCGACATAACCCAGGTAGCAGCCACGGGTTGTTCTCCACAAATGACTGCACTCCAGTCAGCTTTGGAAAACTCCCAGTTTTGTACAGGGAAATACGAAATAAATGAGAATCACTTTAAATTCCAGTCTCCCTTTCCACCCTCAGGGAAGCCCTACACATGCCAGAGAACAGGGATCACTGCTTGCCCTGTATTCAAACAGCAGACAAGCTTAAATCCTTAGGAATCCTTGAATACCCAGCGGATGATGACATACACCGAGGACATACCATACCTGTCATTTAAACCCCCTGTGATTTGGAAAAAATCAAACACACAGCAGTTATATTAGCCAGGAGCAAGGGAGGAGCAACCAGCCGGCATCCTCATTCTTCTCCTTCCAGGACTCCATTTTCTCTAGCTGTGCAGAGTCTTTTTTTTAATATATATAACGTCCAAAATAGAGAGAAAACAAACAGAACTAAAATAGCAACAGTACAAGAGAAAATACCATCAGGAGTTCCTGTTCACAAGGCTATCCTGGCATTTATCTGGGGCTGTTGACATATTTAATAGCCATGCAGTCTCTGCCAGCTGGATGCCAGCTTCAAGCTCGAATCCACAACTGAGATAGATAACTTCTTGCTTCATGCTGCAATTTCTGCACTGTTATTTTTCCTGTAGTGTGAGTTAGCAGTGTAGCATATTCTGGGGGACAGCTTATCTGAAGGCATCCTGAAAAATAAACCTACATGGCTAATCCGTGAGTTTCCCTCACCTGGGGAAGCAAGGATTTTGCTTTCATGTTATGTTAAGGATGTTTTTTTCTGAGTGAATTGCAATGAAGAAAGCCTATTGCTTTGCTGGTAAAGGACTGTGAGTGTTACCATGATTTTAGTATAGTTTCTGAAATCTTCTGAATGTTTCATCATTATACTGAAAAAATATTTTCATTTTAATTATCTGTAGTCCATGGAGATACATCTGTGGAAAAAGGCTAGGGAGTAACAGGGCTATAGTCTTCCCAATTCCCCCTCCTCAGTCAGTGCAGCAATTGCACCCAGCTGGTGCTGGGTTATACTAGGTGTTGCCCAAAGAGGTTTTCCCCCAAAGACTGCAGGGTCTGAGGGCTCTGGGGAGAACAGGGCTTGGGGAGGAAGCGTTGTCCCCCTTGTCTTGCTTGGAGGATTTTATTTTCCTTCCCTTCCATTACTCAGGAGCAGAGCAGGGCTGGGCTTTCATGACCGGCAGCATTCTCATGGTGAGACCACCACAACTCTCGCTTGCCGCAGTCCCGACATAGATTTTGCAGAAGGTTGGACAGCCCATCCCCTCCACCAGCAGGCCACCATCAAGCAGCAGACGCCACAGGGGCAGAGCTCACTGTGTGGCTGCAGGAACCCAGGTCTTGGGGAGCACGTGTGCTAGCACCCAGCCTGCTGGTGACAGCTTAGCTGCCATGAAACAAGCCTGCTAAGAACCAGTAATATATGGTAGTAAGGCACTTCAAACTCTATGGTTTTTAAATCTACCCACCTTCTGTTTTCCAGAGCACATGAAAGCCATGACAAAATGTAAAGTGTGGATTTGGAGCCCACCACAGCCCACTTCTTGTAGGCTTGGGGCAGGAGGGCTCCCTCACTGAGAGAGCGCGGAGGTTTGACAGCCAGCAAGGGTCACCTGTTGCAAACCAGAGGTGCTACGGGTCTTACTCGCTGTGGCCAAGTGGGTTTTTCTTAATGACTCACAAGCTGCTGAGCACTGACCTCCACTCCAATTGTCTCCTTACCACTCCTTGAATAAACACTATTTTAATAATAATGAGCCATAAAGGTTACTGACTCATCCTTTCTCTTCCAGTTAAGGAAATTAAATGGTCAATTATCTTAAGCATCACATAACTCAAAAAAACAAAGATTCCTGTCAAGGGATCCACTGTGCCGCCCTTTATAAACTAAGAAACAACCTTCAGGTATTAGTTCCCAGCCAACACAACATTTGTATGTGTTATAATTAGATACTGGTTTTGTTGCTGCACAGTCCTGCAGTTACAGTGTTTTCCACTGTAAACCCACTCGAACCGTGTGACTTGGCCAATGACTCTGACCTTTTGTAATCAATGAAATACAATTTTTGAGAGAGCTGGTGCCTCTGCATGCTTTTTTTCCCTTGATGCTGTCATGCAACCATGATTACTTTGTTAAGCAGAGGGGGAAATAACAACAGTGGCCTATTGCAGTATACGCTGGGAAAGAATTTTTTTTTAATGCAAGTGGTACACGATAAAATTCATTTTGACTCTGTATCACGTTACGTGGCAACAAGAGAGTGAACAGAGATAGCTACCCTTCCCATGCAAACAGACACAAAATAACACAGTTAATAAAATCATTACTTGACTTTGCCTCCCTCACATTCACAGCCTTGGAGCCCTCCGGTATCTTTAGCTGCTGATATGGTGGCAGCTCTGACCAGGATGACGGTGAATTGCGGGTCCCTGTGCCATGCCCATCCCTTCAACACTCGCTGCCCTTGGAAGGTCCCTCCTGGCACTGTCCGTTGTCACATCCTTCACGCGAGAACACCACAGCAGGTCCTTAGAGCTGGTTATCTGCCACATTCACAGCAGCTGGGCACACGTTTCAAGGCACCCTCATGCAGGCAGCAACTCTGCCAGGGGACATCCCTGCAGGCAGCAGGGACTGCTGGCAGCCACGGTCCTCAGGTGCAAGGGCAGTGCTGGTGCTGAGGGTGAGCATGGGATCATAGAGTCATGGGATCATAGAGTCATAGAATCATAGAATACCAGGTTAGAAGGGACCTCAAGGATCATCTGGTCCAACCTTTCTTAGCAAAAGCACGGTCTAGACAAGATGGCCCAGCACCCTGTCCAGCTGAATCTTAAAAGTGTCCAATGTTGGGGAATCCACCACTTCCCTGGGGAGATTATTCCAATGGCTGATTGTTCTCATTGTGAAAAATTTTTCTCTTGTGTCCAATCGGAATTGCTCCAGGAGTAACTCCTACGCATTACCCCTCGTCTTTTCCATGTGACTCCCTGTAAAAAGGGAGTCTCCATCTTCTTTGTAGCCACCCTTTAAATAGTGGAACATGGTGATAAGGTCTCCCCTAAGCCTTCTTTTCTCAAGGCTGAACAAATCCAGTTCTCTCAGCCTTTCCTCATATGGCAGGCTTCCCAGTCCTTTGATCATCTTTGTGGCCTTTCTCTGGACCCTCTCCAACCTGTCCACATTTTTTTTGTATAGTGGGGACCAAAACTGAACACAGTATTCCAGGTGTGGCCTGACAAGAGCTGAGTAGAGTGGGGTAATGACTTCTTTATCTCTGCTGGCGATGCCCTTGTTGATGCAACCCAGCATCCTGTTGGCTTTCTTTGCTGCAGCAGCACACTGTTCACTCACATTGAGCTGCTTGTCCACCAGGACCCCCAGGTCCCTTCACACAGAGCTGCTCCCCAGCTGGGTAGATCCCAGCCTGTGCTGCACGCCTGGATTATGTTTACCTTGGTGCAAGACCTTACACTTGTCCTTGTTGAACTTCATAAGGTTCTTGTTAACCCACTCTTCTAGCCTATCCACAGGTCTTCCTGTAGGGTGGCTCTCCCTTCCAAAGTGTCCACTTCCCCACTCAGCTTGGTATCATCAGCAAACTTCATCAGGGTACACTTGATTCCATCACCCAGATCACTTATGAAGATATTAAACAACGTTGGGCCCAGTATCGATCCCTGGGGGATCCCACTTGTGACAGGTTGCCAGTTTGAAAAGGAGCTATTTCCCCTCTGGGTGCAGCCTGTCAGCCAGTTCCCCACCCACCGCACAGACCACTTGTCTAGACCATAACGCGTCAGTTTCTCTAGGAGGAGGCTGCAGGAAACCGTACCGAAAGCCTTGGAGAAAACCAGGTAGGCAATGTCCACCGTTCGCCCCACATCAACCAAGCAGGTTACTTTGTCATAGAAGGCGATCAGGTTTGCCAATGCTCTGCTTTTGCTGGGTGTCGGGGTGCTGGGGCGCTTCTCCAAACCTGTGACTGCAGGAAACAGAGACAGGGAAGGGGATGAAGTGATAATAATGTCCAAATGGGACAGAGCTGATTGCTGCAGGCAGAAATGCCCCCGCTATGTGTGAGTACCATGCATGGGCATTGTGAGCTTTTCCAAAGACAGCATCTAAAAATACCCTTTTTTAAAAGAGAAGAAAGGTGGCAGACATTGGTTGGTGGCAAGGAAGAACCTACAGGAAGACATCAAGTATGGCAAAAAACCTGGAAATGGGCAAAAAATACAACTGCTCAAAAAAACCACCTCTAATAACCTAGCAGGAGCACCAGCTCCCAAGGGCTTGAACACTTAAAAGAGCTGAATATCCATAAGTCTTGTTTTGCTTTCCATTACAAATCATCCAGTCATGTCACAAAATGGTGAAAGCTTGCAGTTCATGTTTAGTAAGCACTTTCCTTGGCAGGCCTGAGAGGTGCACACACGTAAGAGAAACTCTGAGCAGCAGACTCAGCACAGGTGCCCAAAGACTTGTCTTTTTTTCAGCTATCCCTCTTGGTTTAGTAAAAAGTGTCACTCCTTGATGTGTACCTTCTTTCATCTCTTCCCTTAGACCATCAGAGACACAATGTTGACATGATAGCACTCCAAACCACAGCTCCCCAAAGGCAGAAATGGTTTCACCCCCACCATGATCTGACCCCGCTTGGGTCAGGGGACAGCTCCTGCCTGTGGTCAGCCAGGCACAAGCTGGGAGCGATACCCACAATGGGAACAGCAGCCTGGCTGGCATCTTGCCGGCCTTGGTCCCAGGCAGCCGAGGGCAGAGCTCAGCTCCTCGGGTTGAGTGCAGCGCTGAAAGTCTGCAGGGCAAATTGCACTGCTCTACCTGGCGCTCGGCAGGAGGCACAGATGTGCAGCCGTGGGCCCGCAATTTACATTTAAAGAATTAATAAAAATTCCAGGCCAGAGAGCTTCTGTGGGGTTTATAACCTTGACATTTTTTTATCACCCCCTGGCTTGTTTCTTTTTGCCTTTATAACCAAACAAACCCATACAAATTAATATTTGAAAGTATGCAATTAGCAAGCTGCTCCTGCAGCTATGCAGTTCTCCTGCCACCCAGTTTCCCAATGGGAGGAAATCAACAATAAAGAACAAAGAA
Source organism: Pygoscelis adeliae (assembly GCF_000699105.1). Taxonomy (NCBI): domain Eukaryota; kingdom Metazoa; phylum Chordata; class Aves; order Sphenisciformes; family Spheniscidae; genus Pygoscelis; species Pygoscelis adeliae. The sequence goes on from NW_008824473.1 coordinate 2,643,288, forward strand.
AAGAATTTGCTGCCTCATGTTAATGACTGCTGCTTGAGGACAGCATTTGTATTTTAAATTAATAGCTCGCTGAGGACAAAAAGGTCAGAACTGCATTTTATGGTAGCGATAGAATAGCAGGAGGACAGAAGAAAGGCAAAAGCTGTGAGCAGACAGGCGGAACAACGCACTCTGCTTGCTGGAGAGGCTGGGGCCAGCCCCCAGCCACTGTGAAGCCACGCGTTCAGGAGTCAAAATACGGGCACGGTCCTGCAAGGTGGTGAGGACAGTGGTGGAAGGGGAGAACGCTCACCTCCCAGCCAAGTCAATGAGCTCTGTGGCACACAGCGTGGTTTGGGAACTATCAGCTCAGCCCAGTGATCCCCCCCAAAATCCTTCCCTTCTGCAAAGCCATATGGATCCATCTCCTTGCATGTGGATTTTTTTTCATCAGCTCTGATGCCCTGAACACGCTCTGTCCCTCAAGACACTGCCTGTGGATGTGCAATAAGACCCTGCCAACATCCAGCAAGAAAGCCTGTGCCTATGTGTTGAGCGCAGCTACCTGGGAATGTGCCCTTTGCTACCTTAACATCTTCAAATTGCCTAAAGTTAAATCTAAATTGAGAAACCCAAATGCAACCTGATGCTGATTCAAGTTACACTGCAAAACTCCAGCTCTTATCCATGGGTATTGATCAATACCTTCAGGAGAACTCAGCCTGCTGGCTCTCTGAAGCTTCAAGGTAAAGATGAGCCAGTATGGGACTCTTTTAACCAACAATATGCAATGAGAATTAAATAGCCGCACCACAGCTGATGATAAAGCTAGCCAGAAAGGAAAGCCAAAGTCTCCAAAAGAGCCCTGGGATCCCTGAGGTGGACACCCCATCGGGGTATTACCTGAGCAGAGCAGAGCAGCCAGCTTACAGCCAACTTCTGCAAAGCTGTCGAGAGGAGTAAGAGGCTACTCCAAGCACAAGGGCTTGTGCCACTAACTTTTCCTGTTATGAACCAGGCCCACGACCCCCCTGGGCCACAGGGACTGACTGGATCCCCCCCCAAGGGCTGTGTCTGTGAGGTATGGCTCACTGCTGGGGTGCCAGACCCCTGGGTGAGAGGTGCTACGCCTGGCACCGCAGGCCGTCTACCCTCCCATGCACGTTTTGCTGCCAGGCTTCACCCAGGGACATCCCCGACCTCCCGAGGAGCCTCCTTGCTGCTTTGGACTGCGGCATTGGGTCTGTGCAGCTTTAGTGAGGAACAGGCCATCAGCGAAATCACGCTGGTACACTGCCAGAGAGAGGGCAAAATCTGGCGCCTTGCCCCCAATGCCCCTTTCTATTTCCAGGGGTTTTATTCCTGGCGTTCGTCGGTGCACTCTCCTCCTCCTTCTTGGGCTCCTTCCCGTTGCTGCTGTCACAGCTCCCGCTCACTGCACATCTCCTGGCTGCTTTCCCAGGTGCCCACAGTGGCTGGCGGGGTGCTGGCATGTTTGCACCCATTTAGGGCCTTCCTCGGAGGACAGATGTCCCTCTTGCCCCAGCCTCGCTGCAGCTCTGACTTCAGGGCAAAGCTTCTGAGGAAAAAATAGGATACGTTAAAGCTGTGTGGCTGCTGAGCTCTCTTATTGACTATAATAAGACAGAGAATAACATTTCATTAAGTGCATGTTTCTGCCAGTGTAACAAGCCCTCACCTGCAATCGTGTGTGAAGCACAAATGGCCTAAAGGCATCACACCTGAAGAAAAAATTCCAGTCCCTTCAATAATGTATTAACATTTTTAGCATACATTCAGAATGTTTAATGTGGGATGAAAAGCACGTGTTCTTTTCTCGGCGGCCTTGATAATCCACAAGAAGGAAGGCTGCAGCTTTCCAGCAGTGACTTACTGGCGTGCATCCTTTTTTGAAATGTTCAAGCCAGGACAGAAATCAGAAAATCAGCTGGAAAACAAAGATGGCCGAGCAAAGAAATGCACCTTTTGAACAGGAGCAGTTCTGAACATATTCCTGGAGAGACTGACTGTAAATCTGTAAGCCAGATAAAACCAGTCCTCTGCCACCCTGACCCCCACACCCCAGTGCTTCTGCTACAGCCAAATTACTCAGCAGCTCAGAGATGCCTGAGAATCACTCTTGGCTTCTCTCCAGGCACTTCGGCTATGAAAAGGAGTAGCTAAAAAAGTATGTCTTTAAATAGGTGTTCCCATGGTACAGGTTAGTCCTTGTGTTGAGTAGAGCTGCCAAATAACCCTACTCCAGGCAGGGAGGGGTGGGAAAAGATGTTATTTCAGGAATCCTCATCCAGTAGGACTGGCAGCCTGTTAATAGTGTATTTTCGGCTGTGACAGAGCTGGAGGGAAAGGGGTGCTGGTGTTGGACAGGGTGCAGGAGCGGGAAAGGTGATGGTCCTTTACTGCTTTGTCCTCCCACGGTGGCATCCGACATGCTGTGCAGAGTCCTGGCTCGAGTGTCCACAGCGCCAACAGCCAAGCACAGCTAGGACGCCTTGCTCTGGACCTCTGCACGGGCCAGTGCTGGCTGCATGGAGCACCCAATGCACCTGCAAGAGCAGCTGAATGGCTGTCACAGCTTCAGCAGCATTTGCTGGGTGTCCCCAGGTGCTGCGGGGGACTGGTAACAGCCAGGCATGACCCGCAGGCAGGGTCCCCGTGTCCCTTCCAGCTGCTGGACCTCTCCTGAGAATAGGTGGCATCCTGTCACGCAGCACTCCTCTCCTCCCCCAGCCCCGCCACAGGCTTCTGGAAGCAAAACAGCTATTTTGGCCTTGATTTTTCAATTCTTCTCATCTTAAAATCCCAGTTCGTTTCTGACTTACAGGTATCAACAGGAGAAAGGTGCACGGGTACAGTTAAACCACTTCGGGGATGCAACTTGCAAAGCTGACTTATGTTTTTGCCTTTTTTCTGTGTTTGTACCAAGGTTTCACCAACCTACAGCCCAAAGGTCTGCCTGTAACACCTTAAAATATTCTGCATAAACTGTGCCGAAGTTTGCAAAACCAATTTGCCTGGCACAAGCAAGAGACTGGAAGCAGGAATTCTTGAAAAATGCTAATAATGTCTCAAACTTGAACTATTTTTCCCTTAGCTGGGAAATCATTCCACTTAAAATAGAACAGGTGGAGAGAGGATACAGAATTTTTTAGCAGTCCCTGAGCCACAGGACACAAGCAAATTTTGTTCTGTTTTGGGGTGGCTTAGAAAACCCTTCAGCCTTTGTGCGTAGGTGAGCTTTCCATTTTGCAGAAGGGAAAATACAAAGATTGCTGGCCTCTGGTTGCACTTTCAGCCTCTGTACTGCCGTAGAGATGGAGACACATGATTTGCATCCATTTTCCTCCATGTTGCATTAATGTGAATGAAATACTTTTGCAGTGTGTAAATAGTGGACTTAGCACAGCAGCCCTGCTTGCATGAATAAGTCTTTTAAGCTCTTCTGCCCTTTCTGCCCCATGGCTGCATAGACAAATAAAGAAAAGGCCTTATTATATTTGCGGTGGCTAAAATTAAAGGTCTGTGCTAAACCAAGTAAACTAAGACTTCACACTTGTCCCCTATCACTTGCTGCAACTTAAATCCCTTGGCTTAGGCTCTATAACCTGGTGGGAGAAAGCTACTCCGGGAGAATGTTAAAGCTGGAGATGCAATAACGTACTGACAACGGCGGGGTCTTTGCCAGATACGAAGCCCAAAGTCTTACAGCTGATGTGCTGCAGCCCCCTCGTTCGTATAAATAGACAGAGAGTGCTTTATCCAAGGTTTTTTTTATAGCTGCTGAGGTGTTGCTAAAAGGGAGAGAGAATATGTGACAAATTTTCACAGGAAAACACTTGGAAGCCTGTCTGGTTTGAACATGGTCGGTTGGGATATAATTGTTTGGGGGGTAATCCTGGAAGAGGACAAACCAGTCACTCCTTGCCAATTATCCATCCACCCATCCGTCCGTCCATCCATCCATCCATCCAGGTGAGGGCTGCCGTGGGTTTTGGAAAGAAAAAAAGAGAAGAGAGGGGGAGGAAAGATTACTCCCCCCCAACACCACCTTCTTCCTCCTGAATCCCGCATCCTTCTTGCCCCAAAGCCCCCGGTCCCCCGGTGCTGCAGAGCTCAGGCTTGCCCCTCACATGCATCTCCATTCCCCCCAAGGCATCATCCCAGTATTGTTCACAGCCACCAGTGCTTCCCAAATGGGGCACTGCACTGTGCACCACCCCTTTCCCAGAGCTGTCCCATCTCCTGCATCCATGTGGGGAGCTACACTCCGCCCCAGAGCTCCCCACCTCTTCTCCCTCAAATCCCTGCAGTCGCTCCCCCTTCTCCCGCCAGGCCCCTTCGGTCCTCCTGCCCTCTCTCCCAGCCCTGCTCCCAGGTGTTTGGGGACCATGGCTGTTGTCCCCTCCCTCCCTTGTCATCTCCTAATGCCGTTCCCTCCATGGCTGGTGGAGTCACATGGCTTGTCCCTTGGGGGGCTCACAGATCCTGTGTCAGTGGGTGAAATCCCAATCTATGGCACCGTGCATCCTTCAGGCAGCTCCACAAGACCGTGGTCTCACCTAAGTGGAGTCAGAATTTCCAGGAGACGCAGAGCTAGAGCTGGGGCATCGAAAGTCCCAAATCGCTAACACCTGCCTACATGATAGACCTTGCCTCTCACTCGTCCTTACCTCCCCGACACTGTCTGGACTCCGTTGCGCTATACCGGTCCTCCCCTCAGGAAAGCATTTTGCTTTCCTTTAAGGAGTGGGAGAAACTGCAGGGCCCGGAACTCCAGCCCTGTGCCCTCAGCCACCCATAAAGTGTCTGGGAGTCAAAATTAGGGGCTGAAGGGCATGGCAGACAAGGTGCTGGGGATGGGTGCGATGAACACCCTCAGCATCCCTTGGAAACTCTCTGAGAAACACGCAGCTTCCCCGGCATGCTTCAAATGCCACTCTTCAAAAAGATTTAGATACCTAATGGCTAAATCGAGCTCTTGGTGTTTTCAGCAAGAAGGTAGGTGCCCGGTGCCACCCCCAGGTAACAATCAGCATCTTTCTCTCCTCACTCCTCCTGGTGCCTTTCAGCTTAGTGCCTGCTCCCAGCAAATCTTCCCACCTGGCAAACCTTTGGGTTTGCAGACTCAGAGCAACTAAAATTTACTGTTGACACCTGGTTCATATCATACTCCTCCTCACAGAAATAACCCTGTGGCCACAAGCCTTACCATGCCTTCAAGGTGCTCGGCTCCGCATCAGACCAGAGTGTGCAGCGCAAAATAAATTCAGTCCACTTTTTTATATCATTCCAGTAATTCCTTAGGGGATGAGACCATCTCAGTGTGCAGGCAGACAAAGAGCCAGCCCTAATGCAGGGCTTCATTCTTTCTGCGTTTGCTGTCCTTACAGCAGAAATATTCCCACTGTGCTAATGGGATTAAAAAGATGGGTATCCAGGCACTAAGAATTAAGAGAATTTGGGTTCAAAATGCCATTGAGTTTTCTTTTGAAATGGCTGTGTAAACACACAAATGATTAGCAGATAGAGATCAAAACTTCCACATTAGTAAACACAAAAATGGACTTGGCACTTTTTCTTAAACTAAAATGTTATGAATGTAGTGAAGTTTATTTGTAGGCCAAGGCCTTATCATAACAGAACATAAACTTTTAGGGCAGCCAGTTATCTGGCATAATAATTCTGTCTTTACTCATTAACAAACATCAGCAAATCCATGCTGTAAACACCAATATCGAGAAGTGTCGGGTACAGTGGCTTCTTTGCGAATGAACGGTCTTTCTCTGAGAACCGGACCGCCGGTAATTAATTATCTCAACGTCTTTCATCTCTTTATTTTGCGCATATTTCATCTGTTTTGGTTTGTTACTTGCATTTCAATGATCTCTCACATTACGAAGCAATTCCTTTGGTTGGGAAAATTGCCTTTCCCTTTCCCATGGGAGCGTAGCAGTGGACTAACAGCTCCTCAGAGACGACAGGTCCATTTTTTACTTTTGTGAGCATGACTGCACTGATTTAAGGAATCTACCCGTATACAGCTGAGGAATTCAGTTTGCCCTTATGAAGCCTCTGTGTGCATTTATAGCAAACTGCAAACTCTCTTTGGGCTGCAAAGCTATTTGCCTGCTCTTTCAGTTTTAAAATGGTAGACAGAGGTGGCAAAGGATCACTGTCGTTAAAGATCTGTCTCTTACTCATCAAAAGCAAAATCATCTCTATTTCTAACTACTGATTAAACACTTAATTGTATTTAACACAATAATTACAGTAAGACTGAGTGTGTATTTGATTGACCTCAGATTTTCCCAAGAACAATTTTATTAACTATTGCATGTTGTGAACTTGAGCTCAAGATAAAAGGATCGCTCTTTCATTTTTTTGGCATGACAGACAACAAACCCATGCTGATAGCATAGGGGTTAAATATCCCATTCCTTCTAT
>NW_008824473.1:2649762-2662035 GCF_000699105.1 Pygoscelis adeliae
TATGGGGGTTTTTCAGATTATTGGGGTTGGAACAGGTTGGGAAGTTTTCAATTCCTTCTTCCCACAGGCTTTTATCTCTGAGTATCTGGTGGTTTATCTTTAACAATTTATATTATTGCATTATATGTGATAGTAAAAGCAGACTTGAGGAGGGAATAGCAAATATTTTATGTATTTTTGGTTTCCATTCTTGAAAAACAACATTGAAAAAGGCAGAGGAAACAACCTTTAACTAGAACTACTAAAATCAAATCAGAGATAATTTTGCATCCAAAAGCTATGGCAGAGTCCAGTTTTAGCTTGCTATAACCCTGCCCACTCCCATACAAATCAATACCTCATCTCAGACAAAATTAGCTCTAGGTTGACCTATACTGGAGAAATTGAGCTCAAGACAAGGAGAAGCTAAGGGCATATTACCAGAAGACAAGTTTTGTCACCTCGTCGCTGCAGGAGAGGGACAGCAGGGCTCTGCTGAGGACACCGAAGCACAGGGTCAGCGAGCATGGGGAGCAGCGTGCTCGCCCAAGTGTGCACGGCCTGTGTGGGAAACACAATGGGGCTTCACGCTCTCCCCATGATGGAGCAGGGCGGGACTCATGCAGCCCTGAGGTTCATCACCAAATATTGGTAAAATAGGACAAACCCAGAATCAGCAACTTAAACTAGAATCAGCCCTGACTTAAGGCTCCCTTCTGATTTTCATGATCTGGCGTGAAGCCAGATTTTGCTGCCCCAGCTAAAGCACATCTAATTTATGCAGAGGCACTTATCTAGCAAGCCCCTAAGGCTGTAGTGATTGTGGGAGGTTCACAAGAACCCTGTTTTCTTAAAACCTAAACCATACCCAAAGAGATTCTGCAGTACATTAGGTGCACAGATATTTTTCTCCAACACCAGGGGACAAATCTTCCCAGAGCACGTTTGAACCTCCTTGCTCGGTAGCTTCAATAACATCAGAAAGAGCTTTTGAAGCTTTCTCAGTCTGATGCTTTGCTATAGCTCAGCCTGGAGAGCACAGCTCTTTGATTTCTACTGAAAGCAATTCACACCCTATGGCTGGAGGCCAGGGGTTCGGTCTCCTGCCCCTGAGCACTGCTGTGGTTTGAACATGAGCCTGCTTCTGTGTTCCTGCATCACACTGTCACCAGCCGCCTCTGGTGTTTGTCTCCCTCTGTAGTTCTTCTTCCAAGAGAGGCTGAGATTGACTATTTTTGCCCTCCAGGGTGATACTGGGACACAAACAACATTTGCTCTCTTATTGACTGAACAGCTGCCCTTGAGCTGCGTCATGAAGCAAATGTATTTTTCTGAGCTAATGAAAGCATGAAATGTACCCTGTATTGGATAAAGAGCATAGCAAAAGGATGTTTTCACAAAAAGATGTTTTGGGCTTGCTTTGAGCCACCGTGATGCCCAAGCAAAGGAGGGAAGAAGGGGTGGCACCCCACCAGCTCTCCCAGCTCTGGAGCTGAAGCTCATGGCCAGCTTTGGGGTTGTCCTCTCCCCAGCTGCCCCACCAGTCCCTGAGCAGTACCTTGGGAGGCAGCAGCCTCCACAGCTCTAATCCTCTTTTCCCCTGGACCTACCTTTGGATGGCCAAGAACAACAACCAGGGGCTGGAGTGGCAGTGCATTATATATCTGATGTGGAAGAGCAGGGGCAGCATTTTAAGGCACTCTGCAAGAGATAGCCAGTGAATGACACTGTGGGAAGTATCCTGCATCCATTCATCAGTGGCTTATGCTTAGGGGACACAAGTGCCTTGCCCAGCACCACAAGAAGACAAGTTGGGGCTTCAAGAGGATGAGATTTTTCTCTTCCAGGCCCCAGCAATCAGACTAGCAGCAGGCAACCTTTCAAAGACCTGCGCCAGGCTGGCTTTTTCAACATGAGAGATTACGTGCACTGGGAAAAACACAGCAGAAACTATGAGGGTCACTGTTGCCAGTCCCCTTTTGGCAGGACCTAGCCTCCTTGCCAGGGAGCAAGACCTGAGAGCTCCTTACAAACACTTCTCTGAAGATGCTGTAGTGCCCCATCCCTGCCGTGTGGCAGCTTTGCGCTTTCACCATGAGCGTGTGCTGCCGTGGTCCACTTCCCAAGTTAGACCACAAATTTTTTCCTCTGAAGGGAAAATTCAAAACTCATATTCCTAGTATGAGAATACAGCTATACAGAGTTGAATCCCATCCCTCCGACTCCTGAGTTTGGGACTCAGATACAATTTTATGTCTCTTCCAGGAAAGCAGGAACTTCATTGTATTTACTGTAAATGCTCCCCTTTTACACACATTCTATGTCACCAATTGCAAAAATTCCTTCTAAAGTTAAATAGAAGACTTTGGTTTGAGACAAGTCATTTATTCCTACCAGTCTTCTTTTTTTTTTATAAGAAAAACTCAGGTCTGTGCAAGATAACGGACTTGTGCAGTTATCTCAGACTGCCCTCTTATGGCAAAATTTTAAACTGTAGGTTTTCTTGGGTTTTTCAGAGGTTTTGCAAGTTCAGTTACTGAAAACTCTAGTCTTAAAAAATTACTGAGCGACAAGACAGAAGAAGTCATGGTTGCCTGATTCATTTCTGCCCCGTAGAGGTCCTGTCATCTGTTTGTCCTGCTGTGCCCAAGCACTACCAACCCTCTGGTCAGCAGCTTGGCCACCATCTGGTTACCCTTGTGCTCATCCATCCTTTCTCCTCCAGCAGAAGTGTGCCCAGCTGGGTGTATGTGTTTGGGAAGCTTTCTAACACGCTCATGCATCTACACACACATATGCACTGCTCTTCATATACATTACAGAAGGCCTGACTTAATGAAAGTGTGTCTTTCATGTAGGATGAAGGCTGTTGATGGTCTCTAAATCCTGGCAAACTGGAGGAGTTTCTCAAACCCAGGGGCCAGCCACCAATAAGGCTTTGCTGAAGCCACAGGTGAGCTCTCCCCTGCTGCAGAAAGCTTCAGAAAACCAGGGCAGCAAAATTGCTGGCCACCGAAATGATCTTAGAAGCTATCTCAGCTGGCTGCAGACAAGCGTGTGGATGTGGGAGGGCTCTGCACAGGGCAGCAACCCCAACCATGGGTGGAAATGAGCAAGCGGGCAGGGCAGTCTGCAGCCTCCTCCCCAGTGCTTCAAAGCCACTCTGCCCACTTCAGTCCTGGCTGCCCCTCCCCAGGGAACTCATCTCACTCTGCACATGGTGGCTAATGTGGGGCCGTGAGTGAGGAGGGCTACATGCAAAGGAGCTTCTCACCATTGTAGAGCAGGGATGTGGGGAATCGATCTAATATGTGGATTTGCAATGTCCATTCAATGTGCAAATGCTTTAAAAAACCATCAGTCACTTACTTCAGACATGCAGTCTACACAAATGGTAGAGAGAGGACTGGAGAGTGTGCTTTTGCTGTCGCCTAAGCCTTTACGGTCCGTGCTGTGGTGGCTGCCTGGACACTTGGAGCCTTGAGGTGATGGCACTTCTGATGTCTCATGTCTTTCAGCTCCCAAGGCTGTTACTCTTGACTTAAAGCGTTTCCACCAGAGATGGGGCCTTGCAGCATGCCTGACCTCTTCTGAATCCACCCGCTAGAGGACAGCAGGAGGGTGTCACATAGCCAGCTGTTCATCCCAGCTATGCAGACATGGCGAATGCATTCACATGTGTAGAAACACATCAAAAATAGCAGAAAGTAGTCTGTATGCATGACTGCAAGGAACTGGCGGCTTGACTGACATTTCGTTAGTAAGGTCTGGCTCAGGAAGGAAGCCAAAATAAAAGCCTCTGCTCCAAAGCGGTGTCAGCTCAAGCTACCACTGGTTTCTTCTAGGACAGTGCCCTGGGCCTTTTGTAGCTGTGTGACCAGGAAAAAGGCCAAGGACGTTACCTGCAGCATACAGACCCTTGCAAATTGCTCAAATGCTCAGGCAGAGAAAGGAAACTATAGTGGCAGCATTACTTGTACTAGCAGCGACCTGGAGAAAAACTGTCTTTCATTTCCAGCCATGCAGAGCCAGAGATTATTTAATCCACTGATACATTTACATCCTCCCAACCAGCACCAGCCTGTCTGAGGTACAGCCCTCTCCTGACTGCAAAAACTTACAGGCTGGCGAAGGGACATACATCACCTGCATGACAGTACAGCCCTCTAGAAGGAGTTATTTCCTCTTACAGCTGATTTATAGATAAAGAGTTAGGTGTAGAAGATGAACACATACTTGACTCATCAACATTTTTTTCAGTCTCATTTGGCTCCCAGCTCTTAGCGTATGTTACCTTGCCTGAGTTATAAAGTCTCAACGTGACCTCTTTTATTTAGATATTCAATCTGGAAAAGCAATACCCTAGGCTTTCAATTTCTAAACGAGGAGACGCACCTGGTTTATGCATTACAGTCCTGCATGGAGAGGGGAGGGAACGTATTTAAACCCCCCAAACAGCAACTTTAAAACTTTTTTAAGGATTTGGTGTGAGAAACGGTTATATTGTATAAATGTCAGCAAAACACCTTCGTTTGAAATTAGATTATAAACAAGAAAACACTGAGTTGCCAGAAGACTGAAATTCAAAGCATAAAACCAATGAGGAAACTAAATAAAGATCTGGTTTCTTTGTAATGAGCAGGTGCCCCTGCTGCAAAAACACTCACCCCCAGGAGTCACCCGCTTACCTGCTAAGTCCTCAGCATGGGAAACGGGGCTGCGCTTCCTGTGGTGACTTAGAAGAAGTCATTTCTCTCCCTCAGCCATCTGCTTTCCTCTGTATAAAGTAGAGATGATTATCATTACTTTTACTGCCTTTATTCATCTTGGATGACGGATTGCATGATGATGAGGACTTTTATAGGCTCCGTTCTGCTTGTCCGAGGAATATAACATTTGAGCCTCTACTTTCCAGGCTGCCAGCTTCGGCACATGAAGCCCAGACTCCAGCCCCCACCGCGCACTCCCCAAACAAGAGTAGGTTTGAACACGAGGAATTAAAGCACGGCTCTGCCTGTACCGAAGGAGGCTCTGCAGGGTCCCCTGCGGTTCCCCTTCCAGCTGTTTCCTCTGGAGCCACTGGGAGCGGAGCTTGTTTCCTGGCTGTTGTCCTCAGACGCCCTGACATCCAGCAAACCCTGACGGTTTGCACACAGAACCCACAGTTTTGCCCCAGTCCCAAGCTGGGCATCTCTCCCAGGCCACTGCTGCCCTGGTTAACCTTTAAAAAGGTTTGATACTGCCCTGGGGATGCTGCAGGCAGAGGCGCCAGCTCTGTGTTTTGACTTTTCCCAGCTGTTTTCCTCCACGCGTGGCTGCAGGCAGGCAGCATGATGTCTCTCCTCCCTCACCCTTGACAGAGTGGCTCAGAGCCTCTGGTAGCCCTCGTGGAGAGCAGGCAGCATCCCACGCTTGCCCGCTTCTTCAGGGAGGAAGGGGAAGCTGTGCCCGAGGGGCCCTGGGTAAAGAAAGTTAAAAAAAGGGCTTTTAAATAATTGAAAATACGAAATATGTGACATAATTCCTTTGTCTCCATAATTCCTTCATCTCCATTCTCTCCCAAGCATAAAGCGGATATGGGGCAAGCAGGAAAACCCCATGCAAAACTCCTACATTCAGGGCAGCCCGATTCAGTGCAGCGCAATTGCCGCTCGCAGCGATGATAAGCAGTTGCCTTTGCGCCAGGTTAACCTATCATCTGGACCGGCTAGGTCCAAACCTGGCTTTGCCCAGTCTCACCCAGCAACGCTTGGGTATGTTTAACTTTCTCATACATGTTGACATCCAAGATTCATTAATATTTCTCAGATGTTTTGAGAGCCCCGAATGAAAACACAACAGAAAGATAGCATCCTTTCCCCATGAGGTAAGAATAAAATCTCTGCTTGAGCTGTCCAGGAGGGAGCCTGCACAGATCTGACCCTGGGGCACATACTAGGGAGCAGCAGTGGTAGCTACAGCTGTGGACCCATAGGGGTCAGTTTATACCCAAAAAAGCACAAAGTCAGGATTTCATGAAGAATGATGGTCAGTGTTTAACGAAATTGCATGCCAACAAAAAAAATAATAATAATCACAAGTATTTTTAGTTTTAAAAATAGTTCTGTTAACTGAGGACACTGGCAAAAAATGGGTACTTTGTGCAACCGCAGTGACTGCTTTGTTTCCCATACAACAGCCTGGATGTCTTTGCAAATGCCCGCAGACTCCTGCTGGTTTACCTTTCACTTTAAATGACAATTTGAAAGCTCTTCGCTGTGGTTGCCATCCTTCCGACCACAAAACGCCTACAGTGGTCAGCACTGGAAAGCCCCAGCGCTTATCGTCGGTGACCACACCATTTAAGGCCTGTACACTGCAATTCACTGCACGGCAGCAGTCTGGCAAGTCCACGCGATGCCCCTCGTGTCATGCCCAAGATACCACAGCATCTATAATTAGAGCAGGAAATGCCTGTGGCATTGTGGTGAACACTACCAACAATTTCCTTTCTGCTGCTGCTTGCGAGAGGTTGCTGCTGACATATCCAAGGAATTATGAGCCTAGTTGAGTTGCAAGAGCAGTGTTTTTTTCTCCACCTTTCTTCCTACTTCCCTGCCTGTACTGATGTTCTTTTCCTTGCTTTTCATTTAGTTTAAGTGTCTCAGTGGAGGGACCATCTTTTCATCCTACGGTTACAGCACCCATGACCGTGAGGCCCCAGTCCCTGATGGACTCAATAGCAAGATAACAGTTCTGTGTTAACGACGTGCGTCCTGCCTGTGAGGCTGAAGAAGAAGCACTAACCATCCAACACAGCACGGCAAATCTGCTCTGCCAGTAACTCAGATTAAAACTGACTTCTATAGAGGCCTCCGGTGCATGTTGATGGGTCCTGGGTGGATTGCAAAGGCATGGAAGGAATAGGTTATACAGGAGCACAACCTTGTAGTGTAAGGGTTATCCCTCTATTTCTTAGTTTAACAACTAGAAAAAAGAGGATCTTTAAAAGTATCTCAAAATATGCCCTTTTAAAGCCCTGCAGTGTGAGAGTAGCACTGTCTTGTTCTTTTACTTCACTTGAATGTTTTTTCCTATATATAACCTACATCATCTGTGCTGAAAATTGTGTGTAATTTCTATTTTCTTACTCCCGATGACTGTCAAGGACAAGCGACCACCACCTCTACCTCTATATAATAAAGCTCTACCCATCAGAAGACCTTTGTTACCATTTCCCCTTGCTCCTGCTCTACACATACTCCATTCATTTCCAGCTTAAGTAAATCCAGTTCCTTCAACCTTTCCTAACAGATCAGTTTTCATCCTTTTTGTTGCTCTCTGCACCTGCCCATCATGTTTCTTAAATGACAGTGCCCACAGCTGGATGCAGTGGCCAGGCAAGGCCCTTGCTGGCAGCAGGGAGCATGGGACAAGCACCACATCACACCTCCTCAGTTCCTGCTGGTCAGGCCAGCCTGGAGGGAGGCACAGGTCTCGCCTATCTGCCCCACAAGGAGAGGCTGAGGGACGGGGGCTCGCAGCTGGAGCTAAGACAGCTTTGGGGGGACCTAACAGCAGGCCCTAATGAGAGGGCACAGAGAGGGAGCCAGGCTGCTCACAGCCTGCTCGTCAATTAAAAAAATCAAAGTGGTTTCAAAGGTCGTGCCTGCCAAATGCCCTTTGCCACCATCAGTGGTTTCACAATCTTGTCCTCCTATTTTATTGCAGTGTTTTCTCACCTTTATTGCATAAAAGACTCACTTGTGTGGTGGAGCACCAAAAAACCCTGAACAGCTAGAGAAACGAGACAAGCAGCAAACCTCATTAAGCCCACAATGTTGTTGAGGGTTTGAAGTAAACAAACAGGAAAGACGTTTCCTTGAATTGCTTCAAGTTCTAGTACACTAAGGAGGTAATTTTACCCATATTAGGTGAAATATTTTCAGAACTGGGTTTTCAACTGGTGTTTCTTAAAGTGGCATTTTGAACCTCTCACTGCCTACAAAGATCACAGAGTCTGCAACAAGCCCTGGTTCCTGACTATCTTGGCAGTAGAACCACGAAAATTGCACCACCACCTCCTCTACGTAAACCAGAGTGTCTCATCGGTTTTGTAATTGCAGCTTTTATGAAACTTCACTGCAATAGCACTGAGTGGCTGCACAGTAAACTGTGCTAAATGTCAGCATTGGATAACTAGAAGTTGTCAAAATCCTAGGTTAGGCTCAAAAGTCGATGCTTTCTTTTTATGTTTTGCCCTGTGAGCAATAAACAGTGCAGGAAAGAGAAGCCTCCAAAAAGTTTACAAAAAGTGAAACACAAATGTAAAATATTCTAGCATCAACGTTATTAAAATAGCCTCAGTCATGTATTTAAAAAAGAAAGTTGTTACAGGCAGGAAGGTGTGTGCCTTCGTGCATGTATAAAACAGTGGGAGTAGGCATTACATTTCCCGCCTCCAGGGGCTGCCTTTGGGGCCTGAGGGAGCACCCCTGCTACTGGATCTGGCCATCCTTCCTCTTCCCCCGTCTTGTTTGCAGCCAAGGCTTGGGTGAGCAAAGAGGCCGACTCCTGAGCTCCTTCTATGGGGGAGTCCAGCCTTCGCTCCGCTCCCCTGGCCCCTCCCTGTCATCTGGGGAGGGAACTTCCACCCTCTGGAGAAAACATCATTAGCTTTCCAGCATATTTCCGGATGTTCATTCTTTTTCTTTTTTCTTTACATAAGGGCTTTCTGAAAGGCACCTCAAGTTTTGGGAAGCCAGCTGTCACCCAGAAGAACTTACTGGTACTTAGCCCCATGCAGGTGAAGCAGCCCAAGAAGCATGACAGCTACAATAAATTAATACCATACGCTTCCTCTCCTATCCCCTGTGTCTCTATCACCAACTTAAAACACAGTCTCTTCACTGTAGGAGCTTCCTCTCGCTACACATTTGTACCATGCCTAAAGGAGCAGGATGCTGCCGTCAGTCTGTCACATCTTGTAGGAGACAAACTTACATGGCTGCTTCCTCACACTCTTCTGCCATGGCGCTGCCCCTCATGCTCTTGCAGAGCTGTGCTGCAGCTCCCCACCTACCCTATGCATCCACCTGTGAGCCCTGCTGTCCAGACATAGCATTGATATGCCAACATCTTGGAGCTGGTAGAGGAGATCCAAAAGGCAGTGGCAAGAGCACCTGAGCATGCATCTCCTCGTGGGCCTTATGAGTGGCTTTGGAGGAGCCTGGATGAGAGGCACACGCAGAGGCACACCTGCAGTCCCCCTCTTTGGGCACCCCCCCCTCTGGGATCTGCCAGCAGCTGCCCACTCCTGGCATACAGCTCGTGTGGAGATTCAGAAGCCAGGTCATGCCATGGTCAGTGTCGGAGGCTCTGGTACAAATGTTCTGGTACACTGTTCTGGTACAAATGAAATGTCATGATTATCCATTGCATGGATTACATACCATCTTACTTCCATACGTATACATGTACATGTATGTGGGCATGCACCGATCTTCCATTCAAACCTGCGAATGTTTCCAAATACACAAATACCATGGAAAAATAAATATATGAAGCAGAAATCATCCTTCAGGACCAGGTCTGTGATTCTTGCAGATCCTCAGGCTCCCACTGGAGTCAAGGGAAGTTCAGCAAGCAAAAAAAGTGCACGTTGTTTAGTAGATATTTATTTCTTTGCCTTCATTGCCGCATGATGGGCTCATGTGAGGCAGCTGTTGGCTCTCCACTCCCAATGTTTAGGGAGTAACAGAAGGGAAGCAAAACAAAATGTGGCCTAAACCCCTGGAAACACACAAGTAGATATAAACAGCTAGGATGGAAGAAGCTCTTTTTTTCTGTGCCCCCGCTGAGGATTTATGGTCTTTGCTTCTCCCACAGAGGGATTGCTGGGTGAGAGAGATTGCAACCACCAGAGGATATATTTGAATTATTTTGAAGTCTTGCAAAGTTTGTATACAAAACTGTTCATCTAATTGCTGCAATTTGGAAAGCTGAAACTTTCCAAGGGTTTTTTTTTTTTTCTTCTAATGCAACTTCTTTTTCCTGACTTGAAGCCCTCGTTTAAACATGCATGAGGAGAATTTTCTGCAGAGAGCACACTGCAAATGTAGCACCAGGTTTCCAACAGTTCATTCTGGGGGATAGTACCTATGTCGGTGGCAGATCTCTTCCTGTCTCATACGGATTTCTGTCTGACCCTACTCTGGGAAGGGACCGGGGGAACCAGAGGGCCCACATTCACACCTTAATCCACCCCACATGACAAATGCACTATTACGTGGCCTCTCCTCATCTCTGCCATGCTCCTTATACACCTATCTCACTATCTCCAAATTGGGGATAACGAACAGCAACCACTTAAACTACTGATCTACAGTCAGGGAAATTACAGCAAATCATGTTTTTACAGGCGGCTATCAAAAAGCAACCGCTTTTACAGCAAAACTGCTCTTATTTTATGTGCCACTTTCACATTCTGGTGTTTCCTCTCTCTGTAATTTACTCAGCAGGGGAGAAGTGTATAAATTTCCTGTGCATCGTCCCAGCAGTTTTTGCCCTTGAAAGCTCCGATCAGCAGGTAGCGAGCTGGGGCTCCTCAGGATCAACACGGGAGCAGCAAAATCAGCGCCGGGATCTGTAGGAAGCAATGAAATGGCATTAACTTGGTAGGGGTGCAATTTAGGGATCCTGTCGTTGTCACATACCTTGGAAAATAACAGCCACAAGACCCACAATAAGTACGAGTGATAGCAGCAGTAGATAGCTGTATCTTTACAATTCAAGTTAAAAAAAAAAAAAAAAAGGACAAAAAAAGCAGAAAAAAGCCCAAAATAGCCTTCCATTGTTTCCCAGGGCTGGTCTCTTGCAACTTGAAATAAAGTACTGGAGCAATATACTGTTCTCTAGGGGTTAATGTTACATTAATCAGAACTGACAGGCATGAAAATCATTCTTTGTTGCCTTTAAATTGCTAATTTAAGATTGAAATCTAAAACGCTTGAGCACTGATCGCTCAAACAAAACCCAAGTACAATCTTCTCTCCTATGGGCCACTACACAATTGTTTTACATTTGGTTGAGAAAACAAATGCAAAGTCTGTAACTAAATCCTAATGTATCGTTTAAGTGTTTCCATTCACAGGCTCTCTTTGGCTAAACTTCAACGAATTGTACTACAGTTTAATTGAAAAGCAGCATTTGCACAGGCATTTACATCTGAAGGCAGAAATACTGGCATTGTGTCGTGCGGTGCAATGGCGGCAATAATTCCCCAAAATCCAAATCATTTTTTTTGCAGGTATTATTTTTCCAGTTGCAGAGGTATTTTCACGAGCTGATTCTCAACTGAGGCAACCAAGCAAAGCTTGAGATACTCAGTAACAAAAAGCTTATTTAAAAAGCTCATTAAAGTTTAAGAAAACTATCAAAGGGTAAACAGTGCAATGAAGACAGGCATCAGACAAAATCAAGGGGAATAAAGTGCCATCAAATGTGTGGCTATAAAACTAACAAAAAGTATGTATCAGCAACACAAATGGGATAAGGATGACCTCCTTCTGCCCCTTTAATGGAATTATAAATTTTCTTAGGGGCCAAATCAAGTCCAGTTTCTTTTGCCAGCTTGACTATTTGCAGGTTCAGGTCTATTCGCAGACACAGCTCCCACTGAAGTCCGTGGACATAGGCACTTGCAGCTGAAATAAGCTGAAGCTGAATTTTCAGCTGGGCTGAAGCCAACTCTGTGACCTAAAATCATTGAACTCCAAACCCATCAGCGGATGTGGTTTGATCTAGTCCCTTGTGATAAGGAAGGAGGAATAGGGACATCTGTGATAGTCACACTCTAGGTGACTGTGTGGATGCTCCAAGGGAGGCTTGGGAGGATGAGAGTAGGAGAAGGGCTGGGGGCAAAGCAAGCTGTGCCCTCATTCTTCTCTCTGAGGAGCCAGTGAGCTACAGTAACTGTGATATCCAGCATCCAGAGTGAAGAACGACACATTTATCACATCCGAGCACTTTGCCTTGCTTTGCAATTCCAGTAAAGCAGGGTTGAGCTATGCAGACATACTTACCGCATCCATTGACCTCGATGTGAGATCCATAGCAAATCTTAGGGCAGAACTTGCCACACAAAAGACGTGTTAAAGACACAAGCACTGTCATGCAGAACAAGCTCTTAGAGCAGAAGAAAAGGACTCAGCATTTGGCCAAGGAGTGGGGTCATGCACTGAGGGTGCTTTGTATTCTGGGGAGGACGTGGGATGATGGCTCTCCAGGCTTATGCAGAGCAAAGGCAGAGGAATA
>NW_008824473.1:2662106-2668490 GCF_000699105.1 Pygoscelis adeliae
CAGCCGCATCCAGAATATGGAGGTGCATATGGGCAGTGCCTGCAGAGGAGGACCCTTATCCTTCCTTCTGGTCGATAGAGTAGGAGTGTAAAACTGCCCTTGAATTAAGAGTTAATCAGAGCAACATTCCTTTGTTTGTTTACCCCAACATCACTAAGAAATCTGCATTCTGGTGTCTAGACTCAAAGTCAGATCTAATGTAAGTATAACAGAATCAAATGTCCATCACGTCGCATGCTCCTTTGCAGCACCCCTTGCGTACAGTGGTAGAGCAGGTCCCAGTAAAGCAGATGAAGAAAATATTAACAAGCATGTTTTCACCAAGATATGTTGGATTCAGAATCATAGGGGATGACTCCTGAGTTTGAAAATGAAAAACATTTTTCACTGTACACTTGTCCTTACAAAGAGCAGTAGCAGTAGCAAGATTTGATTGATACATTTTTGTTGCATTAAATTCTGTCTCTTGACACTTCCAATGCATGTTTAGTTGGTTTATATGAAAGACTGGCAGGAAAAGGACCTGTCTGAGCATCTTCAGTAGCAATATTTGTGTTAGAGCTGGGACTCAGAAGCTCACCAGCAGCACAAGGAGAGCAAGCCAAACGCCTGATAATGAAAAGGAGCCTTAGAGCCTCAGACCTTTCAGTTAAAATCAATAGCACCTGCCCAAACAACCATTTGATAAATTTTCAATTCTATTTCAAGCTATTTAAAAATGAGAAATAATAAGCAAAAAACCCCGAAGTGTCATTAAGCATTTTGGTGTATTTAACATCATTGTCAATAGGTCTTCAAAGCCCTGGGCCCAAATACTTCCTTACTGTTAAACCATTTTAGCCACGGGGGTGGGTTTGTCTGCATTTGCCTGAAAAAAACAACGTGAAGAAGTGAAGGGAAGTCGAATGGGAGTAACAGAAGTGGAATTAGCATGGCATTAACCTTGACAACGACAATTTTCTCTCAAATCAGCATTAAAATGAGTATTTTCTGTTTGCTTTATTCTTATGCAGAAAAGTAGGGAAATTCTTGGGAAAATATCTACTGATTTGTAATGCCATATTTAGATTTTTTGCTTTGTTTTTAAACCTGCGGATCATTTAAAGACTCAGGAATCCTCCCAAACATTCATCCCATTTGTGAAAAATACGTATTTGCAAAATATATCTTCTATGTTCAGACCCAGTCGAAGTTCAATGAAGTGAGTAGGGGTGGGATCCAGTGCACCAGGCAGACACCCAAACCTAAGTATCCGTACACAGGCTAACCGCAGGATTCAATTGCCTAAGGATAAGGCATCTGTCACCGCTGAGGGATCTGGGCTGGGGAGAGATGCCCAGCCCCACAGGCAGCTCCAGGAAGGTCTGGTTCTTCTGCAGACCCTCCATCATGCCAGTCAGCCTCCGAGGATATCTTTGGTGCCCATGGCCATCTCTAGGGCCTATATTTAGGCAACTAAACATGTCTGCATTCCTGTTATAGCCAATGGAGATCCAAGGCTTGATTCAGTTGCCTACACGTTGGCATCTAAAGCAATGTGAGAACACCTAGGTATCTGAGACGTCTCCCTGGAGCTAGCAGATATGGCACAGGACATACGGGAACCGGTGCCTTTCCAGAAGGGTAGCCTGAGACCAGATAGGACATCCCACAGCCTCTCAAGTGGCATTAGATGTTCACAGAATTGATTGAGCTCTTGGTCAGTGTATTCAAAGGAGTCTAGAGATTGATTCATTTAACCAGCCATCAGCTATCTGCTTAGGGTCAGCCTAAGGAGATCTCCAGTGCTCAGTTCAGCTGTCCTGGCACCCAATGCCATTTCAGAGGCTATAGGCTACCCCATCTTGTCTCCAGTTGCTGCTCCAGAAGGGCACTACAGTCCTGTAGGTTGTGTGCCAGCCTTGTCTGAATGTCTCACACACCAGAAATACGTCAGATATAACTGATGCAAGCCCCCCCCAGCTTTACTGGGAATTAAAACACCTAGCTCGTATGTAGACACCAACATATACATGTCTTCATCTTGAACTGAACTGCAGCCCATGAGTTTCACAGGCGCTGGAGAAAATCCTGTGTTATTTTAGGGTCACACACACACAGAATTTCTCTTTGAGTCCTGAATCGCTTTATAGATAAATGGAAGTATTTTGTTTGTATCAAGGAACATGGCAACACAACAAATGCCCAGTGCAGATGTTGGATGAATGTAACTAAGCAAATATGCCCCAAACTTGCAAAAGTTAGTATGTATGCGTACCAAGCTTTTAGATGAGCTTTCCAAGAGTCCCCTTTTTACATGCTGTTTTAAAATGCTCCCAATGTTTTAGAAAAAAAAGTTTCTATTTATCATCTAGGGCTGAACTGGAAACCATCGAGCTGCTCATATTAATCTATGCAACTTTGTGATTTATTATCCCTCCCCTCATCCCATCCATTTTCTGTGCCTCAGATGTGCAATTAACTCCATATTGTCAGCCCCATCTGCTTATGTCTACACAGGATATGTCTGTACTGTCATAAAAGCAAAAGAACAAATTTCCTGATCACCAATATTGCCTTGCACTTTGGGGAAGCCAGCTGGCTCTCCAGGAGGAAAAATTTCATATAGAAGCAGCTTGAACTCGAAACAGTTCCTGGTGCAAGCAGTGTGGATGCAGGCAGCTTGAGACCAGAGCAGTGACAAATGTGACCTCACATCCGAGCAGTGTGGCTGCCAGGGAGACATCATACCCTGCAAGCACCGTGGGCATGCAGGGGTACCACTCCTAACTGGGGTGCTGCAAACAAGTAACAGCGTTCACATCAGCAAGAGCAAAAGGTGTCTCCATATTTGTTTAAAGCTCGCTTTTAATTTCTTTAACTTACATAAGGCTTTTTCTTTGTCTCTCCCTTTTCACCAGTTCTGAACATTCAAACCACAAAACCAGACCCAAGGCAACATAAACCTGGTGGAAACACAGATGCACATGCATCCCATCTTTACTGATACGCTGTGTCACGTCAACTCTCTTTTCAGATCACAGAATCACAGAATCATAGAACGGTTTGGGTTGGAAGGGACCTTTAAAGGTCACCTAGTCCAACTCCCCTGCAATGAGCAGGGACATCTTCAACTCGATCAGGTTGCTCAGGGCCCCGTCCGACCTGACCTCAATTGTTTCCAGGGATGGGGCATCTACCACCTCTCTGGGCAATCTGTTCCAGATAGACTCAGGTTTGGTTAACCTACTCCTTTGTTGTTCTGGAGTATCAAAACCTATTACTATTTTATAATTCTGTTTATATTTGACAGAAATTTAAAATTTCAGACATTTGTAGAAGTTTAGATGCCTCATTTGAAATAACAGCTTATGATGCCTTCATCCGTCAAATGGACTAACTAAATATTTTTTTAGTTTTACTAATGCAGTAAGTGCACACAGTGTATGTAATGCTAGGGACCATTTAAAAAATAAATTAAAACTATTTGCCATATTGGAAAGGTTTTAACATTGAGTCAAAGGCAGTGCTTTCCCCTCCAGAGAATGTTTTTACACATAATAGGAAGATATGAGGTTACATTACTTTTAGGGATTTATTACATTTGCTTGCTTCTTGACAAAATATTATATATCTGGCATCCATTTTCATAAATGCCCAATGAATTTAAAATTAAATTACATTTGGGAAATCAATTTCTGGCTGTCTCAATAAATCACAAACATTCTAGCTGTAATGTCTGGATGATGGAAAGGAGCTGGGTCTTATATGTGTCCCTAAGGCTCAGGGATTCTTTTACCAGCCTTGGATGGTTTTAATGTGGTCGTTATTTAGGAGAATAAATACATGACTGTGAGAAAGGTTAAATGAAGGTGAAAAATTTTAAGTGCGATGTCACTAAAGGCACACACGAAGCAGGATAGATATGGTAAGAGCAGTACATAGCAATTCAGTGATTTACCTGTTATGCCAGAGCCAAATTCCAACTCCAAATCAATGCTTTGCAATGAATTAGCCAACGTGCAGGAACAGGGATTGAAGGGTGCCCTAACCCAATAAGGGTATGACGTGTGCTTAGTGAAAATCAGCTGAAATGTTGTCCATTAACAGAGGGAACCCACACACACACCAACCAAAAAAAAAGAAAAAAAGAGGAACTTTATCTATTCTGTGTTAAATCAGATACTGTAGAGATAGCAGAGACATGGCAAATGTCTGCTATCACTAGAACAGGGTTTTGAAAGATAGGCGCTATTTGGTGAAAGAGAAAGGGGTAGCACTGTGCATCAGAGAGATGATAGGCTAGCAAGATATAAAAATAGCATAAATAAGTAAGAATTTTTGAAGATCATAACCACTTTGGGAATGGCTGCTAAAAGTGGCCATTTAGGGCCTAAAGGGGGTTGGTGACAAGGCCTCAGGCTGTGTCTGAATGAGTAATCGGCTCCAGAGTGGGTTAAGCATATGCATGGCTGAGAGCCACCATTTCCCATTTACATTGCTGCCCCTAGCCTTCCTGTGAGCCACCCAGGATCAAAGTCTCCCCTGGATGCTTAGGAAAACCAGGATTTGGGATTATTTCTCGGTGTGATGGTAATACCCTGAGCCTCACCTGGACTTCATCCACCTGGACCACATGGACAAGACCTCCAGCGTGTGCGGAGGCATCAGGAGCTTGGGCTCTCCCCCATCTAGAGACTTACAGGGGCTGAGGAGCTGAGAAGAAACCAGCCTGCAAATGCAGCTGAAGAGGTTGCAGTGGGGACGGTGAGTCAGTCTGGTCTTTAGAGCAGATCCAACATACATTTAACCGACAGACAGACATGCACACAGAACTGGGTTTAGATATTGAGTGTGAGAATATTGTAAGAGGATTCCAGCGACATATCACTATGGGAGGGTTAGTTTGCCAATTATGAAGAAGAAACTGCTACTGTTAAAGATGGAGGTAGTAAATATAATAAATAAATATAGTTATTCGAAAATTGTGAAAGTTGTCTCAAAAACACCTAAGAAGGATGTGCAAATACGTGGAATCACTGTGCATGAGCAGTTTTCATAAATATTTTGGTTAGGCAACCTCACTTTAAAGTTACAAGTTAGAAACACATTGGAATTATGAGAGAAGCCTGGTGAGTTTACTTTATCCGTAGACTCTTTTTATGAGCTTCACCATGATAAAGTGACCCTGCAGAAAAATTGAATTGCGTCTCTTGGCCACATCCTGCTAACGCCGTCTCAGCAGTCTCACTAGAAACAGCAAGAACTGGAAAGCACTACTGGAGGAGAACTGAGGCAACCGGGGCCTATAGATTTCAAGTTTTAAACGGAAACACATTTTCCGTGATGACACAATTAGAAACACAGAAACAGATGTGCGAGATTTTGATGCCGTCATGAAAACATCCTGACGCATAATGGATCCAAAATGAGAGGGGGGGATCTGAAGTGCTCACACTCCACATCAAACCACCGCTTGTTTATCATGGCTAAGAAGCAGCACACACACACACACCCCACACCCCCCCCGAACACATTCTGCAATTGCTAGCAGCACCGTGCAGTCTTTCTGGGCAGGATCATGTAAACCAAAAGCCAACCTGCTTGAGCATGGATGCAAAAAATGACATCAGCCCAGTCAGGAGGGAGTTTTCACCAGATACCTCTTGCCCCAAGCACAGGCAGCCTGTGCACGGCTGCCCAGTACATCCCGGGGCAGAACAGAAGGCATGCACGAGGATAAGTTAACTCAATGCAGGACAAGCAGAACTGGAAAGCAGCTAAAAAGAGCTGGCTGCATTTCAGAAACTTTACTTTTAAAAGGACCAGTGTAAAGATGCTTCAAGTTTACAAAACAGGACATCTGCAGGATGTGAGTTTACAAGTTTTTGCCAATTTAAGTTTCTGTAATGAAACCCGAGACTGAAAAAGTTCTCAATAGATGGGTAACAGAGGCCTGATAAGAGCTGGTGGTTTTCTTGTGTGAGCTGCCTTGCACGAGTTTCCACAAGCAACACACACGGAGAGACATGAAGGAGTTTGCGATCCCCTATAAAGCGTGTTTGACCGTCACGTCTTGGCAGACAGACCCCAGGCCGTGGTGAGGCCAGAAATGGCTCCTGGCAGCACCTGCGAGCCTGGGGTGCCGCTGGGTGAGACCAGGGGCGCAGCACTGTCCTTCGCCTGCCAGGGAAATGCAAACAGAGGTCTTACTCTGGCTGAACAAGCACGATGCCACCGAAGACCAAACACGAGTGAAATGTAGGAAGGAAATTAAGAAAGAAACCCTCTGCGGGCAAGCCTGAGACCCGTCTTCTTCCCGGTTGGGTGCGGACTCGCCTCAAGAAAAACAGGTGCCCTGCGAGCACAGGCCGGGGGCAGAAGCAGCCCCCTCGGGAACCGGCT
>NW_008824473.1:2669486-2679859 GCF_000699105.1 Pygoscelis adeliae
AGGTGAGGGAGACCGGGGGGGGAGGAGAGGGTGGCGGCGAGCCGCGGGGCGGGCAGCAGGGCTGCCAGGCCAGCCGCTCGGGTTTCATACGTGCCGCTTGTTGTCGGCGAGAGGCGAAAAGTCGCGCCATGTCGCCGGGCGCTGGGAAGCGCTGGACCTTCCTACCGAAACGGTCGTGGGCACGCTCGTACTCCGGCATCGAGCCATGGGTGTACTTATCTGGAGTGCCTTTACTTGTAATTGCTGTCAGAGCAGGAGCCAGGCGTTCTCCGAGGAGCTGTCAGAGCAGAGATGCTCACTTTTCTAAATGGGAAGAACTGTCGAGTGTAAATCCAGACTAATAAGAAATGCTGTGTTTTTCATGCTTCTGTGAAAGTGCTTCAATCTGACTATTTGTTTTCCTTGAACTTTCAACTGCAGGAAATGCGCGGTTATTTGCAATAAGAGACATTGAACGTAATGCCGTTACCGGTGTCTGGTGTCCTGGTGTAAATGGCTGCTTTTAGGCAGCATACTGTATATACATTCCTTAGCTGGCGAAAGAAAGAGAAAAAAAGTTAAATGACGATCTGTATGGCTCCAAAGAAAGGCCGGGGGGGGCGGTTCTTGTCAAAGGCTGTACTGTTAAAAATCGGAAATAATTTACAAAATTTCTTTTTGAAGTGCTGCTTTGATTTTTAAGTCTTACTGTTATGTCTTCAGGACTGTAGTGCAGCTTGAAGTTACACACATCAATCTTTTGTTGGGTTCTCTTTAAAAAACAAAGGAAAAATATTTAAGAAAGCAGTAAAGCAGTACATCTGCCTTCTAGTTAGCATACTTGTTATCTAAAACTTTCAGTTATTAAAGTACCCATGATTCCTGTTTTTTCAGATATTAAACAGGTACTCTGAACCTGATGAAAATCAGTTGGTAAACTGTCATCTGATTTAAAAGTCAGAATATTAATGGCACACACGAGCATGCACACACACGTGTGTGTATATATGTTAGTAAAACTATGTACTGCATTTCTAGTCTAACACTTGAGATAGACTGATTTTTTTCATTTATGTGCCAAGCAATTAATTACGAAAATAGTGACTAAGGGAAAAAGTTTTCCTTTTGTTTATATTTAGAGTTACAATTTTAAAATTTGTCAGCTGCAAAGATGGATCTTAATTTCTTGTTTACATGGAACACAAATGGAAGAAAAACATTTTCTTGACTTCTAAGTTGTTGGGTTTTGATATTGAGTAGTTTTCAGCTCATGAAAATGTACATTTTGCCAGCCATTCTTTAGTGAAACTAAAGAAACGAGCACATCAATAGCGTTGAAATATGGTTCAATGAAAAAAAAAAGATCCTATTTTGTATATCTTTATTTCTTGCTTGTGAAACTTTGGCGCAAGAAAAGACTTTTGCATATCTCTATTTTCCCAGACAACTTAATGTTTTCAGTAGTGCTATTCTGTATGTTAGTACTTGTTATTTTGCTTACTACTTCAGCTCAGGTCTGTGCTAAGAACACAGCAGGGCTTGATCTCTGAAGTGCTGGTCAACTAATTCAAAGTTTCTTTGTGTGTGTGCACAGAACTGAACCTCGGGAGAGAAGAATGCAGAAACTAGCACTGAATAACTTTCTTTAGGGAACTTTAACGTTGTGGCATTTGCTTGTACTATTTTATTCCAGCTGCAGCTTTCTAGTAGGCGTGGGAATGAATATGCAGTATTTCTTAGGTTTCTTCTACCATTTTCTGTCACTTCACTCCTGTTTTTCCCTGCGCTATTCTGTCTTGCCAAGTCTTGGTTCTGAGGTAAAGTTTTTAAATTTTGTGACTTGGATGTAGTCTCAGTACTTAAGTGCTCCATGTCTTAAAACATTCATGCTGTCAGCGTGCTGCTTGACATTCAGCTGAGTTTTCTTGGTCTCAGTTTTGTACTTTTAGCTTTTTCGCAGTCTTTTCAGATATTTTTGTCTTTTGACCAAACTCTGCATTTTGATTTCTTCACATTTTCTTCAAAGAAAGACTTCTCCCATGCCAAGATGTTTCCTCCCCCTCCGCCCTTCCACCCCGTCTCCTTTCTCCACACATCGACGTAGGTGGGAAAATGTCATGCTGGCTTGGTTGCTGGTGGGGGAGCTGGGGCTTTAGGTTTTTCTTTTCGAGGCGCTGATCTTGCGCTTTCGTAGAATTGTGTTGCTTTTGCATGAAGAGCTTGATTGTGCAACCCTGGTTTACACAGTGGTCGGCCTGAAATCAGCAGACTGCTTTTGTCCTCAGTCCAATATCTGCTTACACTGAGGTATGTAAGTAGTTTCATTCTTGCTAATATTTTTTAAATGGAGAAAAGCACATTTTCTGGCCATATAATATTAAAAAGAAGGACATATAATATTAAAAAGAAGGAAAAACAAGGCACAGTGTTTACGCAGTGACTTTAACAAGACCAGAAAGGGTTGACCTGTCAGACTCTTCTGACTGACAGCATTGCTGTATGTGACAGCCCTGTGGGAAGGCAGAGTTTAGTGTTCTTTTCTGGCCTGCTGGAAAGGACCGTTACTAATATGTTATGCAGGAGAATCTATTTCTGTTAGCCCAAAAGCACAAAGATGAGTCTTGTCTCTTAAAATCCTGTCTACCATATTTAATTATTGCAGCACACTTTACATAGGTATTACTTTAATATTCCAGGAAGAATCAACATATATAGCCCAACTCTGAAATTTGTGTGAATTTTACCAGTGTTAGAAAAGCTCAGCTTTGTTGGGGAAAATGGGTTGTCAGACTACTAGAGGAAGACATGGGATAGCGCTAATGGTCTTATTTATAAAGACAGTATAAAAAGCAAACTTAGTATGCACGACTATTTGTAAAAGAATCTCATTAGCAGCCTATGAATAGACTGCCTTTTAGAAGGAATGAATGTTATGGATGCTAGCAAGCTGAAAAAGTTCAGCAAGCCATTATTTTTGTGATCTGTTGACCATGGCACACAAGGGATCTCGACCTCCCGTAATACACTATGGCTGGTACTTAATCTGGGAATTACTGAATGGGTGCCCAGAGGTCATGGCGCCTGAAATTCTTCAGTGCAGTTAGTACGGACTGGAGACAACTCTTAAATAAATTGAATGAGAATGATTAATATGGGCATGTAAAACTGTGTACACTTTATTAGTTTCACTACAGCTGGCTCAACGTTTTTTGTGTTACAGAATAAGACCTACTCAACACATGCAGTGCTGGATGCTGGCTGTGTGCTTAGAGAGTTATTATAGCTCTTATGCTGGTATCTGTATTGTAACATTTTAAAAGACACTAGCCGTGGGCCATAGCCAAACAAGGCCATTTTTTGTTAAATCTTTAACTACAGTTTTTATCTAAGTACTGGATGAAAGTTAAAGCTTCTTTCCTATCCAGCTGCAACTTTTTACCTGTTTCCCTTCCTTAGTGGTGCCATGTCATTGTATGTTAGGGTTCCCTCAATCTAATGCTTATTCTAACTTAGACATCTGTTCTAAATTGAATAACTTATTCTTGTGTATTTCAGGACTCTAAAAATGGAGAAACATTGGCATATTCAAGGATAACAGCTGGAATATAATCTTTTGGATTCTATCCGGAGTTGTCTAAATCACTCAGCATTTTTGTAGCATGGTTTACTTATCTGCAAAACATAGAATCCTGGACCTTGGTATTGTACAGTCTAGGCCATGTCCACAGTATGCATGCATTTGTAATGGCATAACTTGCCTTGCTTGACATAGCCTGGGTATTTGACAAACGCTTCGTACTCCTCAGATGAATTAACCATTTCATCTGGCAAGTACTGCGCATAATGATACTGGTGCTGTGTGCTATTCAGTGACATCGTGGGCACAAACACCTCAGATCAAATATAATCACTTCCTGACGCATCGTTTGTCTCTAGATGGTATCTCTCAACTAGAGATAGTCGAAAGGAAGATGGTAAAAGCATAAAGAAAGATGAATCACTGTCTCTCTAATTTTTGTTAGTCAGAGCCTGCCTGTTTGTTTTAGGTAAATGTACCTTATAGAAGAAAGCAAATACAGCACTTTGAACAAATACATGCTACCACATAAATTTATTAAAGGATGTAAGCCAGTGCTAGCCAAATTTTTAAATTATTTTTTTGAAGACATGGATTAGAAAGATCTGTTCAAAATGCAGTTTTTTGTAAAGTTTGCAGCAACTGAGGAAAATATCTGATGGTATTTCTGTCTTATGAAGAAATAAAGTTCTGCTTTTCCAGGTCACTCTTTTTCTTTCAGAGGTGTTAGGATGACATGTTCAAATGTACTTACTGAAGATACATTATTGTAGAAAGCACTGGTATAATGGGCTTGCGTGAGCACAGGGGTGCAGTGATTTAATTAAAGGTGTGGTTTAATTAAGGGTTGGAGTTGTATAAAGCCTCATTTGTCTGAACTGTTGGCACTGTGTAAACATAATAAATTTAAGTGAACTTTGCACTTCTGCACCTGCATGCTTAGGGATAGAATTAATAGGAGCATTTTGGAATCATAGAATCGCAATGGTTTGGGTTGGAAGGGACCTTCAAAGATCATGTAGTCCAAGCCCCCTTGCCATGGGCAGGGACATCTTCCACTAGATGAGATTGCTCAAAGCCCCATTCAGCCTGGCCTTGAACACTTCCAGTGATGGGGCATCCACAGCTTCTCTGGGCAACATGTCCCATTTTGAGTTGTGTTTGTATCCAAACTCTATAACAGTGTCTTTTAACTAAATCAGTGCTCCTTTGAAAAAAACAGGTCCAATCTAAAGTGTAGCTGGTATGCTTCAGTCCTGAGCCAGAAGGTACTGGGAATATAAACAGTGGTATTCAGACCATTTAGTCTGAACATTGAACTGCTGTTGGTGATATTGATTTGGGCTCCACATGGCTGACTGCCTTTGTATGTTTGGTGGGACTTCATTGGGTGGAGATCATGTTCCTAACCTCAAGTATGAGTTTGGTATACTGATACTTGTAAAAGTGATACAATTGGGTATTTATGAACTGTAACTTAGAACTTTTTTTTTTTTAGTTGCAGATTGAAACATCATGGACAGAAAATAGTTTGGATGATGTGTTTTGCCAGCCTATCTCTGCAATTTCAGTTTTAACAATGGATAAGTGTAAGCACATAGGACGTCTGCGGCTGGCCCAAGATCACTCCATTCTGAATCCTCAGAAATGGCATTGCATGGACTGCAATACTACTGAATCTGTGTGGGCGTGCCTCAGCTGCTCACATGTGGCATGTGGAAGATACATTGAAGAACATGCACTAAAGCACTTTCAGGAGAGCAGTCACCCAGTGGCATTGGAAGTAAATGAGCTGTATGTTTTCTGTTATCTCTGTGATGATTATGTTCTTAATGATAATGCAACTGGTGATTTAAAACTGTTGCGAAGTACATTAAGTGCAATCAAGAGTCAAAACTATGAGTGCACTACTCGAAGTGGGAGGACTTTGCGTTCTATGGGTGCAAGTGATGATTCTTACCTTTCACATGGTGGTGCCCAAGCCTTGCTTCGGAATGAAGATCGCATGTTCACAGCTCTCTGGCACCGACGGCGTGCATTCCTGGGCAAAATATTCCGATCATGGCTTGAGTTGACACCTACTGGAAAGAAGATTTTGGAAGAAGAAAGGCGTCGGGAAGAAGCAGAGGAAAGAAGGGACAAAGCTAGGAAGAGAAGACAAGAACGAAAGCGTGAGTTGAAAGCAGAGATGGAAAAGATGCCTCCAAGAAAGAGCAGTCGTTTACAAAATCAGATTAGAATGTCCTCAGAAACAGCACCCTGCCTGCAAAAACCATCACAGAACATGGAATCTGTGGCAGAGCTGAAAAAAACTTATACCTCAGATGAAGTAAGATTGAAAAAAATAAGTGACTCTCCAATTAAACGAAGGCCCACGGTGACTCCTGGGGTAACAGGACTAAGAAACCTGGGAAATACGTGCTATATGAATTCTATCTTGCAGGTATTAAGTCACTTACCTATTTTTCGAGAATGCTTTTTAAAGCTTGATCTCAACCAAACTCAGGAACTGCTGGCAACAGCAACCAATGGTAAAACCAGATCTTCATCTAAACACCTGCCAATAGGTGCCTCAACATTACATGTGAATGAGAACCAAGAGAAGGTAAAGGGTTCATCTTCTGTAAGGCGGCCCAGTGTATCCTCTGGATTAAGTGGAGGAGCATCAAAAAGTAGAAATATGGAACTTATTCAGCCCAGGGAGCCCAGTTCAAAGCATATTTCTCTCTGTCATGAGCTGCATACTCTGTTCCAAGTTATGTGGTCTGGCAAATGGGCACTGGTGTCTCCTTTTGCCATGCTTCATTCTGTGTGGAGACTAATTCCAGCCTTCAGAGGATATGCCCAACAAGATGCTCAGGAATTTCTCTGTGAACTTTTGGATAAAGTGCAGCAGGAACTGGAGACTACAGGGACCAGATACCCAGCTCTTATCCCTGCTTCTCAAAGAAAACTTATAAAACAGGTTTTGAATGTGGTTAACAACATTTTTCATGGACAGCTATTGAGTCAGGTATGTTTTATAATTTTTTTCTTTTTTTAAGGCATGTAGTGATTTGTAGTTACGGATTTATACTGGTCAGTGATGGGCATACTTCAAGGGTCAATACATGTATAACTACTGAGGAGGGATGGGGAGGATGTAATGCACGCTATTTCAGAAGAAAGGTCATTTGGCTACTCCTAAAACTTTCAATAGAAGAGTCACCTGATAAACATAAAAGCGTTAAATTTGGTATTTTAAAGCACACCTTTGCAACTACTGAGAAATATCTGACTTTGCTGTTAAGCAGCAACTAATTTGCAGGAATAGAGAATTTACAATTTTAAGCGTCTAGCTTATCGTTATAGTGATACTAGATAAAAAGTGTTAAGGAAGGTGTTAATCTCATCTAAGTGGAAACTGATTAGGTAATGGATGCCAAGCAGGGAATTATTTTGGTAAATAGCTTGAATTTGAGATTCATTACTATGGAGTAATTGCCTGTCATGATCCTATGTACAGGAATACTACTTTTCTGTTACTACACAAAGATATAGAAGGCTCTGTCAACACAGGAACCAAATTTGTGGGGTGGAGGCAACGGTTGTTCTCCTTTTTTCTGCCCGACTACTCTCCTTTTTTCTTCTTCTCCTCGGCTTCCTGTTAAGTACTTCAATGTGTCCACTTACTATTAGGCGTATCCCAACTGTGTGCATGTACAAACATCTGAGAAATGACTGAACAAACAAATGCTGGGTTCTGTTGAATTAATCTAAAAACTAACCACATTGCAGCAGGAACAGAGGTTGAGAAAGTCTTGGCCCCCTGGAATTGGTCTTTAGTATGCATGCGCATGTTACTGAGGGAGTGCAGAAGCATTTAATGGATATGTTGTGTAAAGGAGTAGAGGTTTAACACAAATTAACAAAAATGTGGATGTTCCGATTATTCTGACTATTTGATTGATGGTTTAATGTTTTAGTATGTGAAACTAGAAATCCAAGTGGTTTTTGACTAAGGTAGGCTTGTTTACTGCTATGTAAACTTTAAGATAACAGGACTTTTAAAATTAGGATTATTTGTAGCATATGTTAACTTTTAGGTCATCTTAGGTTTTGTGTAACTACTAGAAGCTGTTATATCTACTAATAAAACCAGATCATCCTCTACCTTCCATTTGGCCCAGTGTAAGAACATTTCTGTTGGCATGCTTCCTTTCCTTCCTCAGGGTAGTTAACATATCTTGTATCAGGGTTGTGCTAATGTAAGTGTCTAGTATATTATGTCATTAAAGCTTTCTATTTGAAAATCACATTCCTCTCCAAAATAGTAACTTTGTTAGTAAAACAAAGTAATTGCTTAAGTACACTGACAAGGTTTGGTTGCATTCCAAGCCTTCTAACGGGACTAATTTTTTGGAAGAATTTTCAAGGCTCTGAAGACACTAAGCGTTATTTCAGCAGTACCACTTCTTTTACATGTTTTTAGCTTTGTTATGTGAAGAGGCTTGTGACTAGAAACCCTCCCACCTTCCTGAAACCAGGCAGGGGAATAGTGAGAACTCACTCAAGTGTCATTGAGTAAGACTGAAAGGGAATTAAACAGTTTTGAGCTATCCTGTGACTTCTGTGACTGCAACACACAGCTCTTTTACTGCAACTGGTCAATGTCTGTGTGCAAAATACAGCCTTGATGAACTTCAGAATGCCTCAAGTGTGAGAGGAACAAGGAAAAGAGTATTGAGGCTGTTACCTGTAGTAATTTCTTCCTGGCTCATTAGGCAGTTCCCACAGTGTCCAGCACTTCACCTCCTAATGTTCCCTTTGTCTTCTGCCACTCCATTGTTCCAGTTTAGTCTTCACTAGCACTTTTGAACATGATAAATATTAAAAGCAAAAGGTAACCCCTGAAGATTTACATTTCCTCCTTGATAAAATTTATTCAGGTCATCTTAATGATTCAGACCCTGGTGTTTGCATATGGAAGGATGAACTTTAAAAACTCTATTAGGCAATTACTTTCCTCTCTTCAATAAGATTCCTGCATTATGATTTCACTAGACGTTTGTCATAACTGGCACAAACTGCTATAATGACGTTAACAAAAAAGGCACAAAAACATCCATGCAGGCTGAAGAAAAATATCAAAGACTTCTTGCTATATCACCACATCTTTGACAATGTTAGCTCTTAAAAGCAAGCAGTGTATGATTTGTCCCTGTGTGCTTAACTTTACCTACAAGCTATAACAGTATTACAATTTCTCTTTAGAAGATAGTTGGAGCCATAGCCTGCTGCATTTATTAAAAGTAGGATGGGATTTTAGTCTTGGGTGTTCTATGAACTACATCTTAATTCAGTGAATAAGGGAAACTGAGAAGCTTGTTTCTGTGCAGCAGTTGCCTTCCGGTTTAGGATCAATAAAAAGTTATTATATTTACTATCCCTTTGTGCTGAAAATACTAGTTAAAGATACTTGATTCTGTGAGATACTCAAGTGCAGTGAAGTCAATCTTCTTGACCTTCAAACCTCAGGAATACTATGAACTACTCTTGGTACAGTACACAGAGGATCACTTACAATGCAGATAAGCTGTATATTTACTTAGGTTTCATGTTACTTTCACATGTGCAATAAAACATTTCCCCTGGTCTTCTAGCTGTTCTATTTTAACTTGAAGGGAAGTCATAATCCTGAGTTTGCCATCAGTCTGTTGCTATTGAAATGGCTGCCTGGTTCAGCATGGCAACTGAATTTAGAATATAAGATTAAGAAAGGAGAAAATTGGGTGTGTGAGATTTTATGCATATTACTTTTTGATAACTAGAAAAAGCTTTAGGTGATGTCAAAACAATTGCACCTTTTATATGAGTTAGTTTTTTGTTTTGTTATGTTCTCAGCTGATTTAAAGTAAATCTTCCTCATCTACTACTTGAAATCTTTTAGTATTTTATGGAGTACTAAACTAGGTAATAAGTACTCCAGGAATAGCATGAGTGGATTGCCTCTTGACTTTTTTTTTTTTTTAAATTTATTCCAATATCCTTTTTAGGTTTACAGCTGCTTACTCTGCAGTACAGATGGTGAAACTTCAATACCCAATACATCTAAGAGAAGTAAAGATAGGATATATAGCTACAAAACCCTTCCCCTCTATTCTTTCCTTTTTCACATGCTAGTCTTCCTCCAGTGATTGCCTGGAGAAAGTTGTGCTATAGCACTTACTGGGCAAAGGAGTCTGTATCTTGTAAACCTAATCTTTCAGAGGCAGATCTGCTGGAACAGTGGCTCATCCCTCTCAGCCCAACTGGGACTGCAAGCAGATGCCAATATGTCTATTAAAATCCCAGTTGTTTTCAGTCCCTCAGTGCTTGTACTCTTGTGGAAGGTACCCACTGCCTCCTGTCCTCGATCCTTCAGTGGGAAAGGAGAAAATACTGCACTATGAAGTTATGTGCCAGTAGTAAACTGACCCATACTGATCCACAGATCTTTGAAGTATACTTCAAGAGCTCAAGCAGGTTGGCTACCCTCTCTCTCAAGAGTTCTTTGGCTTGTGTTTTTTTAAATGGTCCCAGCTAAATGGCACAGCATGCAACAATTTTTAAAGTATCGTTATTTCAAACTTTGTCCATATTAAGCAAGGAAGTGGGCAGGTACATTTTTTAAAAATCCAGAAATTGAAATAGCAGATTTTAGCTTCCAAAGTAAATGTGTATTTTCAGCACTGCTTTAGGAAAATTGTGTCCCACATGTCCACAGAAATCATACTAGCAGAAACTCTGGTGTGTGTAGTTATACCAGTATTAAAATTTTTGTCAGGATGGTTTATAA
>NW_008824473.1:2679928-2691462 GCF_000699105.1 Pygoscelis adeliae
TAGTATGAAGTATTTGTGAAAGTTGATCTAGACAATCTAGCTGATCTAGAAAGCTAGCCTAGCAGATCTAGGAAATTTGCAGGTATTTATGCTGGCAAAATCTTATGTGTAGACACAGGTTTACCTCTTGAACTTCAGCTTTTTAACTAAATTGGTTTACCCTTAGGATAGCGTTGAGTACACAGGTTTTGATTGCTTGGAAGTTAGAGGGCCATTTTAGATCGTATTTTTGAAGACTTTAATATTCACAGAAAGTCTGCATCAAGACTGTCAAGACACCAAAAATGGTGAAAGAATAAAAATGTGTTTCTGATATGGCTGATTTGGATGCACTCTTGACATTGGAGTATAGCACATACACGTCCCAAATGAATTGCCCAATATAATTGTCCCCCAGTTCAACCATATAGTACGAAGATTTCTGGAACTAAGAAGTGGTAGTTACTAAGGAAAAGAAATACTGGGTGTTTCATATATCTTGTGCTTTTTGGCCACTGCGTTGGTAAAACTTCTACCACTGTGTTGGTAAAACCTTAAAAGCTTCCTGAAGTTCAAAATAGGCCTCTTGTCATGAGAATTACCAGGAAAAAATGACTTTTCTGTAAGCCAGACGAGATGATTCTAAATATTTTTACCTACTCTTAAATAATGCCAAAATAATATTCAGATTACTGAATTATTTTTAATTTTGTGTGTGAAGAGATGTAAAGGTATATTTGAGTCTAATAATAACAAAATAACTTGTCAAAATAGTCACTAAAGATCAAATTATTATTTTAGAAAACTTTTTTGTTACTACACATTATGTGTCTTCCCTCAGTTGCTCAGCTTTCATTCTTCATTTTTATGGTAACTTCCTGGCAGTTAAGTTCACGTGCTCTTGTGCGCATGCGCATGCACACACAGAATTGTTGAGGTTGGAAAGGACCTCTCTCTGGAAATCATCTTGTCCAACTCTGCTCAAAACAGGGTCAACTAGAACAGGTTGCTCAGGGCTGTGTGCAGCAGGTTTTCAATAGCACCAAGGATGGAGACACCACAACGTCTCTGGGCAGCTTGTGCCAGCGCTAGACCATCCTCACAGTAAAACCAGTTTCTTCTCCTGTCTAAATGGAACCTCCTGTGTTTCAGTTTGCGCCCGTTTCCTCTTGTCCTGTCACTGGGCACCACTGAGAAGAGCCTGTCTCGGTCTTCTTTACTCCTCCCATCAGGTGTATATACACAAGGGTAAAATCCACCCTGAGCTTCCCTTCTCCAGGCTGAACACTCCCAGCTCCCTCAGCCTCTCCTCATATGTCAGATGTCAGTCCCTTCATCATCTTTGAGGCCCTTTGCTTGACTCACTCCAGTATGTCCATGTCTCTCATGGACTGGGGAACCCAGAATTGGACACAACTATCCAGATGCCTCTTACCACTGCTGAGCAGATGGGAAGGATCACCTTCTTTGACTTGTCGGCAATGGTCTTGAGGTGATGAGAGGTGGCAGAAACTCTCTTTTGTAGGAGGAGCACACGTGAGCAACCCAAAATTAGTTTGTAAGGAAAGTGAAATCATGTGCATAACATCCCTTAGCAGGACATGGCATTTCCCTTTGTTGAACTGCATGAGGTTCCTGTTGACCCATTTCCCCAGCCTGTCCAGCTCCCTCTGGGTGGCAGCAAGACCCTCTGGTGTATCAGCCACTCTGCCTACATTTGTGTCATCTGCAAACTTGCTGAGAGTTTAAAAGAATTGGCTCCAGTATCCACCCGTGGGGTACACCACTAGTGGTTGGGCTCCAGCAGCATTTCACGCCACTGACCACAACCCATTAAACCTGGCAGCTCTTTCAGTTTTCAGTCCACCTCCCTGTCCATTTATCTAGCCTGCACTTCATTTTTTTCTGTGAGGATGTTATGGGATACGTTGTTGAAAGCCTCACTGAAGTCAAGATAAACAACATCCACTGTCTTCCACTCATCCACTCGTTATCTGTTTCAGTCATCTCGTTGTAGGAATGAGCATTGTTTTCCCATCATAAATCCATGGTGACTGCTCCCAATCATTGTCTTATTCTTAATACCTTTGGAAATGGTTTCCAGGTTTTGCTCCATCAGCCTTCCCACAGATCAAGGTGATGCTGACTGGCTTGTAGTTCCCCAGATCCTCCTCCTCGAAGATAGGCATGTCACTTGTTTTCTTCCTGTCCTCCCCTGATTGCCAGGACCTTTCAAAGATGAAGAACGGCATTGCAACATCATCAGCCAGCTCCCTCTATTCTTACACTTTAATCAGGGATAGCTTCTAATTCAAGGCAAGCAGAAGGAGAAGGGCAATCAGTATTTTCTGTGGCTAAAAAAGACCCAGTAAGGGAGGGGAAAAATAAGGTTTGTGCTGATTTATGTGAAAGCTGCTTGGGTACCTAATTCAAGGAAGAAAATTAATGTTGAATTATGAATGTAGTGTTTTACTGAACTGACGCATGTTGCAAAGCAGTAAGTAGTTGTTGATGATTTCTTTATAGAGTGTTGTTGGGTAAATTCAATTTTAATGTAAGTGATCAAAGAAATACCTAGCCAATGTCATTTTAACATCTTTTTGGAGTGGTGAGGAACCCATTGGAAACTATTTGGGGTGGTTTTTGAAAGTCTCTTGTGGGGATTCCAGTGCTTTTGAATCTGGTGCCCTAGGTAAAGCTCTTTGCCTAGATTTCTGTCACAGCAACACCAAACGCAGCAGTGAAAGTGAAGAGCAGTGGGTATGCTGATTGAGTAACAAGTTTCCTCTATAGCAAAGTTGTGATTAGTTACCATTTCTTCTTAGGACAAACCTATCTTGGGCTGTGAGGTTTTTCCCCAATAATTCACCATTTATTATAGCAATGCCTAGTAAGAAGTAGCTTTTGGTATCTCTAGGCATACTTAAACACCCAAACGGTTTGATTACTTACTGATCATGTTTAAGATGGAATCTGAGCAAAATGCCTCCCCCAGGCCCCTCTCAGCATGGCAGAGTAACAGTGTGCAGTGCTCAGAGAAATGAATATGCCAAGACCCAGCGAGTGAAGTACGTTCTAACCAATGTAGTTTGTAAACTATGTTTAAAATTTTAAAAGGCAGTGCCTTTCCTTGCGAGTCTTGCTGCATTTACTTGCTCAACCGGTGTATTTCGGGACAGATTGGCTGAAAGAAGGGGAAATGTGCAATCTTTGGGTTGTTTGAAGCCCTTCAGTTAAAGCTTGGGGGAGGATGCTGATGGTGACTCCTGCAGTGCTGAGTATTAAGTCTCCCACTGAATAGACTCTTAAAAACTATGAGAACTTTAGGTAGGTAATAGGAGGATTTGCACTTAAACCTATCCATGACCTGTATACTGATTTCTATATTCTGGTATAGAACTCTGTGCTTTTATGTGTAGCCTGAATCGCAAAATGGTTGTCAAGTTGCTTTCCAACTAGATGAAGGTGACATTTTAAGTTAATCTATAGGAGGCCTTTGAGTCACAGACCATGGTTCGCTGTGGTTATGCTTATGTTATTCTGTTAAATAGATAAAGATCATTTTGATGATGCTTTATGCTCATCACTCCGAAGTTTAGGGTTTTTTATAACTGAAGAAATAGAGTATGGACTGTCTTGTGGAATTTGATATTATAGCAGTATCCTAGAAATCCCCTTCTACTTTGATTACTTTGCTGTGGAGAAATTCAATTACTACTCTTTGTATATATGTCTCACGTAGTGAAAACTTAAGTAGTAATGAAAGCACAAAAATGGGACTGGCCATCTTACTGTTCTTAAAAAAAAAATAAATTAGAGCAGAGATGGTAACAGTTGTCTTTCTTCCATGCAAGTGCAGGGAACATAGGCAAAACAGTTGATGATCGAGTTGGCTTCTTCTGCAGCAATATGTTAACTATTCTCTTTGGCTGCATTTAGGCTGAATGCCATCTGGGGCAGTGGCTGTCCATCAAATTATTGTGGGCACAATGATGCTTGTCTGAGTGGCCTCCATGCTTAGCTTGAATCAAGCAATTTGATCCAGCTCTTTTCAGTCTGGCCTTTGGCCCATGGTTGAATACTGAGCTTTAACCAAACAATTGTGTATGGTACCCGTGTTTCAAGGCATGAGAGGGTGGTCAGGGCAGAACGTAAGGTAGAGTTTTCAGACTAGCTAAAAACAGTAATTTCCTTTATTTGCTCTAACGTAAACTTCTCAAGTAGCTTGTTATAAATGACAACATTAAGGCTTGTTAAAATAGCAATTATGGAATATAATGAGGAGGTGAAATCAAACTCTGAATTTGCAAAATAGAGTCATAAGAAGATACACATCACTAACCAGATTACTAGAGCAGGCTCACTTCCCTATTGCTGTCATGCAGACTCATACCATAAAAAGTTACATCGGACAGATACAGAAAGTTTTTGCCAGCCTTTTGAGTTCATGTTGGGGGTTTTTTTGTTTTGTTTTGTTTTTTATAAAAACCTCACATCCTGTTCAACCAACTTGGAGCAGTTTATACAATTCTAGTGCTTTTCATGAAAAAAGAAAATCTGGGTTGTACTGTGTGAATGGTAGTGGAGTAAAGGAGTCCCATTTAGGACAGAAAGAGACGCAGTGGGAGTGTTGTGAAGCCGGTGCTGATGGACAGGCCAGTGCAGATGGATTCCACAGAAGGGTAGGGATCCTCCTACTTGTTGAGTAATCCAGTTTGTAAGCTCAGGCATGGCTAAGAAAAATACTTCCAACCTTTGTTTCAGCCCTGACTTACCTCTCATTTACCATTGAGTGAGAGTGCGCACAGGAGCAGTTAGCGCACTGTGGCTGATATGCTTGGGTGTATGCTTAGCTGAATACGTCAGGTTACTTGGCTGTTGGCAAGTACACAAATCCCAGATAACTCTGAAGAGTTTAACTCTGCTGCAGCCTCATGGTGAGGAGGAGTGTCTTGCATTTGAGGAAATAAGTGCAGCTCTGTATCAGTACAGGGTTTTGTCAACACAGATCAGCTTTGCTCACAGTTGCATGATGAGATGAGAAGCAGCACTACTGCATCAGTTTGTCTTTTTTGGCTTTTTGAGAGGCAAAAATTGGAAGCTGGATCGATTATTTCTTTTTCTTTGGGACAGTACTTATTATCTAGTTGGGAAAGAGGATCTTAAAATAACCTAGATTGTTAACATTGCACACTAAATGTAAAACCGCGGAACTTGTTAAAATGATCTGTACTGAGTTTACGTATGTACTTCATCCTGAGCCCGTTAATCTTCAGTGTGCATTCATGTGCAACAAATTCTTAAGTAACTCATGAATTAAATAAACTTTTGGCCCCAACAAAATCACCTATTTGTACAGCAGAAATCTATTAGTCATTCTGTGTTTATGCTGGAGTTAGCCTGAACTGTGGCCAAACATACCATTTTGTCTCCAAGTCTAGATTCCAGCTCTGAATTACTAATAGTTTGTGGCTTTGAAACGTTGCCAGATGTTAGCACTTACAAAAGAAGCTCCTGTTAGGGTAAATTAAAACAGAAGATTCTTCTGTTTTCTGCCATGTAAGTTCGAAGTTTTGTTTTCTAGGAACAAGGCAGTGGTGGTTTCTTCTTAGAACTTAAAGCAGCTAACAGCTTTCCTAACTCCACTGCTAAACATGTATGCTGGTACACAAATACATGTGCTCATTAGGTAGCTAATGCATAGATCGTGTATAAGCTGTTGTAGCTAATGAATGCCTTAAATAATTACTCACAAGAACACCTAGGAGGAAGGTACCCTAAGGTGACAGATCTGTCCTTACATAAATGATCACGAAATAACAGACAAAGCAGGGTGAATAATTACGTAACAGCAAACCTTCAGAGGAAAATAAAGGAACTCTTGAACAAAACCAAGTGTATTTTTACACTGGTGTAGGCTTACTAACCTAACTGAAGAGAACTACACTGACTTTATGTAGAACAGCAACACAAAGGCGTGCCTGTGAAATAACAATATTTGGATTCCTTGTGAATTCTCATTCCTTTATTACTACATCTTTGTATTAGTTGTTCCAAACAACTTGTGGTATTTTCCTAAATAGGAAGCATGCTTATAGAGATTTAATTTGGCAATTATTTACCCTGTGGTGCAAACTTCAGGAGATATTTGATATTCTATTTACTGTAAAACATGAATGGTGGTGTCTCAATCACACCTGGCTGTTATTCTGAGTTGATAAATAACAGTATCTTGACAGTCGGTCCTATATGAAAATTTTTAGTTCCTTTAATCTTTTTGGTGGGAAAGTTTAATTGTTGGGGAAGGGGGCGGGAACATGTTGGATGCTTATGGAAGTTCTGTCAAAGCTATCTTTCTGAGTCCAATTAAAATTCAACTTATTTTCAGAAGGCGTCTTTTCTAGAGCAGTGAGGTTAGAGCTGCTTGAATTAGCGGTCAACTACAACTTATAAGCCAATAAATACATTAACAGTAGAAAATTCAGATAATTACTCTTCAGGACTGTGTTGTACTTTGTTGCATTCAACATACCAAGGTGAACATATCTTTAGTCTCACACACACACTTGACATTTACTGCTATTTCTTTATAACGTTTATGAACTATGCTTGTTACAGTCTAAATGGAGTTTCACTACTGCACAGGTTCAGCTGCTAATAGAAGTTACTCATATACATGGATCATAGAAGGGTGGAGGTCCTTTGGAAGAAGACTCAAATGATGTGACACTCTTCTATAAACAGCCTGAGCTGGCTTTTAGAAGACTGCATTACAGATCAACACCTAATGTGTTGCCATTCCAGCATAGAACAGCTACTGCTTTTAACTTACTTTCTTAAACAGTGCATGTTATCATAAATTAATTGTCCCCTGCTGTATTATCTGCATTTTCCAGGTTGACTCATTTCACTTCTTGATATTTTATTTATGTTGTCTTAACTGCTTGTCCTTTCCCTAGTGTGACGATGGATCCACTTACTGAAAGAAGAAATAAATTATTTTTACCTGTTAATTTTTCTTTGAAGAAGTGTGCTTCCTAATCCAGGCTTCCCTGGAAGACTTACAAAGTAAGAAGGATATGACTTTAAAATCCCCAGCTGTTGTTGTTTTTTGGGTGTTTTTTGTTTTTTTTTTTTTAAATTAACCTAACCTATAGTTTCTCTCTTTCATGTAAATTTTTCTTTTGGAGTGTTTCTTTTTGGAGAAAAGACTCCCAAGACTCCGCCAGCTGCTTCCTCTTGGACAGTCCCAGACAGACCATTTTGACACTGCTTTTGATTCTCAGTAAAAACATCCGAACACTTACCTATTTGTGATAATAGTATTGGACATGCTCCTTCAGAGAAAAGAAATTGGGTGTATCATTTCTTTTGTTAAATGACTCTGTCTTGTCTTTGGTTGCATCAGTTATCTCGGTTGTTTGGTTTTTTTAGAGCTATGTTATGGTACACTTTTAGCAAAGTAAGTTTTTGAGTGTAAGCAGCTGGTGAAATATTGTTTTACAGGTTACATGTCTTGCCTGTGACAATAAATCAAATACCATAGAACCTTTCTGGGACCTGTCCCTGGAGTTTCCTGAGAGGTATCACTGCAACGGCAAGGAGATGTCGTCTCAGTATCCATGTCTGCTGACAGAAATGCTGGCCAAGTTTACAGAAACTGAAGCTTTGGAAGGAAAGATATATGCATGTGATCAGTGCAACAGTGAGTAAAAGCTGTATGTACTCATGCATACGTTCTCCCTGTAAAATAGAAAGTAAACTGACTGTGAAAGCGTTGAAGGAAAATGCTAAAAGTCTTAAAAGTACGTTGCAAATACAGTCCTGGTGTGGTCACTTGACAGCTATTACCATCTAGAAGATAGAATTGTTCAAAGGATGTTTTAAAGTGTGATGCTTCTCTTAGATAAAGTCTGATCACACACTAATGGGGATTCTGATACTCCCAGCTGAAGAACCCATCAGCTTTCTAATTTAAGGTGACTAACCTAAGTGACCACAAGTATTTTATACTCGCATCATAAAATAATC
The DNA here is from genome assembly GCF_000699105.1 of Pygoscelis adeliae. Taxonomy (NCBI): domain Eukaryota; kingdom Metazoa; phylum Chordata; class Aves; order Sphenisciformes; family Spheniscidae; genus Pygoscelis; species Pygoscelis adeliae. Next base: position 2,687,939 of record NW_008824473.1, read on the forward strand.
CTTGCAAAATGGCTCTCAGAGTGTATCCTTTTTAAGGAGGCACATCCAGTAGCTATTTAGGTCCACACAAATTTGGTGGATAAATCTTAGACTGAAATACAAGGCTGTTATCAAGATATGTATTGTGTAACTGTGTGTTTGGCCTCAGCAAAACGAAGGAAGTTTTCTTCTAAACCAGTTATACTCACAGAAGCTCAGAAGCAGCTTATGGTGTGTCGACTACCTCAGGTTCTCAGATTACACCTTAAACGGTTTAGGTAAGTAGTACCACAACACACAGTACCACAACAATGCAGTCCTGCTCTTCCATTGTTTGGGATCAATGTTCTTCAGCATCAGTTTCATTTCCCTTTACTAGTATGACGAGAAATAATTATTAGAAACTTCTTTTTCTTGTATAATTTAAACATCAGTAAGATACGCTGTAAGTAGGGAATTGACCTTTTGGATTCCAACTACTTGCTACTTTAATACCAAAATTATTTCATCCTTTTTTCAGTCAAAACCTACTAACCTTGGTGTGAACTCTGTTGGTAAAAATTAATCTTGTGTTATCTTCAGGTAGAGTATGCTCATATTCAACTAATGTACAGAGATTGTACTCGGTGGAAGTCTTACATAACCTTCATATAACCAAATACATTAATGCATTAGCCTGAGAGTAAGGAAGTGGAGACTGCATCCCTGTGAACTCTTAGTACATGCATTAGTACCGAGTCTGTCCCGAATACAAAGGAAACTGAAAATGAGATAGAATAAATGAGAAATACCAATGAGGTATAATACGTGGGAACTACTTCCCACTCATCATTACACAGATCTTAAGATGGATATTTCAGAAGATGAGAATAGTAGGTAGCGTAGATGCATTTTAAAAGGCCTTGAAATAAAGGAGAAGTGAAAGAGGAAGCCTAGAAAAAGTGTGCAAATTAGGATTTATTTTGTGCACAAAGACAATAGCGAAGATAACACTTGTTATGTTAAAACATAACTCGGAATGCTGTGTTCTTTCTTTGAAAAAATGTAAGTTTTCATTTGACTTAACTTCCCAGGTGGTCAGGACGCAATCATCGTGAGAAGATTGGCGTACACGTTAATTTTGATCAAATACTGAACATGGAGCCTTATTGCTGCAGAGAATCCCTCAAGTCCCTCCTACCTGACTGCTTTATCTACGACTTGTCTGCTGTGGTAATGCATCATGGGAAGGGATTTGGCTCAGGGCACTACACTGCCTACTGCTACAATTCAGAAGGAGGTAGGAACCAGCTGTGAAATAAGGAGTGTGGGAGAAAGGGGCATTCATAATTCTAAACTGATAAGCTTACTGTCTTTTCTCAAACGCAAAAGGGAGTCATTTGTAGCCGAACTGCCTGGAATGAGAATTGCAGTTCTGTAGACCAAAACAGTTCAATTTTTGTATTGGCTTGTTAAACGTGTTCTGGCTATAGTGTCTCATAAATCTGAGGAAGCTAAGCTGGGCTTTTAAAATGTAGAGGCAAATATACTAGATCAACTGAAACAGCGTACTGTTTCTACACAACTTGTTAAATGGGACTCGCTAATTAATAATTAAATACAATGCAATTACCTCAAATCAGTGTCCTGATGACTTTTTTTGGTGTATTTCTTCACTCTAGGATTTTGGGTACACTGCAATGATTCGAAACTCAACATGTGCACTATGGAAGAAGTCTGCAAGGCTCAAGCTTACATTTTGTTTTACAGCCAACGACGTACTCAGGCAAATGGACATAGTAAAATACCATGTCCTAGCACAGCTGAAAGTCAGCAGCACACAGAATTAGCTGACTGTTCCATGGACAACAGTAGCAGCTAATCCAAAGCCAGTTAACTGTGCGTATGGTAAAAGTTTGAATTGTCATAACTATATATTTTTAAATGAAATGGAAGTACAGTATTGTACTTTTTTACTTTGAATCTGTGTACAATGTTTATATACTTTTGTATTAGTTAAAGTAGTCTTTACGATTGTTAGTAAAAGTTTTTATTGACAGTAAGTAACTTTCTAAGTATATAGAATTTCAATACAGCTATTTTTTTAAGAAAAAGATTGCTATTTGCATTTAACTCTTACCTCAGGCTGTTTTTTTAAGCTGGTTTTGTATTTTGATAATCTTTTTGAATTGGTTTAGAAAAATGACTTTCAATGGGCAACTGATGTTTCTCTGGTTAATTTTCTATATATGCTTGTGTACATTTTATAGTATAGTTCTAATGATATCATGATTCTTACTGTCTGCAGGAATTGCTACCAGGTCTTAGAATATTAACATTCACCAGCAAGGAACGTTTTACATGTCAGATAGTAACTGAACTTTTTGTAGGAATCTTTCTGTATATTCTTTATGACTGAAGTGAAGTTATTTTACAAGCTTCAAAGGAGCCTTCAGGGGAGCTACACTAGAGATACATTGATAGAATTTCTTAAAATCTGAAATCAAGGAAATGGAGCTTGTACTTATTTTCACGTAAGTATGTAAGAGGAGCGTTTAATAGCTCAACAATGTATCTTTACCAACAGTTCCATGTTTTAGCCTTAACAAGCCTGACAACTCAAGTGCCAAATTCAGAGTACTAACTTTGACAACCAGGGGCTTTTTATTCCACTAACTTGAAAAGCTTTCTTAAAAAAAATGCAACAAAACCACACTCACCCACCCCACTGTCATTGCTACAAGAATGTTAGCACCCTCTTTCTTGCGTTGGGCAAGCCTACTTTAAATTGTAGCAAGCGTTGGCCGTTTCAGTAATCTCTAACACAAACCACTGAAAAGAAGCTGTAAAACTTGTATGAAAGCATTTTCAATCTGACTGGTTTCATTAGCTACAACTGCTGTACCTTCTCCACGGTCCTACCACTAGCATTAACAGAACTGTGCATTGAGGAGAATCTAACAAGCAGGAATTATCAGTCTTTCTCCACATACGGTAGTTAATGCCAAGTAAATTTTAATTGTGAAGTTACCTTGCATAAGTCCTATGCAAATTGTTACCTCATCTTCTGCAAAGTTTATACCTCAATAAAACGCCTTGATGTGGACAGAAAACCATGCGTGTACTGGAATTAGTTCCTACATTATCATTACAATCTTTTTTTTTAATTATTTTTAAACTTTTTCTAACATGGGTTAAGGCATTAACTATAAGACCACTTTGGCCATCTGCCACTGATTTAACAGCTGGTTTTATTCATGACTTTTCCTACCACTTCTATCTATGTTTCTGGAAGATGCCATATTATAGCGAGCCCATAGTGGCCTCAGATCTCAAACTTTCTTCACATTGTGCTCATCCTAATTAAGTGCGCAAAAGCAGTTTGGTCTTTTTTAAGCCAAGGGCCACCTGCTGAAGTGAGACGATCTGATAAATCTACTTGTTATGGCTGTGCAGTGTTTCAAATACTTTCCTTCTCTGCTGTCCTTTCTGGTGAGGAAATGAATGTAGTTTAAACACTTCTACTTACAGGTAAGTTCAGGGGAGTAGAAAGGAAGGGGAAAGAG
>NW_008824473.1:2691636-2711345 GCF_000699105.1 Pygoscelis adeliae
GGGGGGGCAACAACAGATGGGACAGGACGCGGGACATTTTCAGCCTCAGTCATCAGTATTAAGCAGATGCTCAAGTCCCTTAGAAAGAATCTTACCCTGCCATCTTTTCTAGAAGGATTACCTAGGCTGTGCTTATGGCTGTTCGCTGCATTTGCTCTCACTGCAGCAAGCATTACTGAGTCTCAAGGCTTTCTCCAAAAGACATCATTAGCTTAGCAAAAGCAAATACTGCTTTCTTCCCATTGGTGCTCTCTTGGGCAGAACAAGAGGAGGGAAGGAGAATGGACACACTCAAACATAGAGTTACAGTCTAATCCAAGTAGCAGGAAGGGGATAGAGATGATGACTGCAGTCCAGCATAAGGATGAGCTAATTCAGGTGCGCTTCTCAACAGCTTCTGCTTTGGTCCTTAGTACTTGCTGGTTCATAAGTATCTAGCTCTGCACCCTTTATCTAGAGTAAGGCTTAAGCACTGCATGAGTCTATGTGCTTATATTCTGCCTTGCTTCACTCTAGTATTTAAAATAGAGCTCTAATTGGAGCCAAGGAAGTGGCGAGGTTCAGGACCTGTGACAAAATCAGCAGAAATGCCATAGCCAGTGCAGAAGCCTACAGCATGCTGTAGGCCTCAGGAAACCATACAGCTATTTGACCAAAGGCCACCCACCTGTTTTAGCAGCAGCTGTTCCTGGGGTCAGGGTCCTGTAACTCACTCGCAGGAGTTCTGCAGAGCTGTAAAGCTAAGGGTCCAGCACCTGTATCAGCAACAGGGTTATAGTTAGGTGGAGCGGTCTGTTACAACAGAAGAGACCCAGGCAAACACACCTGATGGTTCCAGAGCTCCCTCCTTTATCAGCAGGGAGCTGGTCTGGGAGCCAAGTTCCTTGCAAGAAAGACTAATCATGTGAAAGCATCTCAGGAAGCCATAACCCTTGTCTCCTCTCCACCTTCATTTTAATCTACATTCAGAAAAACAAGTTAAGGTTGCAGGTTCTGCTCCATTGCTACCTTGCTGAGCTGTCTCCAGCCCAGATACCCGCTACCTGGTTACCTAGGGCTCTATACGCTGCCCTTGCTGAACTTCCTCTCATTGCACGAGCAATCAGTGCTTGTAGGAACTTGGTAAAGCAATTGTGTAGCAATTATTTTTAATGAAGGGTTCAGGACCACCTCACACACACGGTAACGCCCCATGAGTAGTAATTTGGCAGCCAACCACAGTGTGAACATGCACACGAACTATCGCTCAAGACAGAAATGTTACCAGTAATTACAGTTTTAACATGTATTTGTGAGATGACTTGCTGACTCCCTTTGTCAAGCCTTCAGGGGAGAGGCTGGATTTTTTCCCCAGATACACAAGGGAGTGGTACTGTACCTTAACTAGTCACCTACCAAGTACATTCGAGGAGAGTGCACAAAATTGTTGATAGTGGAAGGGGCCTCTGGAGATTGTAGAGTCCAACTCTGCTCAAAACAGGGTCAACTAGAACAGGTTGCTCAGGGCTGTGTGCAGCAGATTTTCAATAGCACCAAGGATGGAGACACCACAACCTCTCTGGGCAGCTTGTGCCAGCGCTAGACCATCCTCACAGTAAAACCAGTTTCTTCTCCTGTCTAAATGGAACCTCCTGTGTTTCAGTTTGCGCCCGTTTCCTCTTGTCCTGTCACTGGGCACCACTGAGAAGAGCCTGTCTCGGTCTTCTTTACTCCTCCCATCAGGTGTATATACACAAGGGTAAAATCCACCCTGAGCTTCCCTTCTCCAGGCTGACCACTCCCAGCTCCCTCAGCCTCTCCTCATATGTCAGATGCTCCAGGCCCTTTCATCATCTTCCTGGCCCTTTGCAGGACTGACTCCAGTAAGTCCGTACCTTGTCCTGGGAAATGCAGCACTGGAGCCAGCCCTCCAGCTGTGTCTCACCAGGGCTGAGCAGAGGGGAGTAGGATGAGTAAGAGTGTAATTTTAACAAGATTGACTGTTAAACACACCCTTCCCACATGGCTGAGATAGAATAACCAATCTAAAAGCGAGAGCAATGCTTTCTCATACTTCTGAACTACTTGCCTGGGGAGCTGCCTCCCAGCCTGTACTGGTGCCTGGGCTTACTCCTGCCCAGGCGCAGGACATGGCATTTCCCTTTGTTGAACCGCATGAGGTTCCTGTTGACCCATTTCCCCAGCCTGTCCCGCTCCCTCTGGGTGGCAGTGCCCCCAGCTGGTGTATCAGCCACTCCTCCCCGCGCTTTGTATCATCTGCAAACTTCCCGAGAGTGCACTCTGACACATCATGTAGGTCGAATTAGCCCATTCTTAAACTGAAAAATACTACCGCTTGCCAGTCCCAGGTGGTAATGGATATATGCATCCAGACAGCATGCAGTGGGATTACATGTCTTCAATTTTATCTAGTGGTAGATAAGGCTTCTATACAGATCTCTCCAATTTAAGGGATTCCGAGATTTGGTGTTACTGAGAAAAAATGTTAACTTCAAAAACTGGGGAAGCAGACATCTAAAGCTCAAAAACAACTAGGCAAAAGGCTTACTCTTCATCTTAACTGCTGACTGGTCTACACAGCTTTTTTTTCTTTTTAAAGCACTGTAGTTTTGCAAAATGAGAGAAGTCAGCATCAATATAAAAGCAAAGCTAAAAATCTGACTTTTAACCTTAGTTACAAGAGTTGGGTGGCTGCCATGACAAAAACACAAATCAAAAATCCCGAAAAGAGTCACAGCACAGTTGTCTATAATTATTTTCTCATTTACTTTAGAAGTACTCAAACATTTCAATTTGTAAAAACAGAACTGCCTCCCGAACCCATGTAGTAAAAACCATACTATTGAAAAAACTCATATAAAAACAGTATCTTGTTTCAAAGCATGCTATGCTGTTCTCGGGTTACATGGTCTTTATCTCTAAACACACCTTCATAAAACCATTTGGCAGAAACATTTTGTGAATGGACTTCAGAAAACATACCGCCCGCCTTTGTTTATGGACAGCCGATTGAAGTTCCACAGAATGCTGAGTACCAACAAATTGGAAGTGCAAAATCCTGGCAAATGATTAACTATAAAAAGCCTTACTCTCCTTTTCTTTCCTGTAAGAAAAATATTTGAAATAAGTAGGATTTGGCAAAGTTCCTCTACCTCCGAACACCACCTGTAAAAATCAAATGAACAAATTCCAGTCATGTTTACACATCACATCATTAACTTTCCGTGATCCCACCTGACTCTGGTTTTGTACTTTTATGTAATACTATTTTGATTTACTGAAGGTAACGTGACACAATGAAGCTGGATGACACAACAGCAGTTTTCTCACTATGACAGCAACTTTTATCTCCCTCCCTAGATGCCCTATTTTGGCCTCCTCTTTGAAAAGTTCGTTACACTCACACTTAAAATGCCTGCTCCCATGCAAGCCAGGTTGCTACACAGCTGGTGAAGCTAGTGCTAGAACTGCTCCGTTATTTCACTGGCAGGCTAGAGTCTGAAGTAGAAGAGTACATCCCTAGGGATATCCCTTACAGTTGCTACTTAGCACCAAGTTTACTTCCATTTTTAATAAAATCTGCCACTAAAAAGGGAAAACCCTGATCTTTCTAGTAAGGTGGTATTCTTAAACCAAAATGTGAAGTGCAAAACTCCAAGGAAATCTACCATCGACACACAAGCCAACATTTTTAAACAGGAGACCTGTGACTTTGAATACTACTACCTCTGATTCAAGTAAAAGCAGTAAAATCTATCCTTTAGAAGGAAAGCCCCTCTAGTTTTAAGAGGTTTTTTTGTTTTCTATAAAGTACCCATGCTGCAGAAGCTTTGAGAAACAAAGACGACCAAACCCATCCCTCCATGCAAGACCTCCACTTCACGGCTGGCTGCGTTTGCACCCACCAGCCCCATTTCCCCCGGGCCACGCTGTAAAAGGCGTTCGACACGGGCCTCCCGCGCCGCGCGGTCCCGCACCCAGCTCCAGCCGAGGGGCACGCTGCCCCAGGGGACGCGCCGGGGCAGCTCCAGCGCGTGCTGTTTGCTGCAGGCAGGTGATCCGAGCTTTTTGGTTTGGGACAAAGTAGGTTCACTTTGCTTTCGCAAGCTGCAGTCAAAAGTTCCTGCCTCATCCTGCTGCTGTCATACAGGTAGAGGGGGCAGGCTTTAAAACATTTCAACAACCTGGGAAAGACTCCCGCAAACTGACGGTGCCTGCTGCTCCCAGCGAGCACAAGCACTGCATTAGGGTGCTGCTAATGCAGTTAAACACAAGACGAAGTAACTTTGCTATTTTACAGTCAGAAAACTAGTACAAGGCTCCATGAAATTAACCGAAGATTTAATTAGGTTGAAGACTTACTCAAGCAGGTGATCAGAAGGGGGGGGGGGGGCAGAACCGCACCAAAAAAGCCCCACATCTAAGGAGAAGCATGTTGTTTTGAGTCTAAAATTAGTCTGCCGTTTCGGAAAATCTTAGGCCATACCTTCATCAAAAGGACAGATCACACGAGGTCAAGCTGTACATTCTCTAATGATGTGTGTCTCAAGGTTTGCATGAAGGAAAAACCCTGCAAAGTAGGTTCTGAACCCTCTGGCACCTCTAATAAACGTTCTCTCTACAAAAACTATTACCATTTCTGGTGCTGCACGTACTTGAGAAACAAGATGATCCCCATCTTCTGGGTATTTGAGGAAGACAGACTTCAATATCTGGCTCAGAAGTCTTTGATAAACTTTTGATTTTGTTAAGTGACAAGACAGTACAGTCCAGTTATCAGACAGCATGGCCAGGACTTTGTAGCTACACTTACAGCAATAGGAAAAGGCAGCCTAAAGAGCATGAAAGCAGTGGAGGAATTTATTATTATTTTTTTAAATGCAAGGTGCAAGGAGAAGGTGGAAATAGGGCTTGCCTTCTATACTGACGGGTGTAAATGCAGGATGCTCAGCAGCACAGGAGGCATGTATCCAGACAAACCCAATTAAATTTAACGGCAACAAATAATCATCACATTCTGCAAGTATTCTTCTGAGGCATTTCCTCTACAATTTGTTATGCGTGATTATCAGCTTCCACACGTGAATTAGCAAACAGCCAGTAAGTTAAAGAGTTAAAAGAACAGGCCATAGTCCAAAGTAGCTCTGCTAGTCTGGATGGATCTTCCTATTACTTTTCAGGTAAAAGAAAAGACAAAGGGAGGAAAACAAATCACTGATCTGTAATACTCAGTGTTCTCAAAGTAACCATCAGTGAAGATAAAAAAGCCTTAAGCTGTAGGAACAGTATCAAGTGCCACTGAACTACTAACAGACTATCTTTCTAGAGAGGAGAGTCTGGAATTGGTGGATAAGAGACTGAGAGCCAAAGCAGAGTTGTCCATCTTGTTTCTAGCAGAATTTGTAGTAACCAGGCTTGTTACCAAAATAGGGTAAGTGAGCTGGAAACCATTAATTCTACTCTGTTCATCACAGATCCTTTCAAGTGCCAGTTTTTACTCTGCAATGCACAAGTGCGTACACTAGCTACTGTCTGTTTTGAAGTTGAGACACACATGCCCACACAGCTGCATAAATTACTTAAAATTCATTGCTGGGATGCCAAGACTCCCAAACAGCAACAACAGAAACACATATTTCCATATCCTATTAAACCCATTTCTACAAGCAGTACTAAGTCTAAATAATACTGACAAACAGGGGAAAAAAAACCACCGATGTCTATTATTTTTAAACTGTAGGCAGTACATGGCACCGCTCCCCTCTGAACTGCAGCTCACATACCAGAGTTTTAAAGGACAAACTGCAGCTTTTACCCAAAGACAGAGGGGGGAAAGAACTGCTATTTCTAAATTAATATGAGCTCCTCTATAAACAAACACATGCTGTCACTATAAAGGAGCAGGTGAAATGCGTCTGTTTCCTAAGCAGTTTAAGGCACTGTTACTGACCTATTAAAGAAGCTGTTGTTTTTGTTACCAGTAACTACATAAAATTTTAATATGCAAGTCATGAGGTAAATATACAGCACTGGAAGACATGGCATCTAGGCCTGAAGAGCCATGGGATTTAATTCACCTTTACAAATGAGATTCACCAGTCAGATTCGCTGCAGTGGGAAGACAGAAATGACCTCTTGAGTCAAGAAAATACCAATACTCCAGACTAGTTTGCCTGTATGGAAGAACTTTCAACACTACAAAATAAATTAACCTTCTCATTGTCCCCACAACTTGTCCAGTCTAATGTGTACTTAAAGACGACTGGGAATCACACGAAGGAGAATTTCACTCCGTGCAAAAGGGCATGCCAGTGGCAAAGAATATCTAGGGTTATATACTAATGTTCACAGTTGACTTCAGCCCGAAGTTGCATGTTGCTATTATCAGCAACAGAGACCACAAAATGCATTTGACATGTTCTAAATACAGCTGAAGTCTCAGCTGAAGACTGGCACTCTCAAAAACAAATCTCACCGCACATCTCTACTGACGTCGCATTCTGTCCTGCGAAGAGATGACTTCTTGCCCTGTATCCCAGCACTGACGAGGCTATGTAAATAAGGACTAAAAGGCAAAGTTTCATATTAAGGGTAAGACAGGTCCAGCTTCAAGACAAGAAATGGCAAATCAAGTTTGTAAAATATTTAATAGAGCGGTTTCCCAGCAGACTCCTGACCAGAATCATAACCAGACTTTTAAAAAGTATATATATTTTTAGATCTGAAAATTTGTCTTTATTTTTTACAAAATGGATTCCAGGAAGTTTAAAAGGCAATATCATAGAGGACTTGGGCGCCGAAATCAGGTGTAGTCATTCAAAGCACTCAGGTAGGAATATGGTAATATAAATATTTGAAAAGCATCTTTTATCATAAATGTTCAAAACAAAATGTGTAACTCATTCCAAACTAAAAATTGAGCTTTATAGCACGTATTTCCCTGAACAGAAAAAATAAGTAACTTTTGAAATATTTCTAAAGGCCTGAAAGCTTTTTCCTCAGTTAGTTACATTAGAAGACTTGCCTTTGATTAAATTCCTTCCTTTCCAAATATGGAAAGTATTACATCAGTCCACTGTTAAAACAGACAATATGTTGCAAATTAATTCTGGTATAGTATGTTCCAACAAAGCCTAGAGTATAAAGGTGCTGAGGTGGCTTTGAGTTTAGTAGTCATCTCCTCTGCTGACAACCTCCTTGCACGTTGGGCGCAACAGTATAGTATGCTCAAACTGTGCTGTGTATGAGCCTTTGATGTCGCATAAGGGAGGATATGGATCCACTATACCCAAGTCGCACAGGTTCTTCAATGCCATTAGGTATTTACTCTCTCCCAGGCGATCTAGCCATCTGCGGCAGAAGGCAAGAGTGCCAAAGTTTTCATTGATAACATTTAGCAAGTGTTTTGCTCTTGGAAGCCTGCAGAAAAAAGAAGAACGTGTTTGAGAAAGAGGTATCACCAGCAAGCGTTCACTACAGAAATAAAACACACCAATTAAGAAAAAGGTTAGATTTCAAGGTCTTTTAGACATCCTGGGATGTCTTTCTACGCCAATCAGGTGTTCCGTTCACAAAAGCAAGCGCATTTTCCTCCTGCAAAAAGGTACCCTTCAAAACAAATCTGAATGCTGCCAAACACACTGGCCATCCATTTCAAATAGGGGAAGTTAGATTGTGAACATATCTGCATCTAACTATGCAAGCAAAACTAAACGCAGTGACTGGAATCATTCTCTTAAGTAATAAAAGGGCGATTCATTTTATAAAGAAAAACACAATTCTTCCTGATCCAAAGTGGTTAATAAGCTGAACTAATTTAGGCGTAAGCTTGTTGGCTTAAAACTCCGAAGTTTTACTTCTGAAGTCAAATACTTGGTAAGCTTTTTATCCATCCTTCTTACAATACGTAAGCATAAAAATTAGAGACTTATAGATCTGCTAAGAAATAAACTTATTTCCAAATGTAAGCAGTTCCTTTCCAACCCTTAGGCTAATTCTCCACCCCCTCGCCTTTTTCGTATTACTAGATCATTCTGTGGAGACAAAGTAGAACTATCTGGAAAAAGTAGAACTATCTGGAAAAGCATGTCTGCCTGCTATGTTTCTAACCATAATAGCCTTCACTTCAGAAAATATGTTGCACTCCTACAAATGCCAAAATGCAATCCCAGTGAAAACCAAAAATTAATAAATCGATTTCATTTTATAGCAATACGCTGAAACAAGAACTTAAAACCCACGAAATACCTGTACAAACAGAACAGATGACATGAATAGCTTGATATATGCTGGGAACAGCACTAAGACAAAGATTGTGGCACACAACCATAATACAGATGTTGATTTAAAAAAAAAACTATACATTTAATATATAGACTAATATACAAACAATCTATATATTATTATTAAAAAATTACTAATGATAGGAAGATTGTTAAAAAACTAGATTTCTGAAGACATGATAATGTAGATTTACAATCAGAGCACATTTCATAACAAGAACATTGCTAACACCACCCTTTGAGTCCTCTGACAGCCTTATCAATTAGTGAAGAACCTGTATTGTATCAAATTTGAACTCTAAGAGGGCGGTAGCTCTAGCACAATATACCAACAAAAAACAACAACAACAAAATCCAACCTTATTGGCACATGCCCAACATCGAAGTTCTTCATATAATGAGAACACTCCATATCATCATGAACAACACCTTTTCCTGTGCTACCGAAGGTTTCTATAGCATATACTTCACCTTCCTAAGGAGAGAAAAAAAAAGGGAACATGTTGCAATATGAAAATAAGTGACACTGGGCCATTCTGTTATAACGATCTCAGTATAACAACTTCTGAATACAAGTAGTTAAATGTGAATAGATTCAATCACCAAATCAATGCAGAGAAAAATTCAATATGGAGATTTCACACAGTAAAGTTACAGACATCTCCAAATCATCAGCTATTTATGTTAGTACCACTTTATTTGTTTCAAGCCATAAATATCAGCACGTTTCTAGTCAAAATTTCTCAAAGTCATTGCAGTTAAAACATTGTCAAAGCATACATCTAACACAGCTAAGAAACTACATTCTGCTGCAAAACATTTGCTAACTGGAAGTAATTCTCCTTTGCTAGTCAGATAGAAGTCCTAGGAAACGTATAGTTTAGACATAGCAAATAGATGTTGATTACAGAGACTTACTGCACTGAAGAACTTTCTGCCCAATTTCTGCAAGAATTTTCTGGTAACAGCTGCTAGTATAAACCCTTAACCTGCTCATTTCCACTCCACAAGATGAATTTCTTCAAGAAATGAAGGTGATATATATCTGCAAGGGCATTATCAAAATTCTAGCCAAGAACATACTGAAATGCCATTATATAAACTCATTTCTGCCAAGTGCATTCACATCTCCTTAACGGTAGGACTGTGAAAGAGACTTAACAAGATAGGGCATCAAACATTAACGGACAGCGGGAGCTGAGTTTTTCAGTTTATTAAGCTACTTTGATCAGTCACAACCCAAAAATAAGAAGCCATATGAAAAGCAGTAACACAGGCTTCAAATTCAAGGCAAACTCTTAAAGATGCCCCTGAATATTAAACTGATTTCATTTAAAAAAGACAAAACACAAAACCACAAAAACCCCCATACAATGCCACAAAAAAATTCACTTTACACCCACTTTTTCAGAATAAGGATCGTCAGAGGCTGTATTTCAGTCATAAAAAACTCAGTGGATTGCAGTTCGATACTATAATTAGCACAGTACAGTAAGAGCTTGGCTACGCTCCACATTCTTCATTGGCAAAACTCACTGTCTTTAATGACGTAGGATTGTGTCCTAAGTAACCTACAGAAGCTGAAGAAATTAAAAAATGTCTTCTCCCCAGTGTCTGGATATTCAGTTAAAACAATCTCAAAGCTCTGAAATCTTTAAGTAAGATTTGCTTAAAGAACACTTAAGTTTTATGCTAGTAATATACTGATGATGGATGATATACAAGACCTAACCATTCACTAAGCTAAAACAAGAAGGGCACACGAGCTTTTTCTACCTTCCTTTTCCAATACCTTTAATCCCTTTGCATACTCCTGTAGACAAATGATAGTTAAAACTTTGTCTTTTTGCTCACATCGTTAACAAGGTGATCAACAATTACGATACAAGTTTTGGGTGATGAGAGTGAGCCTACCTCAAAATACAATCCTGTCCAAACCACACCTGTCCCTATTCAGCTCTTAGAAGTCTTATTAACTCTTACTAGGTACTTATTTACGCTTACTAGTGATCACTGCTGATCAGTGATCAGGCTTAGAATGAAATTAAAAGCTTCTTATGTCATTACCAATCTTTTAAATAAGCCTTCTTATCTTGTTAGAACACAAGCTTACATAAAAATGGTGGCTAAATCTCAGGTTACATATTTTAATACTGCCTTTCCGATTGGTATAGTTTGCCACATGTACAGCAATTTCTCTTCCCCTGCTCCAAAACACTGTTCAAACAACACCTTTCGTCTAGCCTCTCACATTAACTAGAAATATGCTTGAATTATTTTGTATCTGCAAAGAAAAACTGCACTGGAAGCTTTTCAAGAAAGATGTCATATCCAACTGTACTAGCAAAAAGTCATCCAAAGCTACAACACTATAGAAATATTTCTCAAGAATTACCTGAGCAAGAGAAGATTGTTATTTTCTCTTTTTAATTACAGAGTGAACAAACAAGGAAAGTGTCAATGACTGGCAAGTCCAAACACCTTTCAGGAAAACTCTGGTCCCTCAAGTTCACCCCAAAAACTGAATTCCTGTCCTTTTCCCTGCTCCTAAGTGCAACATTCCTAAGTGCAACATTCCAACACTGCATTTAAGTAATGTATACACATTGAGAAATAAATACACAGGAGTTTCTGTAAGCATCACTAAGGCCATTCAGATTTCAATGGGATTTTTTTTGTTGTTTAGTGGGTTTGGTTTGTTTGGTTTTTTGGTTGGGTTTTTTTGTTGGTGTTTTTTTTTTTAAATAGCGGGGTTCCAAGGCTTCAATTTCAGGAAGCATTAGATACCAGAACACTCCAGGGCTAAATGGAGAAGCCAAGGAGATGAAACAAGAGCGATCACTCCTTTACAGGAACAAAGCACAGCAAAGTTTTTCCTCTGCTGCTATTATCCACTAGGATCACAAATACTACACGTTAGGACCGCACAGGAAATACTATCCTTGCAGCAATAGTTGGGGAAACTTAACAGAAAGATTTAAGAACTCCATTTACCTCCATTCTTGTGGCTTCTCCTCCTTTCACAATGGGCACTGTTTTTCCAGCGTGTATCCTATACGGCCCAATCGAGTGTCCATTCAAATTGCGAATTGGTTTCACTTTTGAAGAAAACATTAATATTACAGGCAATTTCCTAACATGTTAAACCCTTTAAAGCAATTTGGTTTGTTAGCTCATACTGAAAGTACAATAGTGACTACTCATAGTGCAGAAGAACTAAACACAAAACTATCCACACATCTTGTACGAGTTCCAGCCAAGACACAAGTTAGTTTTGCATGCTATATCAAAACTTCATTATTAAAGACTAGCAACTCCAACAGTAACAAAAGTTTATTAACAAAGCCAAACAGCAGGTATCAAATCAGTTGTACATTTTGAAACAGTTGTTCAGCCTTCATCTTATCTGTTAAAGATACAATACTTGGAAGGATAAGCCAGGAACATTCCTCCAGAGGAATGGCAAGCCAGCCAGAAACACATATTTATGCAAGTCACTCATACCATACTTCTAGTACAGAGGTCTTTTCAATAGGATACAAATAAATCAATATTTGTACAAATATATATACTCTAAGAGCACCTATCCTTATATAAAGAAAAGAACTTGCCTTGGTATGTTTTGCCATCAATTTCAACCTCGTAAGACTCCATAACTTCTTGTATGGCCTCCCCTACATCACAGAGACGTACATCTATTCCAGCACACTGAAAATAAGGTGCAAATATAAATGGAAAATAATTGCAAAGATTACTGTAAAAGACTTGGTAAGTGACTTACATAATGATCATACCTTTATTCCAGTATTTGTGGCATCCTTTACAGCTTGTAATAGTCTGTCATATTTTGGATTGAATGTGACTGTAAAAGCACAGTCAATAATACGACCTGAAATCAGCAGAAGTTAATTAGCTTCATAGTCTTTGCACTGAAGAATGTTCTCAAAGTTTTAATTCACAAATAAAAACTAACCACTAATATGTGTCCCAAAATCTATTTTGCAAATATCATCATACTGCAGGACTGTTGGATCTCCAGCATTGGGAGTGTAGTGGGCGGCACAATTATTCAGAGAGCACCCAGTAGGAAACGCAAGACCTGCATTTAAGCCATTTTCCTTTATCAGCTTACGTGAGCAGTCTTCTAGTTTTTCACTAAAAGGCAGAGGGGAGGGAGAAGAAAAAAAGAACATAACAGTTGTCATTAATATTTCTGATGTTGATTTCAAATAAATCAATGCAAGAACAAAACCTCAGAAAAATATTCAAGTGAATGTTTTAATTTGAAATCTTAAACTACTTGTATGCTAACTAGAAGGAGACCCTAGACTGGAAAACGGACCCTAGACTGGAGAATGTAAGTACAACATAATGATCTTCAGTTCTTGGTGTTGTTTCTTCTACCCTTTCTCAGGCAAAATTGAGTACTTCACTAGTGTTTTTACTTTAAGTGTAAAATATCCATCCTTTACAAGCTATGTTTAAACCCATTCTTCCTGAGCAGCAGAGGTAATACAACTAAAGTTTAGGCAAATTAAACGCATTTTTTCAATTACTGGGATTTAAAAGGGGGAAAAAAAAAGAAAAAAAGAAAAAAGAAAAAAGGCAATAGTATAGTCCTCTCATTTATTAAAAAAATTTCTAATTAAAGAAGGATAATATTTTTTTTTAATTTAAGCGATAACTGTGATAAAATAAAACCTTATGAGACTAGCATTTGTTCTTGTTTTTTGTCTACTCTCGAGCTGTTAGCTACTAGAAAGCTACAGGTACATGTCCACCAGTGCATACTCCTATAGTGGCAGTGAATGATGTAAACTGCAGCTCACATCAGTGCACCATACTCTGTTTTTATTTAAGAAAGCTATTCACTCAGAGCAATCTGGAAAAAGAATAGAGCTTATTTTAATAGACAAGTCCCCATAGCCTGAGGTACTTTAGGAAGAAAAGTCATGTTTTGAGAAAATTATTGCTTATAACAGTCAAACTGTCATTATTCAATATGACAGATTTGTTTCAGCCAGACTAGTAATTATTAAGGCAGCTGTCTTTCTTCCACTTCCCCTGATGGCATATTATTTCTTTCCGTTATCATCGCACAATTACCTTGGGGATCAGCTCTGACTAGCTTTCTTACTATCCTACTCTTGTCACAGTCCTCAGTCATATCAGGCTGAAAGCACCTGATTTTGGAAGCTAAACTGTCCTGGATCAGTGCAGTACTTGGACAGTAGACATTCCCTCTATATAAACTGAAGGACAGAAAAAGAAATAGTTGGAAGAGTCAAGAGAATCAGTCCAAGCTAATTATTTCTTTAAACTTTACCTTAATCGAACTCATGTTTATCTTAAGAAATAACTGAGGAAATGGATTATCAACTGAGAACACCACAAAGAAACATTGTGTTTCTCCAGAAACATCAGTCAGTGAAGACTAAATATAGACAAAATCTTTCTGCCCTGGACTGAGTACACAGCCATCCTGTTTTTATGCCTCTTCGCCCACTCCCAGCCTCAGACTGCACCTGCATTGCTTATCCACATAGCATTTCACTGACAATTCTTGCAAAAGCCAGGATGTTTACTACCACTATTGCTACTTCTCTAAGCACTGCTTGCAGAACTTAAGTGCAAGAGTAGCCAGGGCACAGAACATTAAAATCAAGCATGTGCTCAAAATAAGTGAACAGAACTGAAAGCTTAGTTTGAAATTCACTATGATCCCAGGCCCTGTAAAGCTGCATAAGCTAAGAATATGTTGTAAGAGGAAACTTAAAAGGAAATAACTGGGGATATTAGTTGCATACTTCAAACAAATCCCCCAACACTCATGACACAGTCAATTAAGCACACAAAATTGAGACTAAATCCCTCCCCCTCTGGAGAAAGAAGAAAAATCTACAGCAGAGGTCTATGAGAAGATCTGCGTCCTCACCAGATTTCTATCATTGTCATTCCAGGTTTTATCCAGCTCATAACGTATTTCCTCACTTGTCTGTGTGCCTCTGCAGCCTCCCGAAAATCATTCCAGATTTCCTCACTGGCTTGGTCTAGTGCTTTCTTTTCTTCACTAGTTGTTCTCCAAGCAGCAGTTCGCCTTCAAAATAAAGCATGTCATGAAAAATTACTGTAAACACAGTAGTCATTACAACTTCTGTCTAAAGCCTGCAAAGTGTTTATTAACCAGTCAGGCCTACATTTCCCTGTGCAACAGAAATGATCCTGACTTATAAAATTTTCAGAATAAAGGAAGCCTATAAAAATCTATCAGCACCACAGACTGGCACCTGTGAAAGGCAGTAACACTGCAGCAAAAAAAAAAAATTATGTATACGTAGAAATTTAACTCAGTAAGACCATAAACCATATTATTCCCTTTACATTTTCAAAAGCCTTACCTCCCAACCCTCCCAAAAGCCCAGAGAAGCAGTGTGCTTGCAGGATGCATAATACTTTTCAAAAAACCAGAACAGGCGTATAAAATTCATATCAATGCCTGCAATTCTACCTTGAGTTTAGCAGGGCAACATGCTCTGCTCATGCAAAGAGTTTATTTTTTGCACAATCTTACTTATTCAGACAGCGCTCTTCCTGTGTAGAGATGAATCTCAGCACTGTAGTGTAGCTACTTGGCCCAGAAACTGTTACTGACAGAGACAATAAGCTCCTTCAAAATTTAAGAGCTTGCAGTTCCAGTATTACTTGTGCTCATCCTCAGAGTATTTAGGTAATAACACCTAACACAGTGCATAGTAACTATGACACATGCCAGGAAGTTAACTTTCTGAATTTGCTGGATGGTGAATTAACATTTGTTCCAGGAGAATATTACTCACTTTGGCTCTTTGGTAGGTTCATAGAACAAATACACGAATAATTTTCAATACAAGACTAAATATAAGATTAGTTTTAAATATATTTTTTTATTATGCAAGAAACCATACAACTAAGGTTCCAAGAAAGCCAACAAAGTAATTTAAGCATTCCAGCAACTGTCAGAACTTAACTAAAAGACTACTCTTCTGACTACAAAGTAGAGATACCCTTCAAACGGTGAAGCCGGAGCCCTGTAACGATGAAAAAAACCCCAGTGATAACTCAAAGAACTCCATACATGCTATGCAGGGCAAATACTACTAAAAACAATATATAGCTGCACATCCTGGTAGGTGGGTCATAGAAGAGGGATGATAGACAAGATGGACCAAAGATGCTGGACTACACCAAAGCTTCCGAATTTAGAAATTAACTTTTACCTTTATGTACATGAGCTGATTCTAAGCAAACAACTGAATATGCAGAGTGAAAGGATTACTTTTTGAAATCCAACAGTGTAGCTACTTACCTGTTTCACAGACATGTAACTTGGCTCCACTCTAAGAGTTTCCTTCACAGCCAAAAAACAGGTATGAGTGAGCCAAGAGACTATGCCCTGCAATTTTGCTGTATTTTGAACTGAGTATTTATACAGTGTTAAGAGGCCTGCAATCCTAAAGCAAAGTTGACAAGATAAAGAAGGATAACAGGCTACTCCATAAAATTTTTCTCAGAATGACCAGAGGATCCAAATATTTTGAAACCCTTTTGCTTGTTTCCCTTGAACTTCCTGCTCCTTTTCAGATAAAGTAACAACAGTGCAAAGGAGAAATCCCACGCTTACTCTTCTGAGCAGTTTTCTCACTCCAACAGCAAGCATCACGCATACTACTCTTACAATTTGCCTTAACACTGGTAAATTCCACCCAAAAAAAAAAAAAAAGCAACAAGCTGCAACACTGGAGTCTTCTTACTGCACTTGGAAATTGGACTACTGCCAGCACAGTAGTCATGGAACAAGAAGATAGAAAAGGTGTACTGCAGAAAAACAGTGGGGAGAGTGACTCGAGAATCCTTTCAGACTGCTCTGGATTCCAGCAGGGAATACCCTCTGGTAGCAAGAGCTGCCGACAGAGTCTGGGCAGCTGCTCTGCCATCAGTCACAGACTTAAGTGCAAACTCCAGCAAACTGGCAGGAAGCCAACCTCACTCTACCCTACTGTACTTCAGCATATAGTCGCTCCATGCAAAACAACTGGGGGACAAAATAGCCTCTACATTTAAAAATACTGTATCAGATCCAAAGCATTTTGCTGCCAAAGCTGCACTGCTGCCAGCTGGGATCTCCGGAAACGAGGTGACAAGAAATCCTGCTTGGGCCTAAACACTTCAGGACATGTGAAAAATCAGTTGATGAGATAAAGGTCTCACACCAAACATCAGGTCCTCTGACAGGTAGATGGGCTAGCAAGCTTTTCTGAAGACAGTTTCCTCATGTGCTGGCTACCACATAAATCAGCTTAAGAAGTTCAACTCTTGCTCCAAGCCACTTGTTCCCATCTTTTCACTCCAGTTCACAGCCCCAGTTTTCACTAGTACAAATCTTCACAGGGTTGTGCTGTAAACTAGATTTTAGTGATCAAAGATAAGAATTCCAGAAAATAACTCCCCCAGAATATTTTAACCCAGATAAAAGCACAAGGGCAGAAACAAGCAGGCAGGGACAAGAATTCCTTAATCCCACTTCAACAAAATCAGTGTATCATGAAATATCGCTTATAGTTTTTCCACCCTCCCTGTCGCATCATTTCAAATTCAGGTGTCTTCAACAAAAAACGCAAGCCTTCAAACACAACTAAATACACAAGATATAAAAATATCAAAGCTGTTCGTCTATATAAGAACTGATTCTCTGCAATTTTTTCCCCTGAAAATTGAATGATACCCACTCCTAGTTCAACTTCCTGCACAAAACACACAATTCCACGTTGATGAGAGGTAACTTTAGAAAGCATGTGACATTAAGAGTTAAGATTAGAAGTGCAACTCTTTAAAAAAAAAAAATCAAAGGCCTACTGACCCCAGCACGAATAAGAGAAGCGGCACAAAAACACTTCACCAATATATAAAATGAAACTATTATTTGGAACAGGAAATATCCAAGTGTTGATGTCAGTTACTAATTTAAGTAGCTGCTTATGTTATGAAATGCAAAAGCAGCATCATAAGAGTTAAATATTTTAAATTAGGAACAAAACTAAGCATGTAGTTTCTTTATATAATTTGTTTAAGCAAATATTTCAGGTTCCTTAGAAGAGTATATTCTTCCACAGCAGAACATTCTTGGTACAGAAAAGATACCCCACTTAAATCCTGTTATGAAAGGTGGTTTGGTTTTGTTGTTTTGTGGGGTTTTTTCCCCCTTCCAAATAAACAGTAGCAAACCCAGAGTAAAACATTTAATCTTCAATAGCTGGATACGCAACAGAGGTGTAAAAATAGTTTGTCATTTGTTAATAAACTATGAACATGCTTAAGATATTTATAATCTGATTTCCTGAATTGCTTAAATCATGTCCTGAACATGACATATGCATATACAGACAAACACTTAACTCTTAAGCATGAAAGAATCACTCCTGCATCAGCCCATCAGGACTACCCTGTGAAAGTCCTTCATTAGCATGCTAATATTGTGCATACAAACAAGGCAGTCATTTATAAATAAATATGATAAAATTGTAGTCCTTAAAAAGAAGAAAAGGCTTCCTCAAAACCAAATTGTAATCTCTCAGAAATTAAACTATATTATCTGTGAATATTGGAACACAATTTATAGGATGTACTAGACGCTTAACTATGTTGCTTACACTCTGAGAAACAGGCATTGACTTTAAACAACTAATAAAAGTTTCAAAGTAATTTGATTCTGAAAAAAAAGTAATTGAAAGCTAAACAATGCTTTCAGAAATATAAATATTTATCTACTTCCCCCCCACTTTGGTTTAAACTATTTTTTTTTTCCAGAGTTTTGATTCAAAACTTCCTGGGAAGTTTTCAGTAATACTTGTTTTTTTCATTCAGATTTTCATGCAGTTCAAGCTAATTCCATGCCACACCCCTCACCCCAAGTAAAACATGACGTTCCACTACACGTCATGTAAGAAAAAAACCAGGCAACTCAGCCAAGCTGGTATATCCTAGTTCTTAAGAAAGCATAAGGAAATAGTAGTACCCAATGAAAACATAAGGATGCAGATGCCTGTTCCAGAAAACCACTAGAAGCTGTTGCTCGTTTAGTAAAATTGCATATTATTCCCACGCCACTATGAATTATAAAAACAGTTTAGGTTATAACAACTATATGTTCATACAAACAAAGAGAAGCAAAGTGCAGAATATACCACTTAGGCTTTTAAATCAAACTGTCTCATACTCCGAGATTGACATGTCTCTACCAAAAAAGAAATAAAAATAAGAAGTTGACATCTAGATGCCACCAAAACTGCTGCATAACAGTGTCTCATCTCCCTAAATTTTAAACCTTCATTCAGTTCTAATTCAGGGATTTTTTTTGTTTGTTTTTGTTTTGTTTTTTTTTACAAGCTGCCTACTGAAATCCTGTTGGTCCCCTGTGTCTCAAGGTCCCCTACCTCATGGTAATTCTGCTCATACAGGCTATACCTTAATTAAACATCCTTAGCCTAAGGGTAAAGAAATAAATTAGACCTGTTGTAATTACAGCATTGTAATTGTCTGCTTTGGGATACCAGGTTAAAAAAAAAAAAAAAAAAGGAAAAGTACATTACAGCATTTATTTTTTAAGCTTAAAACACTCACCCATCTTGTGTTGGTGGGTATTCACATTCTTCTCCCTTCGGGAATATGTAGCTAGGAAATAGATCACATATTGGAATAGAAGGTGGATCTGTCTGGACCTTAGCTGTTGAGTATAATTTAAGAAAGTTTTACATATGGTACACTGGAAATACTAAGTATCTTATTTCAACCATAAAAGTTAAACGGCACAAGTTATTTAAGATCCCCTTACTAGAATTTGGGCTTCTACCAAGACAACATCATATCACAATGCCCTCAAATGACTTTATTTGGCCAACGCTCAAGGTGGCATTCAGGGATACCAGAAAGAAAAGTCAGCCAGACTTAGCCTACAAACCCAAACTGCACCCCAAAATTTGTTTCAACTGCCAAGAACAGCACTTACACATGCTTATACCAAATATGCACGCAGTCTATCTTTACTTTTGTGCTTGATACCTACGTCCTTTCTTCTTTTTCTTCTTCTTCTTCTTTTTCCCTGTTGCTCCATCTCCTTCACCCTCTCCATCTACAGGAAAGAAAAGTGCTCAGGTGAACATAAAATAACCTTAAAGAACCAAAGAATTTTGAACAAGACACAAAACCATCTGGACTATCTGGAAACACCTCTTTCACAGCAGAATTTAATGGATTAAAAGACGACGGCTAGAAGCTGCCACGAACCCATTAGCATTTTCAGTCACTACACCAAACGCAGACCTAAGAAAATACTTTCTAAAGTTGATTACTTAAACATATCACCAAACAGAAAAAAAAAGCAGCAAAAGCAGC
>NW_008824473.1:2711360-2715118 GCF_000699105.1 Pygoscelis adeliae
TACTCCAAATTCCTCTATTCTCAATTCACCCAAAAAGATGCCTGGGGCTGGGGGAGGGTGTGAGAGAGAACTGTATTAGACGCAACAGCTAACAAAAAGCTAGAAACTACTGCTTCAAACCACCTTCTGATGCTTCAACTAAAGGAACTTAATGCATCTGGAAAGATAAAAAACCCAAACAAGTAAAGATGACAGCATTTAGGTCAGGACAAGTTTAATCTGGAGACAACAGGGAAAGTCACAACGAGCACCGAGCAAAACCACCGCGTGTGGGAAGTACCAGTGGGAGGTTTTCAGAGAGCACAGCATGTAAGCACCAAGAATCAGCCACACCATGTTAAAGTCAGATTTGGGAGTTGACAGTAACCCCGTGGACTTCACGTTTGGCTACATCTAATGCTTAGTTACTTCATACACAATGAAGTATTTACCTAATGCGATACCATCTAACTAAACCTTCTGGACCTAACCACAAGTTCATTTCAAAATGGGTAAGTGCTAGTAATCTACATTTAGAACATTTATTTTTATCTAAAGCGAAAAGTAAAATTGAAAGAACTTTTAGAATCAAGTCAAAGCACTGCCATTTTGAATGCATTTATACAGAAACTTGTATTTGCTCATTTATTTAAAACCAAAACCAAACCAAAATACTGACCAGTTGTTCTAGTCACTAGATTTCAAGCCTCTCATGATGGTCAGTGTCGTCCACATTTTTATGCCGTGGTGACTGCTGTAATCCTGCAGCTGGGGCAAATTTCAGTAATGTGTCACCCCTGCCCCTCCCCAGCTCATTTTGGCATTAAGTATCTTATTTTAATTTTTTGTAAAAAATTGCAAGTATAACTTGTGCTACTAGTGTAACTACAACGTAGTCCAGCCTACCAGATTCTCCATCAATCCATATTTCATAGGCAGCCAAAAATCCTTAACAGTGCATATGAATTTCTTTAAAATGTGGTAACTTTGCCACATTTCTCTTGACCTTGAGCTGTGCTCATCAAGAAATGAATTAGATGTGACTCCAGTTTGTTCACCAAGTGATTTTTGGATTTTTTTTTTATCAAAACGCTAGGCCTAAACTGCGAAAAAAGTACAGCATTTCTTAAAAGTTGTCACGGTTGCTATCTGCTTATTGTGACTTTTTCATACATCACTGCATGTGAATATGCCAACTGCAAGCCAAACTAACCGGGCCTATGCTTTCACGTCCTTGAAGACTGCTGCAGACTAACTGTGCTGCCAGAAACATAACTACTGCATCTGACCAATACCCTGTTTGTCTTCAGGTTATTTAGCTGGTAATGAAAAAAATTTTCAGCAGAAAAGCAATTTAAGATCTTTGCAAAACTGAAGCCCAACCTTATGCCATTTTGGTATAGCTGTTTAATAACTTAGCCTAATATCATGCAAAAATATTATCTATCAGCATGTTTTAGCACTGCATCGGAAATCTGAAGAGCACTTCCTAATCTCTCCCAGATTTCAAAAGGTACAGAGTCTCATTTCTGAGGCCACTCAGTTATGGGCTTATCAAGGAGGAAAAAAAAAAAAAAAAGGGTGTGTGCATAGGTATTTTATTGGTTTTAATCTAATGCAGCACCATGTCTTAAGCAACACCTCTGAAACTACACAATTAAGATGGCAAGTGATGAGAACCAGTACAAGCAAGAACACACAGTTGTCTTCAAAAAACTTAGAGCAATTTTTATTTTTCTGCAAAAATATTATTGTTTTTCCAAAAACACATCCAAGTCTGATATGTGGAAAAAAGGAAGATTATTATTTCAGTGATAGCACCACTTCATATTTTTTTATACTTTCTAATGCTGTAATACTAATTGCTAATACTGTAAAAAGCATAAAAGAACACAGCACTTGATCTGCAACTAACGTTATTTCTCCTGAGATGGAACTATAACTATTCTAATAATTTTCAAAGATTTTTTTTCACTGTATAAAAGTTTTCACTATCCTCCTCATACTTCTTATTTTAGTTGGCAAAGCACATATTGTATTAATGATCTTTCAACTCCATAACCTGAAATACACCGTAAAACAAATAATCCATCAGAATATACTTCTACGGAAAGTAACTGCATAAAACTGGATGCTGTATATAGATTAATGATGTTCAAAGATCAATTTACTTGTAATTTTATATATCCCAGCACACTTACTTCATTTTTTTAAACTTCTGTATATACTTTACTAAATTAAATTCTGGAATGATGAATTCCAGCAATAGTCAACTAAGAAGATTTCTAAGCAGAACAGTAAGAACCATTTTAGGGTGCTGAACTAACTTTAAATGATAATTCACAAGAATGAAACTAAATTACTAACTTAACAAATGTATTTTATTAAATGTCCATTTCTATAGAGAATCACTCATCAAAACAAAGGAAATAC
Source organism: Pygoscelis adeliae (assembly GCF_000699105.1). Taxonomy (NCBI): domain Eukaryota; kingdom Metazoa; phylum Chordata; class Aves; order Sphenisciformes; family Spheniscidae; genus Pygoscelis; species Pygoscelis adeliae. The sequence continues at coordinate 2,713,773 of NW_008824473.1, forward strand.
AGCATTTTTATCTGATATTCCTACAGAAAAGATGCATCCAGCCTGGATTTCAATACCGGACACTTCCAAGGCATTTGCTTAGAACATCAACTGCATAGCACAAGCAACACACAAGGTATATGCCTTGCTTGTGTATTAATCTCTCCCCAGTTCAGTTTTAATGAAAAATTAGGATTACAGATGAACAGGTTTCAAGTTACTGGTAAAGACTCTAAGACCTTCTATTAATTAAAACGCTCCCTTAAAATTTTCTCTGTATTTTTTCTAAGCCAAGAATAAGAGACATAATTTGGAACATAAATTTATACTGACCACGGTAACGCAAGTGAGAATGATTTATAGCTTACCTTATCTTAAACTAAACATTTTCCTGCAGTAATAAGATCCTTGAAAACAAGAAGCTTTAACAAAGCTGTTATCCCTGGTATTTTTATATATATGGATGTGTGACAGCTAAACTGTTGCCAGAAAAGTGAAATGTATATATAGTTGCATCTCAACTCTCCCAAGCAAAAAAACCAACAAAAACCAACCAAACCCAAAAGGCATCTGTAAAGGTTTGTTAAAATGGGAGTCTAGGAAACAAGTTGAAACTGGAAATGTCAAGAGAAAAGATAAGTTACACTTGCCTTCATCATCATCATCTTTTTCTTTCTCCTCCAGTGCTTGTTTATCCAACTGTTTTGCTACATCATCAAGAGCACCTTCCATTTCTTTATCTGTTTCTTGTCCTGTTTGTAAAACATGGCTTACAGTAAAAGGATAGCTCTACGTTAGTAAACAACAGCCCCCAAAACTTTATAGAAATATTATGCGGTACTCATCCTACAGATACCAGAGCACGTACTGCCTTTTTTTTTTTTTTTTTAAAAGCAGACCCAATGTGTAAGATTGTAGGGCACTACAGTGACAGGTACTGTTATTGAAACTTGCATATAAAGGTAGCATTATCCAGACACTTCTGATTACTTTTTTTTTTGCCAGAATAACTAACTCTTCTTGCCACTGCAGCAACCTGCTCTTGTGAGATAATATGGGCGTGAAGTAATTATAAACGCACAGCATGATCATCACTAACTGCTAGCCTGCTAAAAAAACCCCAAACCGTAGTTTCTTCACGTTATTTGCCCAGACTTGCTCCGGCTCTCTCAGAGAACTTGGGAGGTGTACAGAGACTCCATCATGCGGGATGACTTTTACAGCAGCAGTCTTACGCCTTTCCCTCCTCAGGGCATAGGAGGGGATGAGGGATGGGGTGGCTTCTCCTGCGCGCACCGGAGCAGGGAGGACTTCCCTCGGCCCAGCTTCCCTGGTGCCGAACGGCAGCAGCATCCTCCCGGCACCCG
>NW_008824473.1:2716098-2724465 GCF_000699105.1 Pygoscelis adeliae
AGCCCCGCTGTCCCCCGCGGCCTGCCCCCGGGTCACCGGCCCGCGGCGTGGAGCGCCGCTGGGTGCCGACGCCATCGTTGTCGTCCAGCTCTGTCCTATGCCCGGTCATCTCGTGCTTCCTATTTGTAGTCCCCACTGACACGCAGAGCTGTGACCAGGTGCCATTTTACGTGTGTAAGTGTTTTTCAGGAGTGTGTGCCCTTGAGTTTGAAAGGTCCTTTTTGGTCTCCTGCATTTTCCAGTGGAGTTGTCACCCAAACTGCGTGGGTGACACAAACCACTTTCGCATAGTTAGGTTTCGGTTTGAAGAGGGTCAGTGGAATAAGATGACAAGCTGGTAGCCATCACGAAGGAAGGTTTCAAAAACGGAGGCTGAGGGTCAACAGCGGGGCAGGCACTTACTGTGTCTTCATCAGCAGGTATCTTCTTGGGGAAGTAAAATAAAAAATGGAAAGTCCCGCTAAAACAAAGCAGTCCTTTCCCAGTAGGAACAGCTGCCATGAAAGGTTTTATAGCATTTGGGATTGTTAAGATTTTACAACTTGAGATCACTGGACAAATTAAGTCACGAGAGAGAACTTGTATAGAAGGGAAGTAATGTAAGAAAAAATAATTTGTTCCAAGTCCCGTGGAGCAAGAAAGGGAAGATTCTAATATGTGGTAAAGGGCACTGCTTTGTCCCCTTTCCACCACTACCTATAAAACCAAGGAGAAATACCTGTATTATCAGCATCCACTAATGGTTCATTAAATCAGCCTAATTCTTAAAATTCCTGTACCAAGCTTACACTTTTCACAGGTTTTCTACTTAGTTTTTCTACTAGTATAACCACGCTGGCTAAAAATAGATTTTTTTTTCTTCCTTACTGGTATGTTTTAACAACTCTTGCCTTAGATGTATTTATCATATATAGTATAATATAGTTTATAACTTATAAAGGTTATGAATGGGTCTTATCCTGCATAACTGTGTTTTAAAATGCTTCTGCAGGAAGGTCTTTGCTTGGGAAAACTGGTAATGCCTTGTACCTCACTGAGGCACAAATTCTGCCCCCTTGGCCCTGCTGAGGCTGGCTGCTCGCTTCCATTTCACCCCCGTGGCTCAGACCCAGGGGCACTCCCTCACTCCTGGCCTGCTACAATTCTCAGCAAGCACAAGGATTCAAAAGACTAAGCTAATGCAGGTGTCACAGCAGCATGTTCTCCAGCGCTTTTGCTTGTAAGAGCACTCGAACACGGAAGCATCTAGCTGGGCCTTTCATGGGACCAGGCTGGATGCTGGGAAGTTGACTTCCCTGGGCTTAAGGCACATTCAGAGCAGTGAGACGTGCCCCACCACTTGGGAACTGCTGTGGTACCACTTGTTCCCCATTCAAACCACGTTGTTTTATGTCCATGTCAATTAATATAACTGGACCACCTCCAGGAGGGTCCTATTACTATGCTTAAAGCAGAATAAACCTTGCGCAACAGAGCAGGTGAGGCATTTAATGCTCTGCTGCTATTTTCCTGCTGTTTTGTTGCCCCTACTCCAGTCAGAATTGATGTTGTCCGAGGCTGATGAAGAGAGCCATGGAGGAATAGCTCTTTCTTGTACTGAGAATGGATGACACGCAAGCATGTGCACTAATGTTGCCTAGAACACTTTTTGTTTATTGCTTTCCATTCTAGTTTTCTAGTTAGGTAGAAGAGGAATCTACAGAGCTGGGTTTTTTTGTGGTTGGCGGCAGGGGGAGGGGGAACATCAGGGGTCAAATTCCCTGAATTCTCCATTTTGAGTCATCTTAGATCGTCCTGTTGTACATTTATTGTAGCTGGGCACTGTAATGGTGTCGAGAGATCCTACACCAGTGTTTCTACTTTTGTGTTTGATTTTAATCCATTAGTCTCTCATATACCAGTCTCTTCTTACCCTTCGCTATATCCCCTTTGGTGCCTTTGACAGCTTGAAAAAGAGAGTTACTAGCCTGTGCTTCTGGTCCCTTCGCTCTGGTATGTGCCAAAACAGACAAGTTGCCAGACCATGGGTTTTGTTGACTCTAGAACTGAAGTCGCAGATAAGGGAGGCCATAAAGTCTACAGAAGCCCAGGGAATACAGAAGGAGAGATATTGACCAGAGACAGATAAAGGAAAAATAAGGCAGGTAAGAATACATGTCGTGCAGAGGCTGCAGACATGAAGATCCTGAAGTAAGGGTGTCAGAGGAAAAAAGGGTAATAAGCAGAACAAATATTTCTGTGATCAGCTGAATTAATGAAGCCAGTTTTCTCAGAGGGTTGTTTCTTTCTCCCCCAGAATGACTGCGGCACCATTCATGATCACTGTGATACCCCAACGGAGAGGGAGAGAGAGAGGGCTTGCGCTGTAGTAGTACATGTACAGTTGGCCAGCTGACTGCTGCCACACAGTTCAGCAGAGTTTTGCCTGTCTCTCTTTAGGTGGGGATGCTTCCTTGAGCTCTATCGTCTACCCAGCTGCTGATTTTCATGAAGTGTGTCCAGGCATCGTTATCTTTGGGTGTGTTATTCTGCCAAATCTGGCCGAAACGGGACATTTGCATAAACCTCCTTTCATTAAAAAAGTAGGTTGAAAATAAATTGTAGAGGGGAGTCACACTTTACTTAACAAAGAATATGAATACAACCTAGCAGAGTGAAAGAAAACTGGCAGTGAGCTAGGAAAGGCAAGATTAACAATGTGTCTCTACAGTCTGAGGTGTTGTTACTGGACCCAGGAGCACTCCATAAGCTGTGTTCATTAGGCTTGCAGAGAAGAGGGCACACTGGACAGAGCAAAGTTAAGCACCTTCCAGGTTACGCTGCTTCCAGCCCCAGAATTAGCGCTATACTCTATATAAGAGAGTACAGATAGCCAACAGGATAATAGCGTGATAACCAACATGCAAAAATAGGAATGCTGTATGAAAAAAATTGAATTGCAAAGTGGGAGTAAGAAGCTGGACTGACTGCATTAACAAAGCGGACATTAACATGAACAGACTGACAACTGGACTCCACATTCCCCACCTGGCTGCTCTTAAGAGGGTCTGGTCTCTTAGAAGCAGAGAGGGTGAGCCACATCTTGTAGCATGCCCTTACCAGCTCAGATTTTTTTGTCTTCTGTTATTGCCAGTCAGCTGTTCTAGTATTTAATACACATTATATTAATGAATGCTACATTTTCCAATTTCATACTATACTAGGCAGCATGATAAGAAGACGGTATCAGGCCATAGGCCAGAAGAGACATGTGAATACCATTTTTAGCTGGAGAAAGATACTGGTTTTTTTTGTTTTCTCACAGTAGCTATTCCTTTTTCCTAACCAGCATCCCGGACAAAGGCGGGCAATGGCTGGGGAGTTAAGGGAAGGGCTGAATGCAATCCAAAACATGTGGTAACTAAGCAGCAGGACTTGAAACCGTTTCCTGAAAGACAACACAGAGACTCACCTCTTCTTTTTCTTCCAAGGAGGCAGCTCCCGTTGCACTATTTTCCTAGCAAAAGAAGTTACGATCTTCAGGAAAAGACTTCTTTCAGGGTATATTATGTTTTCTTTCGTGTTTTCTTTTCAAGCTGTATGTAAGTGTCAAGAAATGGCATGGAATGGAGTGGGAGAGCTGTCTCTGACAGCTACGGTTTAATCCTGGAAAGAGGGGGAGGAAGGACGACTAGGGAGTAATTGGCCTATATCAGTCCCAAGAAGAGTTGAACAGAGGGATGTTATATTTGTTCCTGTTTGTATTTCTGGGACTGATGCCATTATTTATGTGTTTATGACACTTTAATACTCTTTTTTCCTAGCTTAGGGCCAAAACTCATAGCCCTTACTCAGCTCTAAAGATCCACTGAAGTAAATGGGGCAATTTTTATGACTAGAGGTTTAACAGTGGGCCTAAAGGCTGGGTGTAGACAAAGAAAATGTTTCTTGCATGAGAGCAAATGTCTTAAGAACTCTAGAAAGAAAGATATTCCCCCTCACTAATTGCTGAGGACAGAGGACACTTGTATTTCCTCAGCCATCATCACCCATAGCATTTACTATGGGAATGGCAGCTGTCACCAAAAAGTGTCTTCCTTATCCTGAGCAGGATAAAGGACTTCCTTAATTCTGAAACCACTCCTTCTCTAAGATTTTACTTAAAACCTAGATAAAGTAGCTAAATCAAAGTTAAAAGTAACAAAAGCAGCCAAAGAATTCACATTTAACACTGTTTACTGTGGACTTCTTTCCACATTCCTTAGCGATTACTTTTTTTTTTCCACCAAACACTAGTTTGATTACAGCCGGTCAGCCATAATCCAAACATGTTGGCTTGCATCAGCTAGTGTCACAATATCTGTGTCCTTTGGAGGACAGATTTTCAAAGGATACAATGAGTGCTTCTGAAAAGAAGCAAATTTCATCTCTCTTACTGCTGAAAGTCACCTTGAGAAGCACAGACCGCTGTTTGTGCAGTCAGACTGGGACAAAGCAAACGCTTTTCAGTTTGCATGTATAGATGCATGCTGTGAAATATAAAAATAAGTCAGTTTATTGCCTCCTCTGGAGCTCATTTTTTAAATTGCTTTTAAGTGACAAGATTCACTTGAACAAAACAAGCTATTGTCTGGACCAGTGCTTCAAAAAGACTCCTTTTATTTTTGTGATAAGGAGCTATTGCATCAGGCGTGTATGCAGATATGTGCATTAGGATGTGCTACAGTGAGCGACTCCCTGACAGCAGATCTCTGTGACTGTGTGCAGTCTTGGTAGGGGAGGGAAGTCTGCACAGTCAGGGGTCCCCACACTGGTATCTTTCAAATAAATGTTGTATATTTATGCTAGAGTCATAAAAACCCATTTTAAATAAAAGCGTATTTATTGACATACTCACTGAGTCATAACTGCAGATGCAAGCAGTCTTCTTTTTCAGATAACAAATTGAGACATTACCTGTCATCAGAAATAATTGTAGGTCATATCTCATGAAAACACTAGTTTAGAGTAGTATGAACCTAAATTATCAAAAACTGATAATTTGATCTTAAGTTTTTTAATCAACTTCATATAATTTAATCCACTAATGCATTAATGTATTCCCATTCATACAGTGGTGGTTCCTGTATTACTTGAAGCAGATTTTCAAGGCCTCACACAGAAAGTAGTTCCTCAGCTTCACTGTTAGTATAAAAAACATAAAGTTTCTTTCTCACAGCCTGCTGACATAACTATTTTCCTCTGGGGTGCTCCACCCCTCCTTCATTCTAGGGAGTAATGGAACCAATGTTTACAGCTGCAGCGCTGGAGGCAGGACCTGTACATTTCTTTGACCAGGTATTTTCTTTTCTATCCAGGACATTGTCTACTTCTCTCTTCCCCTTCACACCTCCTCCAATCTTAAATTTGAAACATTAATTTTGTTGTAGATGAAAACTAGAATGAAAGAGAGGGGCAAGAAGATACCAGAAGAACTGTCCTCATATTTCACTACAGATCTTCCCCCTGGCTTTACTCCCAGGTAATAGTGTGACACCAGTAGTGGTGGGAGCAGGGACATTTCTGTCAACTAGTTTTTCAGGGAAGACAAAAAAGGAGTCACAAGGTAGATGTGGCCAAGGCAGAATGTGAGAGATGGGGGAGGTTTATGACCAGAACTGGCATCCTGCCACACAGTGTGACCAGAGGGAGACAAGTGGGATGGTGACAGTGTCCTATACCTATCCCTAACTTCTTGAGATGTAGTACCTAATGTTCATTTCTGCTGTCAGCATTTCATGAGTTTAATATATTTAACATACAAATCTTGAGCAGTTAGTTAAAGAATGCCACATAATAGCCTTGTTCCTCTGTTTTGGCATGGACTGAACAACACAGAGCACATTGCAGAGCTCTGGATTTCATGAAGTTCATGTCTGCTGACTAATGTACTGGGAGCCAGTGTTCACAGCATTCCTCTGGGGTGTGACTCCTCTGGATAACTGGGTTTTAAATTCAGGTTTCATCACCTTTGCTTTAAACTGATACTTTTGTTCCAAGGACAAACCTTGTTTTGCCTAACTTGCTTTTGAATTTCAGAAATTTACTCCAGATAGTTTCAGTCTATGGACATGTTTGTTTGCGCTCAACTTAAAGAGTGTAAGAAGCTACTGTTGAAACTGGAGGGGGTAACCATGTGGTTACAGCTAAATTTGTGTGTGTTTAGAGGCTTGAGGACTAAGACTTTTTTGGTAAACTTCCTTTGTATTTTAGATTTTAAAACTCCTAAAACTTGTTAATAAATTTTCCACATTAGCAGTCCTCTAATTGAACTGTTACAGTTTAAAATAAAGATGGTCCTCTCATAACCATGGAAGATCAGAGTTCCCAAACTGAAAAAAAAAAAAAAAGCCCAACACACAATAGGGTATATAGAATCAGCAGCTACTAGAGAAGACTTCTTTAGATACTCAAAGTTTCATTACATCTAAAAGTCCTTTGCATGTCACATCTAAGAAAGCAAAGTTTTGGATTTATTTGATTACCATTTTACTGAGGCAAGAGAAAATAATTTTACATAGGAGAGGAGAAATCAGTCAGCATGTTACATTACATTGCATTGCACTTCAGCGGGCATAGTCCAAAGCATACACTGTCAGTGCAGAGACTCTCTGGTTTGGCAATGGCTGCACTAAATCTTCTCGTGTTGCTCTGCACAGGTATTTCTGAGCTTGATCTAGGAGTGTTTTCCTTGGGAGGAAATGTGGCTCAGTCTCAACTGTGAAAGGGAGCACTGCCAGCCTGTCCACATACGTTTCAGGCAGCAAAGCTAACAGGTCTCTTTTCTGTGTTCTTTAACTGTTACTGCTCTCACTTAATGATACAGCTTTTTTTTCTCCTCAGCCTGATTGAAAGCAGGAGTGCCATCTGTACAGGTGAGCATACAGAAAGGCATGAAGATGGTTTCTTAAATGATGATACAACAAGAAAAGAAAAATATCCAGTTTTGCGACAAGTGTCTTGTCATTCCCTGTGTAAAACCACTATGGAGGACTCAAACCCAAAGATCTCCCAAACATCTTTGATCCCACAGGCAGATGAGGACTCACCACTGAACATGTTGAGTAGGTCTGTGGCTGCCAACATGTTACAGGAACTTGGAGAGAAGTTGCAGCTCCTTGCTAGGTATAAGACTGGTTTCCCTCAGGGACTTGTGAATGTGCTAACCTGTAACTGGAAAGAACTCACTGAGGGGATTGATTACCCTAAATGGCACCAGAAGTCACTAGTGTACAGAAGTGTGAGATCCAGGAGAAGCCAAGCCTCAGAGGAGGTTAAGAGTGGTGCTCTGAGGTCCAAATGTACAGAGTGTGAAATCACTGCCATCAGAAAAGAACAATACAAGAAAAGCTTTGCTCTACCAGCCTGCACTACAAAGGAAAAAAGAAAACCTGAGACAGCATCAAACATGCCTGTAGGAAGTAAAGGTAAGGTCATGCTGTGTAAATGTGCTGTGTTGTAATGTTTGGCCACAAAAGGGAAAAAAGCACTTTCTGTTAAGACTACACTCTCTGTTGGCTCGGTAGGCCAACATGCTCTGCTTTATAGCTTGTTATACTGCAGTTCTCTGCAAAGCATTGTTTTAGGACATGATGAAATAGCTTTGCAGCTGAAGCAAGAGGTACAAACACTTAGAAGAACAAAGCCGGTGAAACTGGGCAATGTTTCAAACCATTTATCAAAGCATATTTAGTCTCCTCTTTCAAGGTGAGTGATACAGTCATAACATATTGTGCCAGTAAAAATCACTGGCATCCAGAGCATTTCATTCAGCAAGTGTCAGGCATCCTCAGTGCAGAACCATAGGTTGGAGTCAAGCCTATTCCAGCTCTCCAGGTGCTACTGCACTCTTCGTCTTTAAAAAAAATAATAGTCTTTGGTTTTATATTTTTGAAAGCTGACTCACCCTTGCATGTATGATCATAAGCATTGCAACTCTGGTTTCTTCCTGTCTAGCTCCTGTTGTGCAAAATGATGCTGGTCAGTCACCCATCACAATCAGCTTCTCGCTCTCATCCAATGTTTGTGAGGAAAGAGGTAAGAGTAGCAGGCAGCTCGGCTGGATGGCTGATGCTTAGCAGAGGTGGTTAGAATTATGCAGCACCTGGACAGCTGTTCTGAATGCCTGAATTAACTAAAGTATGGATTAGCATGAGAAGGGAGTAATTGTCAAGAAATAACCCCCCCTGCTTTTTGGATACAATCTGTTTTTAAATACCCAGTCCTTCTCTGATTATCTCTGGTCATCTGCCAACAAGGTTTTCTACATAGCCACTGCAGGTCCACTACTCTGCTAGCAAAATACAGGGTGAATAACTGCTTTGGGATATTATTTTAAGCCTTTCCCTA
>NW_008824473.1:2724519-2747677 GCF_000699105.1 Pygoscelis adeliae
CACATATATTTGACTTAATAACTTTTGCTCTGAATGGGAGCACTAATGCACTAATGGAAAAGTTCTTCACAAGGCATTATACCAGTTCTGCCTAAAACATGGACAAATTTGATGATCTGAAGGGAAGAACTGCTTACTCTGCACCTCTTTCTGGATTTCTTTAATGACATTGCCATGTGGGGAAAAAAAAGCATTTGTGCATTTTCTTTCTAATCCTGGCCATGAAGTTGGTCAAGTGCCACCAGGACTGCAGAACTGAAATTCCTTGGCTGGTGAAGGTTAAAAGTGCTGCAGAGGCACCGAGCACCCTGGCATGGAGGAATAGCTCCATAAACAAATACATAGGCACTGAAGGGAATTATATCCTCTTCTGTTGTTTTCTGAAAATGTGGCATCCAGTTTCTTCTGGTTGTAACAAAGCAACAGCACTTCTGAAATGCTTTGCTGTAGAGTTGCATGCTCTTGGTGTCTCTGAGCTATTAAGTTTGCAAGAGTATTGATTCCACCTTTAGCTCTTGTGCTCACAAGCAGCCTTTTTATTCTTCTGTCTCAGTGATCTCAAGATCATGCACACTTCCCTTCAGCACTCCACCAGCGGATCTGCCAGTGCACTGTATAGTCAGGCAACTGTTGGAGTTTTCTTAATCACAGATGAATGTCTAAAGGGTCGAGACAACCAGCTTCCACTAAACTGTCCCTACCCTGTCCTGTCTCTTGGGAGCTCCCATTTGCTTGGTCTGTCGTCACAGGTTTATTTTTTATTTGGTGAAGGAAATGCCCAGCAGCAGGTCATGCATTTCTGTGACTACAATTCTAATCCACCGAGTTCTTGTTTCTGACTAACGTGCTTTTCAATTTGTTCATAGTGAAACAGTAAATCTAGGGAAACTGAGCTTTAATTGCATTAATTTTAACAATTGCTTGGCCCGTTCTCTGGCAGTCTGTGTCTGTAGCCATTTTTTATCACCTCATTTGGACTTTCACATCAAGTAATCTGATTTCTTGATAATAACCATTGCAACAGAAGTTGTTCAGGCTGAATAGAGATCACACCCTGACCATTCATCTTGGGCGTTCTCACCTTTGTAGAAAATAGAGTAACTGCGAATCTCCAGAAGTTAAGGAACTTCTTCCTCCACACTCCCACAGGCCTTCTGAAATCATCTACAAATGCTGCAGATGTGAACTAAGTAAAACACACCTGCATCTGCAACCACAGATGTCTTACAGAAATGCGCACTAAAAGAACTCTGTGCCCCTGCTGCTCAAAGTGATGCATGGCTTAATTTTCCAACCACTTCTCCAGATTGCTGCTGAGAGTAATTAAAGAGTCTGCATTACCTGCATCCTTTCTCAGCAGCGATCCTGGGCTGTACACAAATCAAACAGTGACTGTGACTGATGTGGGAAGTTAAGGTAGTTAGTATGAAGGTCTAACCTGGAATTTATCTGAATAATTCATTTTTCTGGATGCCTATCTTCTTCCTAGACATAATTTTCTGGTTTTCGATTGAAGGCACGTACAATGCACATTCCCTTTTTCTCCCATTATATTCTTCAAGGCAAAGAATCTGTTTAATCTGTTTAAGAAGGCAGTTCCCAAAGCTTTAGCGCTTCGCATTCATATGAAACAACCTTACTTTCTATTGACAGATGCCATAGAACAGGACTGACATTAACATCAGTCTTTACTTATGCATCTAATTTTAGTCTCTCATTCTGTTTCTCTAGGTTGGATTTTCCAACTTTCTGACTCAAATTCTGAAGATATTCACCAGAAGCTGCCTTGTGTGTCAACACTGGAGAGGCCAGAACAAATTCAAAAACAAATGTAACAAACTGGTGTTTTTACTTTCATAAGCAAACTTAGAATAAATGACAATGTTTTCATGATGTAGAATACAGATTATGGGAGACCACTTAACCAAACCAACACGCTAGTCTGGAGAGCGTTATTGCTTTGAAAACTCCTAGAGTTCTGCCTATCATTTCACTATTCATGAAAGAGAAACATATACTTTTATTTTAGCTACTGTAATGTAAGATAAGAATTATCTCAACAGAGACATTTTCAGGGATTAGTGGTGAGACAATTATTTTCTGATTATGATTAATCTGCAGATAAACTTTCCAATAGTTGTGAAAAAGTGTTTGAATATCTTTTGCAAAAGAAACCATGGTCCATGAAAACCATTTTGCATTTTGATAATTTGCTGTGATCTGTAGCCTGTTGCCTTGACAGGGCCTGAAAGAAGATTGCCATAAGATATCGTGGCCAGAATCAGGCCTTTAGACTTCTTCATGCTGCTTATACTTAAGCCTTCCATTTTTACATAGCACAAGACAGCCTTAACACCCTGGAGGCTCCCCGTAGAGAACCGGCCATGTGTTTAAAATGTATGGTAGCTTCCAAATACATCAGCCATTCTCTGAGTACCAACTATAGTGCTAAAACAGTATCAAGGGATGGAGGAGATAGGAGAAATAGTTGAGATTTACCCTGCCTGATCAGTTCTCTGAGGAAGAAGTACTGGAATTTATAAAGCAGGCTAGGTTTACATGAAAAAAATCTTTGCTGATAACTAATTATAAGCATTAATTACTTACAAGGACAGCTATTAAAGTTAACCTGTATAATTTTGTATCTACAGCACAGTTTCTGAATTTCACCTGTTATATATACTGCTGTTTAACTGACAGTTCCTGTACACTGGCAAAATTATAAACATGTTCAGACAATAAAATGAGCATTGTATCTTAGGTGAAAAATCATCATTCGTAATAATAGGTTTAGCACCTAGCGGCTGTATAAAATCAAGCAGTTTTCAGTGTGTAAGAGTGTATATGCTACAATGTATTGTACATTGTACAATATAGTACACTAGCGTATTATTCATCATGGAATGGGTTATTATCACTGCTTTATTCCTTGGGGAACTGAGTAGCCCAAAGTCCAAAATAACTGATGCTGCAGCAAAAACTGGAGTTTGCATTGTTTGACCAACCTCTGTATATCACCCTCCAATAGCTATATAATGTGTTTGCAAAGCCAAGAAAAAGAAAAGCAACAAAAAAGCTTAATAATATTTGAGGCTTATACTAGAAACATCATATTTTCTGATTATTTAAATGAGCACTGTTGTCTTCCCACCCATGAGACATATCATGACTTAGAATTACCTGTTTTAGAGAACACTCTGAAATGTATCTGTCATTTATGCTCCTGGATTCTGGGTTTTGATACACTCCAGCCTGCAATTGTTAAGAACTGCATAGAGCTCATCCAAACACTGAGGATACCTGTGGTTGTCTGTGGTGCAACTATTCTGGGGACTACCATATTACCGTTCCCAAAATCTACGCAGTCAGCTGATTGAATCATCTGAAGACAACATTTATGCCACAAATGGGGTCATAGGGTCTCCCTTCAAGCAAAGTGTTCCCTTTCACAGGATCTGAGCATGTTTACAGGATTTGCAGACCCTGTTGGCCCATCAGGTTGGAAGTAAAATGCTGCTCCTCATATTGCAATACCCTGATGCTGTCACCAGATTCCTGGATCAGTGCCATGAGAGCTGGCTTAGTATTCTTGAATATTTATGCTTAGCCTGGTCAGAAAAAAGTTTATACTGAGCAATATTTTATGGCAAAATTGAAACAGCAAGAAATACTGGCTTGAAGACGAAAATATTCCTTTGATTTCTACCAGCTGATGTTTTACATAATTAGCTTTCTGCAAAATTGACCAGCTTTTGTGCTCATTTTTTTTCCTTTAATGGTTTCATTTACCTAATACTACCCTGATGACCTGCACATTTTTCTAACTGCTTAAAGACTAACAGATAAAAGTGTGGATGCATGGACTCATATATACATGTAGAACAGTACACATAGAACATCTAATTGAAAAGGATGTCAGCCAAAGGCTGGCAGGACTAAATAGCTGTCTCCTAGGTTTGGGTTAATTTAGCCAGCCTCAAACTCCTCTGCTTCTTTCTCAAGAGCAGTCATGGGACTGAAATAGATATAAATTTGGCTGTTAGATAAAGAAATTTTTGAATATTTAAGTATTGTTCTTTCTCAGAAGGATGAAGTAAGCAATAGGAATGAAGAGTAGCACGATAGGTGTATGGAATACAGGATGGTGAAAATGAAGAAAAAAAATCGGGTAGACAGACTTTCAACAGGGGTAAAGTTGACTGCCCCTCACAGTCAAAGGATCTCTGCTATATACATGTATAGAGGGTTGGTGCAGTCCATTCTAGTGCCAGCTTAACCACAGGTGACTTATGTGATCTTGGGCAACTTACTTGACCCCTTTCTATCTGAGAGTAATGTGTTTAATAATATTTATCATCAGTGTTTACAAAGCTCCTCAGGATTCTTACGTGAAAAACAATTTAGAAGAGTGCAAAATCATATCATTAGCTGTAGAGAGGTCCTAAAGAAAGTTTATTGATGAAACAAAACAGAAATCTGCCACTTCAGGCTGATACTGCTTGGGGAGGAAATTGGGATATCGGCAGGTTCTTCTACATTAAGTAGAAAGGAGGAGATTAGAGAAGAGCAAACATTTGGGCACATCTTACTCATACTGTAGCTGAAGATATAAACCTAGTGACTTGCTAAGATAACTGTAAGTGTACGATAGCTGAGACTTTAAACCAGAAATTTTCCCTGTCACTCGTGCTGGCTATGCTGATCAGTAAGAAGTCTGAACCTCCACACTCTACTGCAACTCATGGGCTGAGTCCAGTGACAAAGCACTGAAATGTCTGTAACAAATTCAACAAGCAATGAGGCTGTTCACTGATGTTTGTGAGGCTGCCTGAATTCCTAGCTAAATTAGTAACTTTGATCATTTCTATCTCAGCTGAGAAACTCACAAATCAAGGTATGTTTTCTGCTTAGGTCAAACTTCATTCTAAATTAATGGAAGTCTTGCCCGAGGATTCTGCTTAGCAAGAACTAACCAGAGGTGTAATTTTTTTCCTCCCTCATGCAAACAGAGAAGAGAAAACATCCAAGCTGAAAGAAGTGGGGTTTGACAAACCAATTATTCTCCGGCATTATGGTGATCACAGAGAATAAACTTTCTCCAAGACATGGAAGGTTCAGGCTGGCATGACTGTCACACCAGAGCTGACATACGGCAAGCCTCAGATCCCAGTGACCAAGAAAGCAGGCAGAGCACAGAGAAAACTGCACTATGGGCTGAACGATGGCTCATCTTTCATTTAATATCCTTTCTGTTTACACAGCACATGTGAATTCAAGCAAGAGTGTGAGAAGTAGTGGGAGGACTTCTACAGGGGGAAGACTCAGACTTAATGTGTAGCTGAACAGCTTCCAAGACACAGCTACATGAAAATGTTCGTTTCTTATCAGACTGTATTTATATAGTACCAGAGCTATAGCCAGGTAGTCAGATTATAACAACAAAGCCCAGTATGTGTCAGGTGGGTGGGCATGCCTCAGAAAGAAATATTCCAGAATGAAAAATGTAGTTACAAGTTAATGGTGTCAGACTGCAATCCATTTAGAGTATAACCTTCTCTTGAACAAAGATCACTTTATCAGTCACAGTAATCAAACTGAATTAGGAATGGTCTGCTCTGGCACAGGGAAAACCACCGAAGATATTGTGCTTCATAAACATATTTCTCATTCATATGTTGCTCCTGCAAAGTCACTTTTGGCCTGTACCAACCATATTAGCTTAGCCAGGTGGGTAGATTTTGTACTGAGAGCTCTGCCCATCCTCCATCCCTCCCAACCCACTTGTTCAAGGAAGGAGATGACTGGGTTAGTAGCTTCACTTACGCATATGCACCTGGACCCAATACCCAGGATATAGAGCTGATAGAGAGTGTTAGTCCCTGTATTCTCTGCAGGGGCATGTAACAGAAGCCATAAAACTGGAGAGTGATAACAAGTTAACTCCTTGACTCTCATTTTAGCTATCCTTCTGAGTATCTTGCTGTTTGCCAAAGCTGCTGCAATCTCCCATGTGGGGGTTTCTATACCAACATATTTAGCCCTTCTCCAGATCACTCTATAGTTGGAACTTTCACCCCTTTTGGGCATGGCAGCATCTGTCTTCCTAGCAGGTAGGTAGATGCACTATGAGCACTTGCTTGATGATGCAAATTAGAGTGGAGAGCATGAAGCTATACAAGGATGTGAACAATGTTCAAAACCATAATGGACATGAGAAGGGTGATATGTTGTGCAACACAATTTTGTTTCTGCAGGTTAAAGTCATATGTTAGTTGGGTGTCTAACAATGGGTTGGGTTTATTTTGGTTGGTTGTTTTTCATCTACCCTCTTCACTCAAAAAAGTAAAGTCTGGTGACCAAACTTTTGCTCAGACAGACTGATAGTCCATGGAGAGTTTGGCATTGGAGGAGATTGACATCTACATGTGTGGGAAGATGAAAATTGCCACTTCCATCTTGCTTGCAGGTCGGCTGGAGGTGAAGGAACCTGGAGGTGAAGGAACTTGTCCCCTCTACAAGTCCCCTCTAGGAATCAAATGCCACCATTTTTTCAAGCAGCCCAAAAGCACTATGTTACCTAAATTGCTAAGCTAGACAGAAATCTCTCTGAGAATTTAATTTCCCATTTGTGAAACCCATGCTGTGAGGACAGGGTGCACTTTGGCTTACTAGAAAATTTACACATACAAAGGAGACACCAGGCAATTGGGAGCCAGCCTTCTGGCTGCCTTGAATGCATGACATGAGCTGCAGATGGATATTCCACACAGACAAAATGCAGACACCCTCTTCCTCCCTCCACCCCTGCCACTTCTTAATGCCTCAAAATGCAGTGCATTATACAGGTCATAAAAAGAGCTGATCAAATGCTATTTGTTCTATGTATTGTTCAATCATCATTAGATTTTCTGTATTAAAAATAATTGGCGTAACTTTATGGAGAAAGTGGAGCTACTGACCTAATCTGGAATAATTTACATACAACAAAGAACTGAGATCTTTGTGCCTGGCCACCACCAAATATTTGCAGTGTTGTTTGGCCCCTCCCTCTATTTAAATGTGTCTGAGTGGCTTCTGTAAGTCCCTTCCAGCTCCTTTTCCTATGGTCTGTTTTTAGTAAGGATGGAAATGAAGACTATAATTGTCTTCACTAGATCTTGGTTAGGTGCATGTTTTAAGTCCTTTAAAAATTATTGCTCATGGTTTTACATTTTCTTGATTCTATTTCTTTCGCTGGGTTTCATTTATTCTCTCAGGTTTGTGTTACATCATCTTGTTAAAACAATTGCAAGGATTTGTTTGGATACTTATCCTTCCATACAGCTTTCTTCCTTTTGTGGGTGGGTCCGCTATCTAAAGGAGCATAGGCAGGCCTGTCATTAAAAACATGTCTAACAAAAGCTGCAGGATGAACACTGATATTCTCAATATCCTCTTGTGTCGATTTCAAATGCAGTTGCACCAAAGCAAGCACACAGGTGATTTCCTCTGAAGTTTCAGGCCCACCAGACCATGTAAATTGAACATAACGGTTCTCTTCTGGATAATGTTACTGTTTATATCTCTCTGTGTAGTTCTCTGCACCTTTACATGATGTGAACAAAGATTATCATTGATTCCTACTTACAGCACAGTCTTTTCCTTGGTTTTCCTCTTCTATGCTCCTTTAGTGATTTTGGAGTACTCGAGACACCTGGGATCAAAATTTCGTGCTCTGCAGAGAGAAACGATAGCTAAAAATGAGGGACACATTAACTTGCAGCTGCCTTCATTTTTAAAGAAGCCAAGTTCATTGGCTTACCATCCTGAATGAGCTCTTGGGATTGGAGGAATATGTTTTAGTGGAGCTGTGCAGAGAAGGATTGTTTAGCTCTTGTATAAAAGGACTTTAAAGGGAGTTCAATGTCCTCATAGCTAGTGGAAAGAGCTGGCTCTTGTTTATTAAAAAAAAGTCTAGGAGTCCAAAATATTAAAAAAAAAAAAAATTAAACAATTCTCAATTAGGATATAAAATCAAACCAAGGAAATTTACCTACACTGGCCAACCTTACATTATGGAAAAGCAGGCAAAAATACATAGAAAATATAAAGTGCAAGCATTAAATCTCAGGATTCCTGGTGCTTCTTGCTTTGTCCTTGTTAATACATATGTATTTATTTTTCAAAACCCAGTGGAAACTCAAGAAAACATATCTTTTATTAAAGTATCAGTTGCTGTATTCAGTTAAGTTGTGAGAAAAAACAGCAAACCTAGGACTATCCCTGGTACTTTAAACAATAAACCCCAAAACTCTCCAAACCCCTTTGTCCAGGGAAGACCATCAACACACAGAATCCACTTAAAAAATTTTTTTTGATGATCTGAGGACCTTTTCTATGTGTTTCAAAATTTATGTCTTTCTGCACATCACCAAGTGTTATTTGCTTATGGGTAGATAAAAGAACCATCAGAATACATATTATTCTTAATAAATATTAAGGATAGAGACATAAAAATGTTCCTGAAACTGTCAACTGAAGGCTCATACATAAATGGCATCTACATGCTGTTTTACCTTATTTGTTTCTCCCTTTAAATTTACAGTAGAATTTGAAGTGTTTTAGAACTCCTAGGAATGTACTAGTAAGTGGAAATGGCATTAAAATCACACCATTTGACACCAGTTAATTTTTAACTTGAATTGTTGCAACAAGAATTTAACCTGACTCTTTTGTCTGTATCACAGGGATAATAATTTATACCTGCCTCACAGGCCTGTAGCATGAGAAAAGCTCCATGAAGGAGCGGATATGCAAAATGGCTTTTTAATTAAAGACTCGTAGATCAAAGAGAGCTTCTTGGATTGCTTAGGCTTTACTGAGATACACCAGGAAAAACAGGTTTCATATTTCTGCTTGTTTACAGCAACACCTTAACAGTGATATTTAATCAGGAAGGAGGTCTGGTGACTAATAAAGATGAAGAAATGGTCAGAGAATGGAAATGGCCTTGGGATGGCAAGCTTGCCCAGCCAGTTATAGCACAGGTAATATTTATTGCTTTACTTTTCTTACTGTTGTTCTTACCTCTTTTTTTTAAATTTCACATCTTCTGGTCTCTCTGAGGTGTCTTAATTGCAAGGAACATGATGCGTACATTTCTTCTTCTTTAACGCATTCGTTACAAAGAATGAATCTCCCAACCGCCTCTGTATGAGTGGGTATCTTTACCTCTGTTTTACTCATGTGGCATCTTAGCGTGAAGAAGGAAATCAAATTGCCTGGAACTGTTGTAACTCAGGATTTCAGTAAAACAGAGGCTCATCCTCCCTGCTGGAAGCATCTTGGAAGAGTCTTTTCTGAGCTTGGGAATATGAACAAGCCATTCCCCATCTTTCTTTTGGGCATGTTCAGTAGCAGGCAGTTGTTTGCCTTACTTCAGGCTTGATCCAACTTCCACTGAAGTCCATGAAAAGTCTCCCACTGCTTTGTAGTTACCAGAGCTGGGCCTAGCATGCTGCAAAAAGACTGGAAACAAAGGTAAAACTTTTGTGACCCAAGTCAGTAAGTGTGCCTTCAGGCATGGAGTTTGTAAACACACCCATTATTTACAAAGGTTGGATCAGGTGATTTTTTTTTATTCCTTGCTACCTAATGTAGAGCTACTGACATCATGCTTAGTATTTTATACAAGGCATACATAAGGCCCTAATAGAATGACACGTAGCCAAACCCATACCAGATTTTCTTTACTTGGCTCGTACTACCAGGCTGGCAGCTCAAGCAAATGGCCATAAAATTCTTACAGCTGCCATGACTGTTTCATATAGGCAGATATTCTTATTTGGAGTTGGATTTTTTTCTGTAAACTGACTTTTGTTTATTCTGTAAAATCTGCAAGAGTTTGAGACTTCCAAAATACCATGCTGCATCTGCAGTTTTGGCTTCTACAAACTCTGTAAAAATTAAAGCACATAATTATTGAAACAGTTTGGGTTATCAAATACAGATTATAGAATGTTACAGATTATAGAAGGTGAATTATATGCTCTATGAAATTAATTTGAAGGTCTTCAAGAGCCATATGAAAATGGAAATGAGTTTAGTAAAGCTGTTAGTTTTTGCAACATAATATTTGAATGGGTAGGAGTGTCAGAGGCTGGAAAAGGCTGGTGCAAACTGGCTTTTGGATTAAAAGGAAGTGGTTCCAAGTCCCCTGCTTGGTGTCACCAGGGCATTCTTCATGGTCTGTGTGCACAGACAATGCTAAAGGCTTTAGCGACCATGATGTTAAGAAAGTACTTTGTATGTGTCAAAATGCTAATTCTTTACTGGGGACTAAACATTGTCCAAATCCTGCCCACTCTCACCAACAACAGTAGTTAAAGGGCCAGCAAGGACTAGAGCTTCCCGAGTCTGTCTGTGTCTGACGCCACAGCCTCTGCCTCAGAAGTATCCATGCTTTCCTGAGCAGTTTGAGAGGTAGGAGAGTTTCTCAGGTCTTCCTGCTATACCACATCACCTTCCAAAACATGCACAGTCTCAGTACGTTTGCTTTGGGCAGGAGTCATCCAGACAAAGGGCTCGGAGCTGTCTCCGTCCACGGTTCTTATGCTACAAGCTAACTTTGCAGGATTCAAATGAGAGTGACAGCACTAAAACTTGTTTGTAGACTTAAGCCTAGAGTAACTGATCATTCCCTCACCTACGACCAACTGTCTTGGGTAACCCTTTGAGATTTCAGTCTGCCTCTTCCATCCAAACATATGAAAACTTGTTGGAGTTAGTAAATCTCCTTTTTTGCTCTTTCAGGTTAATGAATACATCACAGTGAGGATTGCCGGGCGCTTTGCAGTTAGCTTGGTCTACAAGTGGCAACATGAAAGAGGGTGCTTGTCTTTGTCACCGCTGCAGGGTGTGGCTCGTCCGCAGTTAGAAGAATTGGTATGTCGTAACTGCTACAGTATTGCATTTTGTGAAGGCTGTTTAAAAATATTATTTGCTCTGCAAACTCTGGAATGAGCTTTCCCATAAAAAACACTTCCCAAGTTTATTTCCTTTTAAGTGTGCTAAGTGCAATGCCACAGAGTGATCAAGTAAGAGCTTCTAGAGATTAAATATAAACTCCAGTGGATTTATGTCAATGTCTACCTACCACAGGTCTGGCCCAAAGGGACAGTTATTTCTATGTACTTAGGTTCCTATTTCTGCCTTTTTCTGGCTGATTTCCTTAATTATTGAATGTATTCCCGGTTCACAACTTGTGGTGATTAAGTCCCTACCACCCTACATCCAGTGTTTACTCTATAGGTGCAGCTAGAACACAGATGAATCTTCATTTTTGCTCAGAAAGGATGGTTAAATATTACCTGTAATTTATCTAGAATTCTCTGGTCTACCAGATAGAATACTAAGTGCATTGACAGCCCATTCTGAGGTAGGTATAATTTATTGTGCTGTCGGTGGCAGGTACTGAATGAAGCCCCGAGAAATCCTGATCCACATCTTTTGGTCTTCACTTCCATGCAGTGAGCTGGCTGTCCATCTAGGTTAATCATCCAGACAAAACCCTACATCTTCATGGCAAATGCTGTCTTATAGTTGGTTGAAATATACTGTTGGTAAAATATTTTTTGTGTGATTTGGGGGTCACAAAAAAGATAGTTATGAAACAGTTGTTGGAAAAGCAGAAGACATCTACAATCCAAGTAAAACAAAAATAAAATTCTGTTTGTTCAGAGTTTATTTCCCTCTTCCTGTTATATATGAAAGCATTTAGCCTAGAAAATGTAAAAGCACACATTGCAGGTCTGTAAGAGGCATGTATCCATGTCTCATTGATTTTAAGAGAAATTTAGATTAACTCCTGAACTTCTGAGAAATTAAATTTGTCAGAGTTATTAAACAGCATTTTGTAAGAGAGTGTCACAATGTGTAGCTCATAGGCTTAGATGTTAGAACACGATCTGTGAAACTACTACAACTAACATCACTGTCACTAGGAAAAAAAAACCCAACTTCTCATTTGCACACCTTTCTGCTTACGTGGGCAAGGAAACATTCTAAATGAGGGAAGATAAAAGTAGTAAATTAATGTATTCAAAATCTGACCTATTTTTTATTTGTTTGGAAACAAAAATTCAATCTACATTTCATAAGCTGGACCTTAGTTTTTTTAAACTGTTTGGCAGTTCTTTGATTAAAGAAGATTGAGAAGCTTTTAGTACCTCCTTGATAAACTGTAATCCCTCTATAACACTGGGATGAGAAACAATACCTTATTCCTTCTAAGTCTGGAAATGGCTGGACCATAACAACAATAGAGCTACTCCTGAGTCCCTGTAAGACTGCCCTCTGAAATGCCACCAGAACAAGGCATTGTCCTGTACGGAAGAATGGAGAATTTGAGCCTCTCTCAAAGTGGAACTGAGGAAGATGAAGCACCATGAGGAATTTACTGGATATCTTTCCCTGGTGGAATTGGAAGGGTCACTCCTCTGAGGGACTACGAGGAAATAGGGAGAATTGGTATAGCAGGAATAAGTCTTTTGGCTCATTCACACCCTTGAGTAGGTGTTTAGAATTTATACAATTCTCAGTTCAGACCTACTTCTTTACACACAAAGCCTTCCTTGACACAGCACTAAGGTGGAGAATTTGACTTTAAGAGGATTTGACTTTAAATAGCTGACATAGCAAATTCCACCTGGAAAAAAGTTATAGACAATATATGGCAGACAGCTAAGTTCTGAGTCAGAGAGAACCTGTGTCTTCACTTACTCTACTGGCATGAGGGTGTGTGTTGTGGTTTAACCCCAGCCCGCAACTAAGCACCACACAGCCATTCGCTCACTCCCCCCCTGATGGGTAAGAGGAGAGTTTCGGAAGGATAAAAGTGAGAAAACTCGTGGGTTGGATAAAGACAGTTTAATAGGCAAAGCAAAAGCCATGTGTGCAAGCAAAGCAAAACAAGGAATTCATTCACTACTTCCCATGGGCAGGCAGGTGTTCAGCCATCTCCAGGAAAGCAGGGCTCCGTCACGCATAACTGTTACTTGGGAAGACAAAATTCCATCACTCTGAACGTCCCCCCCTTCCTTCTTCTTCCTCCAGCTTTACATGCTGAGCATGATGTCATATGGTATGGAATATCCCTTTGGTCCCAGCCTTCTCAGTCAGTAGAGCATGGGAAGCTGAAAAGTCCTTGACTAGCGTAAGCACTACTCAGCAACAACTAAAACATCGGTGTGTTATCAACATTGTTCTCATCCTAAATCCAAAACACAGCACTGTACCAGCTACTAGGAAGAAAATTAACTCTATCCCAGCCAAAACCAGCACAGTGTGTCAGTAAAAACCTATGAAGAAGGTATGACCAGAAGCTTTTATTGAGTCATTTTAGTTTGATTATGGGACTCCACTCTCTAAGACTCCACATTGACTCATTAAGAGATACCCCCAGCAACACACACCAGACGTATGTGGTACTCTGCAATCTTATTGTCCTCCCTCCTCCAAGCAGATTTATATCATTTTACACACTACTGGTCCAAAAGAACCAATTATTTTGAAAGGTCAGACTTTTTTGAAAAAGGATATGAGAAGGTGGCATTTGCTTACATCAGAATATCAGCTGTAGTTAGTGGCATTTTAAATACTTGTACCTGTTATTTCATTATAGATTAACTGACAACACCAAAAATGGTCTGAACTTTGCGGTAAATCAGCATTTGTCTTTGTACTTTGCCCTTTGTTTCTTATTAATGAAAATGATCTTTCCTCTGAATTTTAAACAGTGCTTCTTGCTTATAGTCAGCAAGAATACCTCTCTCTCTCTCTCAGTTAATCTTTTTCTCTTCCAAAAATCAAGTAATCTCCTTTTACAGCAATTAAAATAACTCTAATTTTTTTTTCAGTTGTCAGCAATCCAAATAATTAGACATTGCACAGTAAAACCTCATAAAACAGCAAATATTTAAATGCTACACAATGAAAACTGTGAATCATCATAGAAGTGGTGAATACTCTTTTTAAAGCCAGTTACCATTCTTTTTGGAGTCCCATTAGTGTCCGCTTTCATGTCAGTCTATGCTCTCTATGAAGGTTCTTCACCCCAAGAACTCTCTTGCACTAGACATGGTCTTCATTACGAGGAATTGGACAGTAGACATCATAATCCATATCCTGCTGCTGGCTACACCTTTAGAAACTAGTTAATCCTTTCAATTCTTTGTAATTCTTCTAAGTAAGCATAGCATAATCAGAGATCATTAAAACCAGACGTATTGCCACTACTTGTCACTTAGTAGTTCCCTTGCATCTATATTTTCTACCAGCAGAAAATTCTTCTCTTCAAAGCTGAGATAATTTGGACAGACTACTGGAAAGACCTGAAATTTAGAGGAGATTCTAAAGGAACCTCCTAGAGGAGGTTCATTCTGAGAAAATTCTTCTGATTCTTGTCTCTCTAGCCCTCAAATATGTTTAGCCACGGAGACTTTGTATTTGTTTCTTCTGAAAGGGCTAGGTAAGATCTAATTAACAGTGGCAAATCTGAAAGAGAAGGAGGAGTATTTTCAGGTAGATTTCAATTAATAGTCACACTGTGGCATGGTAGAATCTGTAACATTTTTAGAGAATACAGAATGTTGGCATGCAAACTAAGATTTTGTTAAAAAGAAATAAAGTTACACTAACCTTCAGTGGGTAAGCTGACAAATTGCAAGTAAAAAGGCAGGTATTAGGCTGATGTTGATTTATGCAAGAAATTAACAACACCAAAATCTGCACAGCATGAAAAATAAACTTCAGTCTTAACTGGAGAGAATCCTACAGCTCTGGAAAAGAGTGGGTTATCTGGTATCTACTCCAATTTAAAGAATTAGGGAAACAAAAATACCACCACCGTAGTCCTGCCACCTTATGGCTGAAAAACAAAAAATCTCAAGGGGCACAACATTAAAAATGTTTGTTTTTAATTTAAGAGTATTTTATTTAAGGTATGAAGTAGAGATTCTGTGTAGAATTAATTTTATTTTAATTTGAGGTTACATTTATATTTTTTAGAGGGGCCTGTCTTAATTATTAATTTTCATTTTCCGTAGTTATCAAGGGCTCTTTCAAACATACACTGATGTATGACTTACTGTTTGTGAAATGTTATTACATGTATCACGCCATTACTATGTATGTTCAGAACAAATTAAAAGTAGCAAATTTGTTTGGAATGCAAAGATTTAAATGGTTCTAGATTCAGTGAAAAATCTAGCAGTTATATCTGCTTCATGCTTTTTTTTGCATAGCGCAAAGTGCTATCTTCTTCGGCCACTGGAGTTTTCATGAGCCCAGCCAAGCAGACAAATACTAACAGTATCTGCTCTGCTTTTCAGTATTTACAGTCTCCTTTGTCCAGGCTAGAAGAGGGCAGGATTTGCTATTGCAACTATTCTCCAGTGATGGTTGAGTTGGCTAAAGAAGTTTCTTTTTAAATTACACCTCGTTCTTTCAATAACTTGTACTCAGAAGGTGTTTGTATCTCTGAGGCATTTAATAGTGTTATGCCAGTGTCAGCACCATTAAACACCAGATGGAATCATTAAGTTCTTTAATTTGTTTTTCCATTGTTATTTTTTAAAGCCAAAGTTGACAGAGCTGTTGATGAAAAATGAAGTTCCAGAGGCAACTGTAAGCCACATAAATGACATCAGTGCAGCCAGAGAACTGAGGAATTTGCAGAGGAAGATCTGGAGCATTGTGGATGACTGGCTGTGGTATTATCGTACAGTCCTAGGTCAGGCACGGTCAGAAAACAGCTGGGGATGTAGTTTTATGAGTTTGTTTCTGTATCAGCAGGTACCAGAGTAGACTAAATAGTCCTCTGAAAGTCAGCCCCAAACTGACCATCAGAGAATGCAGACACTGCTGGCTTGAACATTGAACTAGAAAGGAGGCCAACGGGTGACCTGTTACTCAAATTGGTGATCAGGTACTTGGGATACATAGTTCCTCTGAAGTCAGCAGATATTTCAATGCTGAGTGTTTCCATACAGCATGGCATTAAAATTGCCAGGCAAGTGCTGAAGAAGCCCACTCCACAACTGACAGCAGTAGAGCTGCGTCAGAGTGCCACTGCGTTCAGGCTGATCAGTCCTACAGGGGTTGGGCCATTTAGCGCAGACATAGCAGCGTGTTAACACACTGTACTATTCCCAGTGCCGGGCTGATACCTCTACATGGTACTGCACTGAGCCAAGCTGTTGTGGTTTAACCCCAGCTGGCAACTGAGCACCACACAGCCGCTCGCTCACTCCGCCCGCTCCCCACCCCGGTGGGATGAGGGACAGAATCGGATGAGTAAAAGTGAGAAAACTCGTGGGTTGAGATAAAAACAGTTTAATAATTGAAATAAAATAAAGTAAAATAATAACAGTGGTAATAATAATAATAATAGAATGTAGAAAGCAAGTGATGCACAATGCAATTGCTTACCACCCACTGACCGATGCCCAGCCAGTCCCCGAGCAGTGGCCCCCATCGGCCAGCTTTCCCCAGTTTATGTACTGAGCATGACGTCACATGGTATGGAATGTCCCTTTGGCCAGTTTGGGTCAGCTGTCCTGGCTGTGCCCCCTCCCAGCTTCTTGTGCCCCTCCAGCCTTCTCAGTCGGTAGAGCATGGAAAACTAGAAAGTCCTTGGCTAGTGTAAGCACTACCTAGCAACAACTAAAACATCGGTGTGTTATCAACCTTGTTCTCACCCTAAATCCAAAACACAGCACTGTACCAGCTACTAGGAAGAAAATTAACTCTATCGCAGCTGAAACCAGGACACAAGCACATCGACTTGGTCAGGGATCGCTGCAGTGAGGTACATTGCACAGTACAGACATGCCCTGTGTAGATCCTTGAGGTATGTTTGGGCTGAGCAGACAATGGATTCCAGTCCTGTACTAGGGAAACTACTGGGGATAACGGGACAGGTAATGACCTCTCTGATTCCATACTTCCCTGGTAATGCAGCTTTTTTAAGAATGAGACTGTGGAGATGGAGGAAGAAAGGTTTGGAAAAGAGGAGGAAAAAAAGGTGTGTAGTAACTACTAACCTTTTTTGAAGACTGTTGCTCTACATGCATTAGCTATAACATTTAAATGAACTATCTGATAATGTAATCCACTGTGAGTTCATATAACTCCTGATAGCATGAAAGCCAGGCCTGGGCAGAAGGGTAATATAAACTTGATTTCAGCCTTGAATGGAATGAAATTGATTTAGAGAGCTCATGCTGGTGTATTACGTGCCATGGGAATCATTCTGTGAGTGCTTGATACATAAAAGCCTCCTTAATAATAGAAATAAAAGCTGTAAGAACATGCTCTGGTTTACTGAACATGGTTCAGTAAAATTGGCACTGCCTGAATTCTGTATATTTGCTGATTAAATTAGCAAAATATACATTCCATATATTGGAGTCCTCTTATGGGGAAGACAGCTTGAGCATCACCATGTTCCTTTGGCAGGATTCATTTTCCTTATTCTACCTTGTCAACATCATTGTCAACACTGATAATTTTTTCTTCTGGATTGTAATCTAGCGACCAGAAAAAGCTGCCAACCTGCAATTAGTTATACCTAATCCAACAGTAGATAACTGGTTCTGGGCAGGAAGAGAGAGGTATAAAAGGGTGAGGATCAGATTTAAGATCTACCACCTGAGTTAAGACTTTGGCCTTAGCAGGTCAAAGGAGGTGATCCTTCTCCCCTACTTAGCACTAGTGAGGCCATACCTGGAGTACTGTGTCCTGTTCTGGGCTCCTCAGTACAAGAGAGACACAGATATACTGGAGACAGTCCAGAGAATGGCCATGAAGATGATTAAAGGACTGGAGCATCTCTCCTGTGAGGAAAGGCTGAGAGAGATGGGACTGTTCAGCCTGGAGAAGAGAAGGCTTGGGGGGATCTCCTCAATGTATGTAAATACCTGAAGGGAGGGTACATAGAGAATGGAGCCAGGCTCTTTTCAGTGGTGCCCAGTGACAGGACCAGAGGCAATGGGCACAAACTGAAACACAGGAGGTTCCCTCTGAACATCAGGAAACACTTTTTTACTGTGAGGGTGACTGAGCACTGGTACACGTTGCCCAGAGAGGTTTGGAGTCTCCCACCTTGGAGGTATTCAAAAGCCATCTGGACATGGTCCTGGGCAACTGGCTCTAGATGGCCCTGCTTGAGCAGGGGGGTTGGACCAGATATCTCCAGAGGTCCCTTCCAACCTCAACCGTTCTGTAATTCTATGATTAACTTTCACTATTACTTTTCCAGTTTGGATCACACAGCACGAGTTAACATTTATAAGCACAAAACCACCATTAGTTACCACATCAGAGCCTACTTTGTCACTGATTTCAGCATTGGTGGTGTATTTCAGGAATTGACCGCATAAGCCTTCAGAAAATGTCTGACCTTCCTCTGCGACCCTTAAGGAAGAGCATAATTCAGTCTGCAGATGCTCTCCCAGTTACCTCGGGTTTGCAGAGATCACAAGGGAAGAGGAAAGAGAACAGCCAAGCTCCCAAGTCAGAAACTCCTCTCCTTCTAGATCAAATGCAGTCGGCTCCTCCTTACAGCACGCAGCAGGAACCATACTCTTATCCTCTCAGGTAAATGAGGGGGACAAGGGGAGGACATGAAAGAACTACTTTTCCCCCAAGTCACAAGTCACTAAATGGTTCTTTTATGATCACTTACTTATGCCACACAGTAAGAATTTACATCCTTTTTCCATGAGATGTTATCAGTACCTCAGAGCCTTCATATATCCCTGTATGATACTGTAAAAGCAGCAACAACAATGAAGCAGCAGTTGAGAAGGTTTGGAAAAATGCGTATATTAGATCTTTAAATACTATTTCAGCAAATAAGATTAACTTTTTTTATTGTTATCAGTCACATTTGTGATAGTAGCACACAAAAAACTCTGGGAGCAATGCCTCCCTGTACCAGCATTTATGAAGATACAAAGCCCGTGTGTCATGCACTTGACTGATGCTCTGCTCTTCCAAGTGCCACCATCTGCCAATTATAACATATAGAAAATCTGAGATTCAGACTTGCTTTCTAAGAGTTTGTTTAGAGTTGTAGTCATGCTACTTTGTTTCACTTCTTAAAAATATGTAAGGAAAGTCAGAGAAATGGAGGGAACATTGTTTTCAGCATCTTTACCAAGTCCTTGCCTTTTCAAGGGCAAGACAGTTCGTATTTGATTTCAAATTATCTGCTAGTCTCAGACAAATGTCTTTTTATTCAATCCATTAAAGCAAAGAGGTTTGCAATATCCTTAGCAATTATCTGAAACCTGACTTCACCCATCCATGGCACATCTTGCTAATGCAAGATGCTTGTCTGTTTTGTTTTGCCATTAAACTTTTACTTACTTGCTGTTATTTTCTTATACAGGGCTTGTGTTTTACTAAATAGCAATACCGAATCAGAGAAGCTGCATACGACTCGGTTCAATTTAAATAAAAGAAGGAATGTACTGAATGTCATTAATTCACGGTAAGGAAATGTAAGCTAAGATTGGACAATGATGGCTCCAGTGTAAACATCAATGGTAGTAGTTTACTAGCAGTTCATTTCTGGATATGATTAAGTAGTTCACCTATGCCTCCAAGCCGTTACACCATTGCATAGGATGCATTGCATGTGGATCAAAAGCAGTAGTAACTTTTCAAACCTAAGTTATCCACGACTGTCATTCATGCTGTGCCTGCCGTTTCTCATAACAGGAAAACAAGGTGACATGATTTCTCACTGTATTTTTGGTGGCTCAAGGTTCTCTTGTGTCTTTGAGGCAAGTTTGCTTTTATTGATTCCTTTCTTATGGGTGAATAGCAACAGTGCTTTTTTACAAACTCAACAATGTCTAAAAATGAGCAAAATTAAAGGAACAAACTACTTTTAATTTCATATGGCTAGTCTGTAGCTCAGCTAATAAAGTAAAAATACCATAAACCTCAAGTATTTTATTATTGCTCCTAGTATGCTGAAATTGTAATCTTGTTTTACATACATGTGAAGCTGAAAACCAAAATTTTGCACATTCTCCTGCTGTCTGTGAGATCACTTATGGTCTCTTTTCCCTGATCCATTTATTTTAGACTTATTTCCTTTTTCCTTCTGCTCCCGCCAGCACAAAATACCCCCAGCAAACATCTAATTCAGGCCAGTGCTCCTCATGGCTCTCTCTGTTTTAATGCTTTTCTCTTGGCACAGCCATTTAGGGATTGATCCAACATCCCCAAATACAGCAACAATCTTTCCATTAGCTTCAGAAGGCCACAGGGGAGGCCTGTGGCCTTTAGAGTCTCTCTTTTTTTTTTTTTTCTGGTCCAAATCTTTCATAGGATTTGCTCTCACTATGAGGAAGTTTTGTTAAAAAGATACCATCACCTAGACCTGTGTGGCAGGTTCTTACTGATGACATGATGTCATCACTAGAGGTGTGAAGATAAGGCTCTGGAACTTGGCACTTCTGCTGCCTGCTTTACATGACCAAACAAGCTACAGAATCCCCCCCCAAAATGTCAAAGGACTTCTCAAACAAATTAGTCTTCACCACACTTGTGAAAGACAAATAATACCAACACATGTAGCACATACACATGAATATAAAATGACTATACTACAATCAGCTGTCAGAGATAAGAGGTGCCTATGAGACCTTCAAATAATTAGGGAGTAGCCTTTGAAGTTTGCTCTTGGCTGCTACCAAAGCCTGCCTGACTAGCTCATCTGGTTAAAGCACATCCCTCTTTCTCCTGTTGGCTTGGTTTCAGAGGCTGTGTTTTGGCAGAAGCCAGGAGCTCCACAGCACTCATGGTTGCATCAGACCTTAAGAAATACCTGAAACATTTAGATGACTGCACACCTCAGATAACAGAGCATGACTGGGCCTAGGCCTGTCGTTTATAGAGATGATTTTAAATGATTCTTCAATCTGTACTTGATTTATTTGAAAATCTAATTTGCTAACACTTTCGCCTATATTTTCTCTTCCTCGTGACAGGGACAAGCTGTGGGTCACATCCCAGGCTGCTTGTCCTGCTGTGCTTCGAAGAATTATGATGGGGGAGGAAGGGAAGACATGCAGGTGTAGTAATCGTCGGATTCCCTATGTGTCAGACCTGGAGTATGATCACCTCATTAACAATCAGGTGTCGTTTAAGGAGCAGGTTATAGTGGTCTGTGTCTCATCTTCACAAACAAACAAGGATCCTAGTGAAGACAAGATAGAGCAGCTGTATGAAAGAAAGAACAAGAACAGAAGTATGCCTTGTGCTCAGGTGGGTTTTATCAGATAGTAGATAGTTTTTCCAACACATGGATGAAAACTTTAAGAGTCTTTTTGGAATAATTTTCTGTGTATCTGGTTGCTAAAATATCTGAAAAATTGTCTCACCAGAAATGTCTAACTGGCAGCAACTCCAAATATGTGTCCTACAGGAAATTTAATATTAAAAAAATACTTCCAAAGTAGGAAGAAAGTCTCGAAATGCTAGAGTTTCCTACAAAAAAGGGCATTTCAAAACAAATTGTTTCTGAAAACTAAATATTGCTTGAATCCATATCTTCGAAGATGGAGTAAATCGCTATTCCCAACTTAGAGGAATTCCTCACATCACTCTTTTTGGAACAGCTGAGGGATTAGCCCTGAATAATCCCTTGGTGTAGAGCAAGGACCTCAAAGCTTGATTAAAAATCCCTAGAACTGAGTCTTGAGGGGCTTTCTAGCTCTGTGGCACAGTACCAGGAAACCCTGAGGCTTTGTGTGTGTGTGTGTCTGCTGTGGCATTGCAGGCCCCAAGGATTAGTAACCACAACAATCTATTGCATCAGTTGAGCAGAAATCTGTGATTTGGTAGCAGTGTGACAAAATATCTTTTTTTGTTGAAACATTTTGGCTTCCAGGGATCAGCACTTTCTAGTAAAGATGAATGAAAAAAACTTCACACAGAAGCAGGCTGCTAGAAAATTTCAAACCAGCTCATTTTCCTTACAGCATAAACTTACTGAGTAGTGATTTAATACAAGAGTCTATCCTCACATTCACATAGCCAAGCAGTAAGGAAATACACAGCACAAAGTATCTTTGTGTAAGTCTGTATTTAGAAGGACTGGAAATATGAGTAAGTTGAAGTTTGGAAGGGCAAAAAAAGCAAAAGATAGGTGATATGATAAACACTTTAAAACAAGGAATGTTTTTTGTTTCAATGTCCCCCGGACATTGTCTGTTCTTCTAATTACCTGAAAATTTCTCAGTAAAGCTAACAGTGGAAGTGGCAGTAGACACTCAACAGGCATTTTCATCATCTTGACATAGTGGGCACAACAGTAAACATCAGTGACTGTTGTATTCAAAATCTTCTGCTTTTTACTAGGCATTAGTGGAGCTGCACTGAAATTAAAATGTTAAGAGGATTTGAGTCCGCGTAGATGCCGCTTCAGTACCAATTAGGCATTAAAACTACTTCTTTCACTATGTCTTATTTATCCATTCCTTGAGAAACTGGTCACAGCAACTATCATTTCTGATTTGCATTTGAAAAAGTTAGCATAGAAGGGGTCAAATTCTGGCCCTTACGAAGTCTTTGGGAAAACTCCCATGCATTTCAGCACCAGCAGGATTTTTAGTACAAGAAGCAGAGGCTAAATATTAATTAAATATCTACATTTTATATAAAGAGAAGATGAAGAAAGTAAGGGTGTTTTCAGACCTAAATTTTCATATTCTTTCCTCCTGGAAGCCCAACCTGAAAACCTATTTGGGAAATCAATGGAAAAAAGGCTTGTGTATTGCCTCCTTGTCTCACAGTGCAGTCCTGTATTTGGCCCCGTCCACTAATGGCAGGAGCACAAGGCTTTTGGAAGCCAGGGTTCCAGAGGATTATGACCAATCCATAAGGAGGTTGCACAGTGACTAGCTACCACCCCTGTTCTCGCAACTATGAAGTCTAGTTTTATAAATCAGAGGAGCTGTTTATTTTAAGAAGAGAGAAATACACCCACAAAGAGAAACTGAGAAATTTAGAAGCCTCTGTCATCAAACTTACAGTGTGAAGAACCATTGCTACCTGGTCTGAAAGAGAAAGATAATTCAGTTGAGTTCAAAAGGACTTGTTT
>NW_008824473.1:2747708-2752360 GCF_000699105.1 Pygoscelis adeliae
GTCAGGCAAAATTTACCACCTACTTAATTATGTAATTGTACTTCCCTTGTTGCTTCAGGGTTGTCTGGATTCCTTTCGCCTCCTCAAATATGACATCACTTCTGCAGATGCATTTACAGATCATAAGGGTTCCTTATTGGAAAAGAGACATAATATAGCTCCTGGCATGGTTTTGGTATGTTAAAACCATTACAGTCAATTATTTAACTTTTAATGCTATTACTGTGATCTGGTTACAAATGAATGACTTTGGGATTGCCATGTCATGAATATTTGGGCCATCAGGAATGCAGAATGCTAATCTTCCTTCTTCAGGAGTACCGACTGTTGTCCCAGCAGCCCCAATTCTTCTTTATCTATTAGCAGTTCAGGATTTACAATGCATCAGGTCATTCTCATTCCACCTGCAAAGGGCAAGAAGCACATGCTAGTTGCCACAGCATTAGAAAAGGAACACGATTTCTTCCTTTGGACTTCATAAGTTAGATCTAGCCATCTACATGCACTGAACCACATTTCTGCTTCATCTGTGGCAAAAAGTCATGAAGCACCTCACACAACAGCATGTCTCAGTCTTTAAAACGAGAACAAAACCTTCCAAGATTCTGAGAAGTACTCTTTGTAAATCAGGAAAAAGTCAAAGATAAAACATGCACTGAAGTTAGTTTTAAGGACTTGTATAGTTTTCATACGTGGTCTGGAAACATTAGAATTTTTTTTAAGAGATTAATTCATAGGTGATTTATTCTATTGAATTTTTGCATGCAAAGCATACATTGCGTGTTTTGAAATACATTCTTGTTGTAACACTGTGAAGAGAGGATTCTCCAGGTCTTGTTCACCTCTGTTGACAAGCTGTTTACCTCTGTCACAAGCTGTTATTAAGCTAAGAAAATGCAATCTTGTTTTGCATCGCACAGAATTGCATTATAATTGGATTTAATAATCCTCACATCTTTCTGTAAACACCAGCGCCAACACTGTTTTGCTTGGTTATTTTAGTTACTTTCTCCCAGTAGGAGAGAGCGCCCACTAATTATTGTTTGGTTATTCTTTATCTACTTCCTAATAACGGTGAGGAACAAGTACTGCTTCCTGTGTTTGCTCTGTACATTTTTAGTGGTGGCCATGGCATTAGAACAGCGGACCTTTCAAATATCGCCTCATCTTAACTACTGCAAAATTAAGGCTATTTCTGTTGGTTAGGAACAAGCTATTCCTGCAGAAAGAAAAACTTCTCTACATGACATCTATCTGTGATCAACTTCTCTGTCCACTGGGTGACACCAGCAGCCTATCCGACATTGCTTAGCTGTATATAGTACCACAGAACATGTCTGAAGAAGGTTAAATTCTTAACCACACAGCTTCTTTTTCCCTGGTAATATTAATAACATTTTCTTTCCTCTCTGGTGGCAAAGTGATATAAATAAATAGGAAAAACAAAATGCAGAAAAAACAAAACTTCTTCCAAACCTACTACATGTAGTTTACAAAGCTGAAGGAGACAAAGTGAGAAAATACTCTGTAAGATACACAATAAACTCAGGACCTGTTGTAGAAAAAGATGAAGATAACATGCTTTAGTATGAATGACCCACAGCTGATAAAAATGATTGTTAACAGCTCTGAGGAACTCAGGTAACAATTACAGAGGTGCAGTTTGATTCTGTTCCATGTTACCTTTTTGCATTCCCGTATGGAAAGTTTTTATTATTTTTGAAGGAAGAATCAGGATAACAAGCAATTTTTTGTGGCTGATGAACTGATTAATCCTTAGAACAGCTCATAAATGACTTTTGTTTTAAAAATCATTTAAAGACATTCTATGGCTTATGTGCAGCATTTTGGTTTGGTTTGGTTTTGGTTTTTTTTTTACTTTACCTGAAATTCACTGCTACAAAGATTAGCCACCAGTACAAGCTCAGTTTCAGTCAGTACCTAAACACAGACAGATAGACGCAAAAGATGCATAAGGAGTAAAACCTGAAACCTAATTAGCCTGTCAGCATGGTCTTAATTACTGTTTTTAAAAACTGAACGGTAAAGGCAAGGTGGCTAGTTCTTATGCTTGAACAAGAGACTAACTGTTGTTTAAGGAAGAATGGAGTTTGTTTCTAGAAGGAATGTGCTAATAGACCTTTCTATCAATACTCCTTAAGTCTCTCAGCTGACAAATAATCAGTCCAAGCAAACAGTCCCAAAGGTATGAGCCTATTTCACCTGGTTACAACCCCTACGACCTCCCAAATGATACAGTGAACATCCTATACAGATGGAGCCGCCTTTGCTGTTTCCAGAGAGGTATTCAACCCGTCCTCAAGCAATTCCCAGTCAGATTCATCCAGCTGTTACCATGCTCAGCCAGAGCAGTTTAATTTACCAACAGGAGCAGTAGCAATTCAGAACAGTTTCACAGGCCTGGCTTTGAAGGGCAAGACTTGACCAAAGCCATACTGCAGGATACAAGCATTCTCTGTGGACCAGGGGGCACTAAGGAAACCTGCCAGAGGTAGCAGCTCCAGCTCTCCTTATGTTATCTACGTACAGCGGTGACTTGCAAAGACCAGGAGAAAGATAAGCTGGCAAATGCAACTCTATCAGAAGTCACAAATTGGAAAGGGTCGCAGCATTCTATATAGTCATTTCCAGAGCAGCTCAAAAGCAAAACAATAAATAATATTCAGAAGTTCTAGAACCTAAAATAGGCTATGGTTCTTTTCTGCTGGACAACAGCACGACCTCTGCTGAAGAACTGGGACTGGCCTGATTGCAGAAGTAATAATCATTAAGAATGAAGTCACTGCATTTAGGGTAGAATGCAACTCTCATTTTTTTGTAGTTCTGAAAAATCGATCATGTGTCAGAGATAACAAAATTCCAGGTCACACCTGATTGTCTGGAATGTTCAAAGAGGATCACAGAGAGCTCCAGAAGGATCATGCAATGCCCAGTAATTGATTATCAGTTGGTACATGAAATTCACTGTCAGTAAGTGCAGAGTAATTTACATGGGGGAAAGAATTGTAATTATTTATACAGATGCAAAGATGGACACAAAAGCTCTTAACAATGAAGAGATCTAAGACTCATTCATTGACGTATCCCTGAAAACTTCTGATCAGTGCTCTGCAATGGTCATAATGCAAGCAGAATGTTAGTTAAAGGGTAAATAAAACATTCTTGAGATTCTGGTACACAGCACACGACTGTCTTCACCACATCTCAAAAAAGGATATAATGTGGAATGGCTGTTCATATAAGGAAGGACTAAATAAGGTAGCTTAGAAAAGAGGCTAAGATGAGATAGGAGAAAGCTTTATAAAGCAAAAATGGTGTGGCAAAGGAATAAGAAATAATTATTCATTGTTTCTTAAAACACAGGAATGATCAGGCACCAATGAAGAGATAAGCAGCAGATTTAAAACAAAAGGAAGTTCTTTTTCTCACAGCACATCATTAAATTGTGGAACTCTTTGCCACAGGATGTGGTGGAGGCCAAAAGCATAAGTGTGTTCAAAATGGAATTAGATACATTCCTGAAGGTTAGCTCCATTGGCAGCTATCAAACGTTATGGCCCAGACAAAGCTTTTGGTTGAGGAAATCCCTGAATTGTTAACTGCTTATGGCTGCTATGGGTCACAAAGAATAGGATTTTCTTATAAATGCTATTCTACTCCTCCCCCAGCTACCAGCCATTCACAGGGACAGGACACTGGATGGGTTAGATGAGCCTTTGGTATAATCCTACACAGCTGCTTTTACACTGGTATGTGCACGGTTGTTGCTTTAATTTGGGTAAAACTTTAATAAAAGGATTAGGGGGGAAAATGCACAGAGCTCATGAGAAGAAGGTTCTTTGCCTCTGAAATCATCCTCAGCTACATATGTCAAAATTTTTTTAATATATTTTAATTTGTAAAGCTTCAATAAAGCAAAATTAATGTTCCCAGGAAGGGAAGGTCTCTCTCAAACTGTGTAAAAGTAGGATTAAAAATTTACTTAATTTTACATGCTTTCTTCTTGAGGCAGATAACTAATTTCCTCTGGTCCTTAGGAATTTCCTCAGATGATCAGGAAAAAAATTTCAAAATGAAACACAATTGTCCTCTGTGTCTAATGAATCAAAAGGCTACCCTTAGTACACTTAGAAGGACAGAGTCCATCCTTAATTTCCTACTAAAATAACTATTGTTCAGCTAAATAAATACAAGTGAGTTTCAGAGAAGGAATTCATGGCTTCAAAGAAAAAGAATTAAGTTCAAGTTTTAATGAATGTATTAGGCAAGAAGGAAATGTTGTATGATATTAAACATTTGCTTTTAGACAGCTTTCTATATAGTCTTTTAGATGCCTCAAGGAAATGGTTTTACAGAAGCATTACAATAACGCAGTTGCTCCCAGGGGCAGTTGCTTCTCTCTGATCGTGGCATGTACTTCCTGCCATATGGACAATTCCCCTCTCTCCCCCTGCCCCCAAACTAAAGATTTTCAGCCAGGACTTAATTCCTGTGCCTTCAAAATGTTAGAGAGTTGTGTGTTTGAGGGGCAGGAGGCAGAAGGGAACCGAAGTTGGGATTTTTTTTGCAAGAAGTGGCTTTTCAAAAGCATTGTTTGTGCTAAGTGAAAAAAACCAACCACCAAACACCAA
>NW_008824473.1:2752410-2753555 GCF_000699105.1 Pygoscelis adeliae
ATAGGATTTTATTCCTCTTTTTTCCAAAGTAGATGCCTTTTCTGTGCAGTTTACAAATTCATAATCATACATTATTTGTTAAGAAATTACTAGGATAACAAACATACGAACCTAACAATAACAGTTAGCACGGTGTGCTTACATACATACACACACACAAACACACACTGCTGTTCCAGTTTAAGAATGAACTTAAGCCAATATACTTGCTTTCATCCATCAGTGCTGTACTACAAGGAATGATGGTTAAATATCCTGAGAGCTAGCTGAGAGAAACTGGCATCAAATGATTACATTTCTAGATTTATAATTATCTCTGGATGTGACTACCTGAGGCCTAGCAGCACAAGTCTTAAAAGGTTGCATTTTCCAGTTTCTGAAGCATGTCAGACTGACAGTGTGATGCAATGGAGAGGAGAAGGCAACCTGAGGTCAAAAGCAGATCCATGGGTCTGGATATGTGTTCCTGCACTTGAAGAAAGCAACGTGAGCTGTGAAAGTTATGTTCACTTAGCTTTCACTTGCAGCATGGCCATGCAGTCACAAATGGAAAGCAGCAGCTTTAGATTTCAACCCATTAGTCAATATTCTCTGTTTATCCCAAACAACAACAAAGGTAATTGATCTCTCCAGCAAGCAGCAGTGTGCCTGGTTTGTGCCATTGGTAACCTCCTGCTAAGTATGAAACATAGACAGAAGTCCCCCAAATGCGTGAGGAAGCTAAAAGAGGAAAAATAAGGAAACAAAGCAGGAAGAGGACAAAGCTTGCCCTCAATAACACCTGCTGCATTTGCCAGTAGTGGTGAAATTCATACACTCTTATAAACAGATGTCTGTGGAGAAATCAGCCATCCAAGCATAGATTCCCCCCATAATCCAAGAGGAAGCAGTTAACAACCTGCTACGCCACCTGGATGCTCACAAGTCTGTGGGGCCAGATGGGATCCACCCAAGAGTGCTGAGGGAGCTGGCGAGGAGCTCACCAAGCTGCTCTCCATCATTTATCAGCAGTCCTGGCTAACGGGGGAGGTCCCGGACGACTGGAGGCTTGCCAATGTGACTCCCATCTACAAGAACGGCAGGAAGGAGGATCCGGGGAACTACAGGCCTGTCAGCCTGACCTCGGTGCCGGGGAAGATCATGGA
>NW_008824473.1:2754279-2756891 GCF_000699105.1 Pygoscelis adeliae
GACCTCATCGCTCTCTACAACTACCTGAAAGGAGGTTGTAGCGAGGTAGGTGTCGGTCTCTTCTCCCAAGTAACAAGCGATAGGATGAGAGGAAATGGCCTCAAGTTGCGCCAGGGGAGGTTTAGATTGGACGTGAGGAAAAATTTCTTTACTGAAAGAGTGGTTAAACATTGGAGCAGGCTGCCCAGGGAAGTGGTTGAGTCACCATTCCTGGACGTATTTAAAAGATGTGTAGATGAGTCGCTTAGGGACATGGTTTAGTGGGCATGGTAGTGTTGGGTTGATGGTTGGACTCGATGATCTTAGAGGTGTCTTCCAACCTTAATGATTCTATGACTCCATGCAAGGCCTAGGATGAAGAGCAGAAGAATCTGTGTTTCCCCCCCCACCCCAGGATGTGAATATGCACAAGACTTCCAGAAAAGGTCTGGTGAAACCACAGCCTGACCTTAACCTATCCCAAACTTCCCCATCCCCAACCAGCATTCTACCATGCAGGTTTGAGATGGGAAATGTTACAAAGATTTCATTAAGGCCTAGGATGAAGAGCAGAAGAATCTGTGTTTCCCCCCCCACCCCAGGATGTGAATATGCACAAGACTTCCAGAAAAGGTCTGGTGAAACCACAGCCTGACCTTAACCTATCCCAAACTTCCCCATCCCCAACCAGCATTCTACCATGCAGGTTTGAGATGGGAAATGTTACAAAGATTTCATTAAATCCACTAGTGACTTTTTTATTGCCATTCCCAGATGACTACAGGTTGAAAATATTGAGACAGCATAGTGATAAGGGGCAGTACACATTTATAACTGGTTGTACAAGTCAAGCTAAACTCAGTGTGAGAAACTTCACAGATGATGAGGTGTTCATGATTCTTCTCCCTTGAAAAATAGAGTACTGCCCTGAAAAAGGTGAGGGAAAATCACACCAATTTCATTCCGGCCGATCTCAAGATCCAAAACTTTTTAAAGGAAGGCTGGTTTCTATAATTGCATTTGCCTTGCAGCAGACTAAAGCCTTGCCAGCTTCTTAAGTGTGCTCATTATGATACAGGCTGAACGCTTCAAGCTGATTCTGCAGCTTATCATCATCATGGAAGGAATTCGTGCTATATCAGGCCATTCAGTGAGTTTGGACTTCTCTGGATTCAAGAGTTGAATGGGAGCCTTCTGGGAATATAATTCAAAATTTATTCTGCCATTTTATGCTGCAGATAATCAAGATGACAATGTTTTTAGTCCTTTTTCTCCAGTAAAAATAATGCTTATGAAATGATCCCAGGATGTGGAATCCTCTATTTATACACAGAACCTAACAATACACCCAGCAACTGTTTGTACAGTTTTCTGTTTCACGAAAGCTGTTCTGGAAAGGCCATAGTCAGGAATTTTCAGGATAATCAGTCTTTATGCTTCTTCTACTCTTGACTTGTTTGACTGACTTAAGAACGCAGGTTTGCTCATTGTGTGGTGATGATGTACTTGTTTGCTTATTAACAATTAAATTATTCATCATGTCATTCCACAATATTCAGCCAAGCAGCCATCAAACAATAACAATTTTTTGTTACTGTCATCCTACTGAACAGGCAACTTTTGTTTTCAGTTAGTCCTTTAGTTAGGCAGACCTTCTGCAATGACAGCTCTTAATTTCCTTCTTAGTCTAGAAACAACCTCAAGAGGTCATCTAGCCTTCACAGTGTAATTCACCTCCTTCCAATGTATAATGGAAGCGGGTCAAATGAATCACATGCTGGAAATGTGATTTTCTCTCCTGTGGGATTCAGCCATAGGTGAGGTGAATTCCACTCTTGCTGCTTAACCTGTTCATAAAGACACAGTGATAGAGAAGCCACAATATCCTTACAAAAATTTATCTGAATGCTTTATACTCATATTGCTTGACAGCTTTTCCTATTTAATTTTTCTTCCTGTAGTTAAAGCCTGTTATTTCTTGTTTCTCATAGACATGGAAAACAGACGGTTCTCTTTCTTTCTGTAGCAGGTCATATTTTTATGTCCCTTCTGTCTCCCATAACTATACTCCCACACTCAGTCTTCAAGTCTGTATACTAAACAAGCACAGGTTATGCAGCCTTTCTTTATAGGTCATGTTTTCTGCAGCTGTGGTCATTCCCCTT
This sequence comes from Pygoscelis adeliae, assembly GCF_000699105.1. Classification (NCBI taxonomy): domain Eukaryota; kingdom Metazoa; phylum Chordata; class Aves; order Sphenisciformes; family Spheniscidae; genus Pygoscelis; species Pygoscelis adeliae. The sequence continues at coordinate 2,756,424 of NW_008824473.1, forward strand.
GCTTTCCTGCAGATTCTTGCTGGTTGATATGCATTTGGCCACTCCAGCACTGCTGAGCTTACAAATTATACTTTCTATTTCACAGGTTAGATTCCTATTTGCACACCCCACAATGATTAAAAGTTGTATGTCATCATCAGCACAGGTAATCTATAACATGAAAAGGACAGCTCAACCATCCTGTTTGTACATTACCAGCCCAATAAGGGTGGTACTACAAAGCCCAAAAAGATAACAAAGTTTTCATTAAATGTATTTCAACTAAGGCGATGAAATTTAAACCAACTTTAGCATGAGCAAATTTTTTTACTTGAACATCTTAATGCACATGCACATATACACGTGAATTTGTCAAGTTGCTTCTCTAAGAGGCAGTTTGAATCGACAGAGCTGTTTCCATAATATGAACATGTGAAGTTTGCTAATCTGCATGAAATATTCCTAGACAGAAGGAAGAAGGAACTTAAC
>NW_008824473.1:2756945-2784562 GCF_000699105.1 Pygoscelis adeliae
AACACAGCCCCATTTTACTCCTTCAGTCAGCTGGAAAGATGCAGAAGGGCACATAAGGGGAAAAGTATGGGCTGAACTCCCAAAACCCTTACTGTGGATTGCTTAATGTCTGTGTTTAATATCCAAAAGTTCCCCTTCTCCCAAAGGTTAAAAGGAATAAGGACGGAGATATATATGCTTATAAAACCAACCCACTGTTGCCAATAATAAAACATTTTTTATTTTGACTTTTTTTTAATGTTCTGACATATTACTGCTCTGAAGTTCAGAATTTCATTAGTATTAAAGTTCATCTTTGACCTTTCACCTTTTTATGTGGAAGAATTAGTCAGGGAGAAAAAACATTCCTCTTTGCCCTGGCTTGCTTATTATGACTCCCTCAAGAATTTCAGTCTGAGGCCATTTGCCAGAACTATGTTTAGCTCTGAGAGGAGAAGGAACCTCCTCCCTCTCCAAAATGTCGCCATCCAAATTTATCTCTTGGCTTTCATTAAAGACTTGGGTTTTAAAACACTCTGGATTAAATTTACCCCAGTAGGGGTAAAAGAGCTTTGCTATGCCAGTTTATACCTACTGAGAAAAGTCAACCTTCAGAGCTGCTTGCTAATGAACCTTCTTATTCTATAAATTCCTGGTGTTTTCGGAGTGAACCAAGCCAGAAAGATACCTTGTAGAAGATAAAAATCTTACTCATGCCATAAAATGCCAGCCTGTGAAAGTCACATGCTACAGGCCACGCTGAGAGTGACAGGAATTTGAAAAACACTGGAAAACTTTGACTGGTAACATTTACATGTTATGCAAGCAAAGCAAAGCTTCAAGCATACTTGAATTTTATGCTTGAAGGCACAAATTGATTGCTTGTGGTGGAAGGAATAATGAAATTCCTCCATATCATAACATTACAGAATCAACCAGGTGAATTGTAATGGAAAGGGCTACATTCCTCTGACAGCGATGGTGATTGCCAGAGGCAGCCTTCTTGTTTATATTCACTTAGAAAAGTTTCAATGCATTGTGTATTAATGCATCAGATCATCTTTGCAATAGATTTATCTACCCCTTCTATCAGCCTCTTCATTTTGTAAAATTACAGAACATGCATATCAGAGAATAGCAGTGTTATTTTCAAAGCATTCTGTAGGCAATCCTGCAGTGGCAAAAGGTTTCTTCCCTATGTGCTTGTTACAGTTTTCATCATTAGCCACAATGAAAAAGAGTCAGGGCTCTAAATGGACTAACAAAACTGGTATGTGCCCCACCACATTCTGGCACTAGGACAATGCCAGTGGTTGAACAGAGCTACCATGAGAGGAGTTTTGTGTGTTGTTTCCTCATCAGCATGGCAGTGAAAGGCACTTAAATTGGACAACACAAGACACAGGGGCTTGCAGCAGCAAGAGGAAGCTAATTCAGATTATCTGTACGGGGAACCCAAAGGCTAGAACAGACCGGGGAGTGGTGACCAACCCAAAGCACAAATTCCTGGCATCTGGAGTAGAGGCAATAAGCTGGGCTGTAGGTGGCTGGAGGTTTCTTCTCTTGTTCTCTGTGCTCCCACCGTAGGCAAGGAAAGAACATGCAGAATTGAGGCAAAACGGTACCAGAGATACAGAAGAGAAGTATGGGAGACTGGACGTCAGAACAGAAAGATCCGTGTAATGAGGGAAGGGGAGGTAAGACCAGTTATGGGAAGCAAGATGGGCATTGGTTAGGAAAAAAATTAAGAAGCAGGGAAAGAAACGTATGTACAAGTAAAGTATAAGGAAGAAACTGAAATGAGAATAGGAAAATCAAGAGTCAGGAAAGTCAGAACAAATGAATGCAAAGGGTTTGCCTCAAGGGGAAAACACACAGACATAAAGGGGTACATATCGCCAGAGAATCAGTAGCTGAGGCCAAATGTTACTGTCATATCCACCCGCTGACCTACACTTACAGGTGTACCCCAAGGAGAGCTTACAGGAGTCCCTTTGTTATGATGCTGACACTGCTCACAACATTGGATTTAAGCAAGGGAGCGGAGAAACGAGGACCTGTGTCATAGTGTAACATGTATTAAACTGTTCATCACTTTCAAATCTGCACTGCTGTGAGTGCTCCTCTCACACTCAGGTAAACAGAGCTTTTCATAGTAATGAGAGAAGCTACTTGACTGAAAGAAAAATGTTTCGGAGTTGAGTAAAACAGTGCTATCATAATAACTTTTGCCTATAAAACTGAAAAACGCATGATGTATTTTTCCCTCTCAATCACAAACAAGGAAAAGCAGTGTTCTACGTCATGTTCATTACTGGTTATATTACAGTTGAATACATATTGGTGTGAGCGTAAGATGAAGACAATTCGGTGGTCCTCTGGATTTCCTTCTAGTGAATACATCCATTGTTACTTGAATATGCGTTATTCTGAAGTATTCAGAGAGTCTTGACTTGGAGTCCTGCATGCTGAGAGCTTCCATGAAATACGCCAGATGTTTCCAATTGTGTAACACTGGGAACATCCCACAACACAAGCAGCTTTGGATAGTACATCAGCTTAAATGATTCTTATAGTTTTAAATTCAATAAAGCCAATTTTCACTTAAACAAAGGCTCCTTTACACTGCCAGAACAATGACACAGGCCTTCGTGTCAGTGACAATCTGGCCCAAATATGTCACTGTTTCTTTACTGAGAAAAGGCTGGTGCTCTCACCTTCATTCTTTTTATATCTAATATTTCAACAGGCTTTTCTTCACGCCCTAATTCTGAGATCATCCATATCTTATGTCTATGCGGAACAGACTTTGCAACATGTTGAAAAAGTATTTATCTTTTCTTGAGCTTGCTCTGTTAATTTTGAGTCTGGGGACATTAAAACCAAAAGGTCCAACCTAACTGATCCAAACCCAATAGAAATACTCTAAAAATCCAGAAGGCTGCCTCCTTTCAGTTGTTGAGATCTTACTACAAAATGCATCAGTAATCTGACTTAAGAATTCTAAGTTCTAGCACAAAACAGAATTTGGCTTTTAACTCATCTGTTTTGTTGAGGATGTCGTGATAAGACCGTAATCTACAACTGCAAGCTTTGGGAAACATGCAAATATGTTTCATCATGAAATACACTTCAGAATCAAAAGCAAGTTCAAAACTGTGGAAATAGAGTTGGAAAATGTTTCTGGATCTTCTGAACAGCTCTGAATTAGCTTTAGTCCCCTGGTTTACTTTTCCAGGGAGAGAAAACTGGTGAAGTTTCAGATTTTGCCCACATTTTGAATCCTTCTGGCTTTGAACATCAGGCCTAGTTAATTCTTGTAGGTTTACAATCAATTGTCAAATGACCTTGGTCACCTTTCTTCTCCAGAAAACTGTTTCCAATGAGATACAGTATTTAAACAGGAAAGTTCATTGCTACTTATAAAAGTTTAAAGTAGGATACTCTACTTCTACTCCTTCTTAGTAAAAAAGCAAAATGAAACAAAAAAAACAAAGAAAAATATTCAGTTAACATACGCAAAAGAAAAAAACCCAAACAAACAGCGTTTTTTTCCTATGCCTGACATATTTGTCTGTGTTCATCTTCAAATATGTCATGTTACGCCATACCTAAACTGAAATATTACCAGGATGGATGGTGGTGGGTTTTGGTAGTCCATGGAGCAGCATGCAAAATGTTGTTTTATACACTCCAGTATGCTGTGTTTTGAAATCTTGGAGGAACTAGAAAAAGATGAGGTCTATTTTTTAATTTCTTAAATGAAATATTTTATATAACAAAGTCATGAAAGGTGAAAACTGTAAGCCATAATAAATTTGTAAGTCAGGTTACCTAACAACCTTCTTTCTTTGTTTCTCAACCTGTCATCTTCATTTAGAGTAAGAGGTTGCTCTTGCCAATTCTGCATTTTTTTTGTTCTCTTCTTCGGCAGATGTACATTCAAGGAAAGCTACTCTTTGCCAGCTATATTTACAATGGGTACAGCAAGTCAACTGAAGACCTTCAAAAACAAATAGCTAAGACAAGGAGGGATTATCGCATGGGCTACTGTCTTCCAAGTGATTTCAAGTTCAGGTATTTTACTTTCCATCATCATGGTTTTTAACCACTTCATCCTAAGATCTTTGGCTTCTTTGTTCAGTTTCCTGAATATACAGCACCGTGACTTAGAGCAGCAAGTACAGCAGTCTCAATATTAAAGCATTTGCAGCTTTTTGGTGGGTTTACAAGTTCTCCATCTTGTATATTCCTTCCTGTCCCATTCAACAGTTAGGACTCTCTAACCCTAACTGCTGAGCTACAGAATCTTTACTGGCAGTTACTGGCAAGAAGGAAATAAGAAAACAAGAGGTGAAGGTCCTGGGCACAACCCCCATTTCTTTTGTGCACATCTGACTAACACTTACTTGTTTTATGGGCTGTTATATTTACATTTTGGCACTATCCATAAAAATTTAATTGCAATTAAAGGACCAATTACTTTGGTCAGGTGTCTTCTGGCAACTAGCTTCTTCATTTAATTACTAGTTGCAGGGAAGCTTTAGAAGCATATCCTGGAGAAAGAGCAGCAGATGGTCAAATACTTCAAAGCTGCATACTGAGCATACAGCTCACGGAGGGAGCATTCCCAGGAGCTAAAGCATATACAGCAACAGTTAGCTCGCTTGTAGAAGTTTCCAAAGCAGAAACAAAGACAGGCAGAATGGGGAAATAATTGCAACTTTTGCAATGTATTTATTACATAGCTTTTGGGAACCATATAATTATTTTTAATTTAGCGGTGCTGCAAACCAGTAACCAAACTGGAACTTCAGAGTGCCTGGTATGAATGCAAAGGCCACTGCATTCCACTACTGATTTAACCAATACATCTTGCAGGGTGTGATGATGATGATGATGATCTATTAAACTACTCTTAATAGCTGAGAAGCAGTTGACAGCAGTGACAGCAAAGAAGAACACAGGATATAGCCCAAAATGAAGTGTGCAGTCTTTTGCTGAGCTGCTCTTAGCTAGCTGTGACAGGTCACAGAAAGTCTGTTCCTTTCCTGTTCTTTCTTTTTAGCCTAACAATGTATTTCATTTATATTGAACAACAGTAGAAAACAGCACATATCATAGTTGTCCATTCTGATCTGAAGGAAGCTCATCTCTTCACATGTGTACACAAAACAATTACTGGAGTAGTAGAGAAGTCAGGGATTAAATGTGACAGGTAATTAACAATAGCATTTTCAAACGCATTAATTGCTGGCCTACCATGCTTTCCCTCCAAGTCAGTGGCAAGCTTTCTTGATCGCAGTCAGGGCAGATTAGCTTTAGGCTGGGTGTTTTTGCAAATGCTTCTCTGAGTGACTGGAAAGGCTGCACTGGCCTGTGGAATTCCCTGTGCTGGTTCTTCTCTACACTAGAATTTTCCTAAGTATTTCCCACTGTGGCATCATCCCTAAATCCTACTTTAGAAGCAAATGTATGCAGTCGGACAGATGAACATTTGCCTAACCTAAATCTAAGTATAACTGACGTCACACGTTGCCAGAGCCAGCATGGTTATTCTACATGTGTGTTTCTGCTCCTTGCTACCACAGCACCATGACAAGAAATCCTTAAATGCTACCACTGGGACATTCCACAGGGTTCTTTCATGCACAGGCTGTGAGCACATGAGCAGGTGCAACTGGGGGCACAAAAACAGTCTTAATGAAGGAGAAGGTGATGAAGAGTCTGAGAGGAAACCAAGGCTAGGTGACATAGCTATTTCTATAATTATATAGGTGATGCTAAAGATGTGATTAATTTTATCCTTAAGTAAGTGTCTAATTACAGATGAAACAGTAGGTTCTCCAAGAGCAGATGCTCCTGCCAGCTCTTGCCAGCCGATCTCCCAGCCTCAAAAATTGCCAAATACTCAACACGTAGGGGTATGTGCACGTTCTGTTCTCTTTCTTTATTTTGATACCTTGGGTCACTGTAATGGACCTTTGAGCTCTTTCCTCCTGCATACCATGCCGTGGAACAGATACTAATGAGAGTACAGCTGTAGGTCAAGGAAGATCCTGCACTGCTAAAAAGGGATCAGCACCAGTGAAACATTGAAAATCTTGCTTTTCACTGGGAGAATAAAAGAAGCACTATCATTTCTCTGTCTGTTCATGGAGTGATTTCTTGGGAGACGGCATTTTCTTGTTTGTAAAATCAGCTGTTTCTCTAATGGAAGTAGGCAAACAGGTCCTACCCTGGCATTCATTTTTTCCTCTTCATCTACCTGGATGATGAGTTAAGCATGGAGACAGCACAGAGAACTGACTGACTTAAGTTGAAGGCCACATTCCTAGGAAAAAAGTGCCCTTAGATTCCTCTTCCAAATCTCTCCTCAAAACTTGCTTCACTCAGGAAGACCACAGGTTTCTTAGCATATGTCAGCAGAAACAACCATCCATGAGACTTAGGGACTTCATCACTCAGTACATTTTTTGTACCATGGGTATCCCATTCTAGATTTCTTCTTCACTATCTTATAGAAGTATGGACTATGCTGCAAAATAACCCTAGGGAAGCTTAATACAGTAAAACTGATCACACGTTGCGATCAGTGGAACAATATAATAGAAGTCTGAATGACTGGCTTTTTAGGACTGGTCTGGCTCCAGCTCAGCCAGACCCACTACACCAGATCAGGTTACCTGATACAGTGCGAGTATTTCCAATATCAAGCAGCACAGTAGAAGGGTGAGAAGAACAGGTTTTAATGAGAGAGAGGAGAAATACAGCAATACAGCTGATACAAAAAAGTACACAATATAACACAAGTGTCTCATAAATTAGCGGAGAACTCGAGAAACAGGAAGAAAGTTTCAGATGGTTGAAGAAAGAGGCTTGCTCAAAAAGATACAATCTTAAGTCTTCATAGATATATATACATTCTTGGCAGTATAGGAAACGTACAGTTCTTACATAGAAAATATTGACTGTCTGAAGTGGTATTATCAATTCCTGAAGAATATTTGCATATGGTACATTATGAAGAATACACACAGGCAATTTAGCATTCAGAAAATCTCCAAGTAAAGGAAAACATTACAGAACCCTCTTGGTAGACAGGCTTCTCCTTCTAACCACAGCAATTGGATCTGTTCAGTATTACATATGAAAACAAACAAACCTGGAAATAGCAAAGAATAAGCAAGACCTTTTGTACTGCACAACAAATTATGCACCGATTAGGCAGCAAGATTCAATACATAAGAATAAATACTCCTGCCTCACCAAGCTTCCCCTTGCCTTTCAAGATCAAATTATTTCCCTTCTTACCCAGTCATCTCTAAGCTTTCCTTCCTGGGGATATGAATTAGGTGAGAGTGAGTCATACCTAAGTGAGAAGAGTGGTTAACAGCTGTTAACCTTAAAACCAATACAGGGAAGGCTTACAGGAAGAATTGTGCATCAGCCACAGCTCCTAACATCAGCAGAACACAGCCTTTGTTCTGGTAATAAAGTCTACGCATTATGAGGGAGCCACAAAGCTTCAGATAAAAGGAGCCAGTCTGTACTGTTGCCACTATTTTGGCACTTTTGAAGTCTACAGAGAAAGTCTGTTTCTTAGGAGTCATACAGCTAGACAAGAAGACGACATCTCCTGCAGAGCACCTAAGCCCGGTTCCTAGGTTAAAGATCTACCTGCTACCAGTCTCCTCAACTGACACATTGTTCTCTTCCTAAAGCCCCACCTACCTAGCCATTTATGTGATGCTAAAAGGGATTTTGCTAATAGTTGCCACATGGCTGCACAGCATACAGGTCTCTGATAGATGATGGGAAGGTGCAGCTGGAAGCGTATGACACACAGAAGAACATTCTTTCTTCAGTCATCACTTATTTAGACAAGAGTAACCAGTGTTCATTACTAAAGTGCTTTTACTAAGGAGACGGCAAAATATACTGCAGAAACTAACTATTGCCAGGATTGCTTAAAATTAGTTTCATCTTCAGGATGAAAGAGGAATTATAAATAAACGTCTGTATAAAAGATCAAACAAAGTGCTGATACAGCATTTATGCGTCCCTGTAAAAGCATTCCCTCTTCCATTCAATCATGAATGGATGGATAAGCCACATCCATGCCACCTAGGCAGCTGTCAGGGATACGGGATAAGGAGAAAAAGCGATACGGGCAGTAGTGAGGCAGAATTTTACTACAGATGCTGAAGAAATAACACCAACCAAAAAGACTTTGAAAGTGATTAGCATTACAATTGAGAAAACCACTTCTGAAAATGGGGAAACACAGCCAAAAATTTAAAAAAATGGCTTAAAAATAATCCTGGTGATGCACATTATCAAATATGTAAAAAAGACTTCAGGTCCTGATTCGCATCCATGGGAAAAAGGAAGGAGGTAAAGTGGGAAAGTAAGAAAAAGAGGAACAAAAGGGTTTGGGAAAATATCACAGGCAAGACACTCTATCACAAAGAAAGGGCAGAACTCAGGTATGTCTTCCTGCTACTGCCTACATCCAACCCACAACTTTAGTTCTTGGAGCCTTAACACAGCCAGCCACCAGGCTTCATACCTGCTTTAAAGACCCGTGGATCTAAACCTGCTTGAGGCCGATCTAGTCAACTGTGTTTAAAGCAGCGTCAGCAACTGGCAGGGTAGCTGCAGAAGAGGCTCCCAGTGGAGCCAAACCACATGGGTTTTCAGTGCAGCCTAAGGAAAGAGACTGACGTCATACAGAGCTTAAAGGAAGAGATACGGAGATTGATTTACATACAGCTTGATGCACCAGCATAGCAGGACCGAGTCTTTCTGTGGAAACGAAATGTAGATAAAATAGAGGTTTTTTTAAGAGCTGCTGAAGACTACCAGTCTGGTGAATGTTTCCTGTCTCCACTTCACACTAAGAGAAATTGTGGATCCTTCCCAGTGTCTGCAAACTTCAGAGTGTGTCACATGTGATTTCCCTCTGTAGCCCTGCCAGAAGTCTCTTGCTGCAGTTTGTTCTTTTAAGCATTTCCTCTTATATTTTAGCTCTCATTTATTAACCAGTTAAACAGCAGCTTATCAAGATTCTTTTCTTTCCCTTCCCCATGGTTTCCTTGGCAATCTATGCTTCCCTTAGGCGCTGTTTTGGGAAACGCTAAGGCTTAGCAGGCAGGAAATGTTGAGGAACATGTATTTGTTTACTTGTTTAAGACAGGGCAGATGGGCATACAGGCACTCACAGCAGCTCAGGTGCAAAGTCTTGGTAAGAGAAAACAAGGTTAAATAGCTTTTCTAGTCACGGGTGTAAAATCAGCGTGCATTTTAAATACCTCCACACAGCCTGCTCGATAGAATTCAGTTCTTTTGCCATTAGATAGCAAGAATTAAGTTTTTGTTTACCTTCTGAGTAAATAACTGTAAAGTTTGATATGAGAAAAATACCACCTCTTTGCTAGACAAGCCTTTCAATGTGATACCTGGCAATACACATGTACAATATGAAGTCTGTGTGTGTGTGTGTATATATATATTAAAAAAACCCCTCACACAAAGCCCTCAAATTAAGTTAAGAAACAATCCATTAATGCTGCTCAATAAAAATTCAAAATGGTTCAATTCAGGGGAGATTTAGTAATAATTGTGTTCTGAAAACACAGGCTCTTTGACAGTGGGAAATGTTTAAGCACAACTGCTAGATCCCAGAGCTTCCAGAGCTCAAGGCTAGGCAGCTGTGGAGGCAAATCACATTGGCATAGCAGCTGGAGAGCATGTTTTCAGCCCCTACTGCAGGAAGAAGCAAGCTTATTTAGGGGAACGCAGACGCAGCCGTAACTGTGCCACCCTCCTGTCGGAAAGAACAAGTAAAGTTCGTGTAATGAGGAACGTGCGTTCAAGGATCAGTCTTGCTGGGGAGACATTACCATCTTACGATCGTTAAGGGGGGGACATTTCTGGAAGTGAATGTTCTGAAGTCTAGGAAGGAATAGGAGGGCCAGGTTGAAATGGAGGTCAAAGCTCCCTGGAAGGAAAGTCAGGACAGACAAGTTACCAGCCCTAAGAATCCTTTTGTTTACGAGTTTTTGACTGGGAATGCGCAGCAGCACCTCGGTGTGGGTTCCCTCTAACCTGCCATTTCATAAAGTTTAGACAATGGGTTCAGAAATGAAGGCAAAAAGTGGCAGCAGAATGCTGGAGAAGAGCTGAAGACTGATTAGAGGGAAGAGAGAGAGCACTGAAGGAAAGAACGGACCTAGCAAAAACTGGAGCTTTGAAAGATGCCTGCAGGGTCATTGAGCCTAGCTCAGCACCCCCATAGTCAATCACCTCAGTACAACCCTTCCCAGAAGCGGTCAAACCAGAAGAGCCTCTCCAGCCCTTGTGTGCCCAGGCCCTGTGTTTTGCAGTGTGGCCACTAATGTTTAAGCTTCTGTTGGAAATATATTACCTGGTACATTATAGGATAGTAACCTAGGCGAGAAACAAACGAACAAAAAACCCCTCCACAATTGGTTTGTATGGTCTATGAAGAGGAAAGCTGAGGAGAGTTTATGAGTGGGATTGCGTGTGGCATGGATGCTCCAATAGAGCAAGACCGAGACAATAAACCCCAAATGCTTTTGAGGCATTCCGCTCCTGTATAGGTTTCACTCAGCGCTGTTCCATGATCTCTACAAGCTCTGCAGACCTTGAGCACACAGGTGCGTGCAGACTGACTGTGAATACTCACGTTAGGACATTAAAAATTTTGAGTACAATGTCATGCTGAGCAGCACAGGAACAGACAGCATGAATGTGTTTAAATTTTACCAGCTGTGGCTTTGGATGAAAGGTCTGGAGAAAAATTCATAGATTTCTGGCTTTTATCCCATAATACATTTAAAGCCTTTTATTATTATTATTTTTATTATTATTATTTTAGAAATACAGATATCAAACATTATAAACAGCCCTCATTTATGGTGCTTCTATTGACATCAAATGCATGATTCTCTGTTAGTAATGACTACTGAAGATATTAAACAGTGACTTTTCTCTTTTTGTTTATTTAGGAATGGACCTCTTTTTAATAGCACAAAGTAACGGAAAGCATTGGTCACTCCCTATTTGGAAATTTGAGATTATTTTCAGTTCTCATCCATGCGGCTGGAGAAGATCAGGAAGCAGCCTTTAAACATTAAGATTTGAGCACAAATCAAGCCAACTAATGACACTTATTTTGGGACCTTCTACTAGAATTGCAGTTATTTCTAAAACACAACTGGTGTTTTTCAGTAAGCCAGAATTACTTATAAAAGCCAATATACACCGAAAGTGTGGTATAAATTTGAGCTGCTATACATTATTATTTCTGTTTTGACTGTAGTACTCCCCATTATGGTGTCCGTCTTCTGTTTCAGTTCTCAAGTCAAGTGGGAAAGCCAGCATACATTTCTAGCTAGTCATTCCAATGCTGAAGATACAGAAGAATCACGCTGTGCTACAAACACACACAAAAGAATTTGTGTATTATTTTAAAATCTGAACCTCTCAAGAGTGGTGGCAAAGGGAGAGGACCATGGGTGTCAGAGGGACCAGAAGGGTGAATACAGGATAACATGCATGATAATTTCAGTTTTACTGGCAGTATAATAAACAGTTCTTAGAGATTCTGTGGAATAAGACACAACAGGTCTTGGGCAGCCGGAAGAACAAAAAAAATGGAGTCAAAATGAGTGAGGAAAATAATGAGTGGCATCATCCTCAGTCAACAGAAAATATGAAGGAAGCAACATATGGAGTTGAGATTATCCCACTTCAGTACAGACACTAATGATGTAACTCACAGCATGTAAACATTAATTCAAACTGATTTAAATTTGAGCTATGGCATTCTTCCTCATCACCCAGGCACGGATACCCTCCTGTTCCCCTGAGATGCTACTAGTGCTCTTTCAACCACACGATGAATTAGTTGAGGGAGCCAGCTGAAAATTGAAGCAGTGGTGCGCTTTCAGCCAGATCCATGTCCTAAATCACTGAGTGGTTACAAAAGCCAGCCTAAAGGAGGGACTGAGATTGCACGGCCATGGCAGGGCCATGGCAGCCTGGACCTGGATTGGTTTAAGCTGCTATGTAACTGCATCCCCTAAAGGAGTCTGTCCGTGAGGCCTTTGAGATTTAAAGCTGAGAAGGTATAAAGGTCAAAATATACTGATCATCTGAAAGTATTCAAGTTTGGTCCTATTCAACCCTTTTAAAATAAGCCACTTTGTAACAGAGAAACAAACTCTTTTTCCTCATCTACTAAATTAGAGTCACTTCTTCGGAATCCTACGTTCAATTCAGAAAGTGTAACGTGGGCTAACAGAGCATTCAAGCTGTTGAGACAAGTTTTATTCTGACAAACGTGCCAGTAACTTAAGAGATGGCAGTATGAAAGGTGAGGCAAAGTGTCGAGAACAGTTACATACTGATCTGTAGCTCAAACTAGCTTGCTGTATCCGTCTGCAAAGCAAAGTTCATGGTAGGTAGATTTCGCCCCTAGCTATGACCTTGTCTTATTATCACAGTTACAGTACCATTACCACTTATCTGATTACTGCACAAATTTCCAAGTAAAAGAAATCAAAGTGTATTTTTTGGCATTTAAAATTCAAGGTGGCAAAACAAAAACATATACATGAGGGAATTAAATATCATGAGAATATGAATAAAGCACACCTCCAAGCATTTAAAAAATTAGCCACAGAAGCCTTCAGTTTGATCTCTGATATCCATATATCCACTGTCATGTTTCTTGTGTGATAATACATTTTGTGATACATGCTTATTCATCAGAGACCAGAACAGCTCTGAAAAGTCAAGCTGGAATTTAAACAAGTGTTGTTTGGCATCTTTAGTTTGTGTCAGACCAGGTGGCAGCTGTTGGAAGATCATTTTGATTTAACAACTTTTTGTTTTGTTAGCAAAGAAAAACTCTGTCCAGCCAAACCCTGCTGACAGTGAATAAATACGTCTCCTCCATTAGACCAAATATTTTCATTTGTCATCCTAATTGCTAGGGGTAAAAGATCTGAAAAGATTTTTTTCCTATACGGACTCAAATATATTTGAATGGTTCAGTGTTTTATGGGAGGTGATTATTACTCCATACTCAGCACTGCTGAGGCTATGTCTGGAGTACTGCACCACACTTTGGTCATTATACTTCAAAAACTAGACAGATTTCTAAGGAAAGCAACCAAAAGGTGGAAAACTTGACCTCTGTGGAAGGACTGAGAGAAGTGGGCTTGCTCAGTTTAAAAAAGAAAATTAAAAAACATTATTGACAGATCTTATTTGTAAAAGACATAAAGATGAGCGCATACTGGCATTGGGACTAGTAATAATTGGCCAAACATGAGACTGAATGAATTTATGGAAGAGAATTCCATCGGGACCCGTTAAGCTGACAGCCACCACCACTGGCGACACCACCACTGGCTCAAGAAGTCCCTGAGCCACAAATTGTTGGGGAGTAGCCTGGGGAAACATCACTACATGATCTCCCTTTTCTCATCCTCTTCCCTCAGCGTCTGCTGTTAGCCCCTGTCACAGGCAAGATCCCAGAGTAGCCTGACCCTTTACGCTGACCAAGTGCCTTTCTCACACTCTGCCCGCTTTTTGAAATGAGACAGTATGAAAACCTGTTAATTCTAAAGAGTAATTAGCCCTGGGAACAAGCCACTTGCAGAGCAACAGCAGCCCTTCACTAAATACTTTAAAGAACAAGGGCAGTTTGACCCCTTGTTTCTGTTAAAAAAAAAAAAGGGAAAAAAAAGAAAAAAAGGAATAGACTACAAGATTACAAAGTTCAGTGTGGGCCAACAACTCTACACAGTCCACCATTTAGATGTCTTTTTACTACCAAAGAAATTAATAAGACAGTTGCAAATTCTGCACTTTAGATACACATAAAATTTCCAATACTGTAAACGAACAGTCAGGTCACACACAGATAGGTGTGCTCAGGACATAGTCTGAAACCTCAGTAAAACTGGCTACTCTACCAGATTCCATCTTGTATTTAGAAAACTAAGTGCAGGATTCAGTGATGACTAGTAATCCTCTGTCGGGAGAGTAAAACTGTCTCATTACTGCAACCGACAGCAGAAGCCTTCACATTCGCGAATCTTGCTTAGAGTTGACACAGGCACATTTGACTCCATTTGAAAGATGCTCGATTATCTGGAATTCTCAAAATTTGCTTCCATTGCACCGCTGTTTCCTTTCTGTCATGAAGACATACACTTAAAAAAAGGGACAAGTAATCTTCTTATCACAGATCTTTGCCCCCATTTAAGCCTCTACCTAGATCTTTAGCTGTAAAGTTAAGTGACATAAAAGACGTAGTGCTGGATTGCAATCCAACCTAAGAAGCAAATATCATCTTTGGAGTGCCTTCCAGGTAGGACAGGAGGAGAAGAAATTATTTAATCCTATATATTTACTTGCTTCTTTACAACTTCACAGAGCTGCTACTTGGAAATGGAATAGGGAAAAATGTATTTACTGTTAGCTCTGCTCTTTGCAAAGAATTTTGGCTGCTGATATCCTTTGGCATAACCCATTATTTAGTATAGATTTCCTGATTAACATGTTTCAAAAAGTTACAAAGCTTTAAGAAGTAAATGTTCTGTTTTCACAAAAACCCCTATCTAGGGTAATGAGCCAAAGAACACAGGACGGCACTTAGACCTCGACAAGCTCAATATATTAACACAACTCTTTAGCACTAATGCACACTTCAGTGTGTTGATATGTATTATTTTAAATGCAACAATAAATTATGATTGCCAAGAAATCTGTCAGGTTCTTGAAGGAATCTACAGCATGTATGCACAGTCCTTTCAAATGACATAATTATGAGGAAATTTGGATTATAACAGACTATTTATATGTAGATAGAACCTGGTTATCAAATCAAGGGAAGCCATGCTTTGTGTGCTATACACTGTTAGCCATATTTTTCTGCAGGGAGAATATTAAATAAATCAAAACAAATGACCTGATGGCTGTTATATATAGATGTGATGAGAGGCAGAGAAAGCAAGTGAGCCCAGGTGTTCGTATGTGCAGCTTCTAAGACTGCATTAGGTAAGACCATGGAAATTAGTTAAATTGCTTGTAGAAAATGTATTTGTTCAAAGTAGGATCAGAACTTGCTCCAAAAAGTCATCCTTTGATCATGCCCATGCCTAATGTCAAGGCTGTAATTTCACACTACACCATCTTTGCCAATAACGTAAATGTGAGCGATCCCGAGTCTCACGCCAGCAACACAATACGTGCTGATCAGCTGTTGGGAGGTAAATGCTGTAAACTGCATTACTGCAATAAGAATGGTGAAAAATAACCCCTAAAAAGGGTGGATTTTTGACCCAAGTGGACTCAGTGAGCTGGTTTATAACATGGCCACAAAAACCTGTGTTGACCCAGCTGATGGGTGAAAATGAACAACTAATGATGGATGGGGTTTCTTAGGCGGGTTTCATCACCAAGACCAGCGTGTTATAAAACTAGGTCCCAAGTGAGCTGCCAAAGTAGATTCTCCAAGTCTTTTGCTAAGGATGGCAGCAAAGGAATACAGAGCTAGCAACTTCTGTAAGTGTGAGATCTGAAACCTATTTTAGCAGCAATGCAAAGCACTCATGCTGCTACTGACTTTATGCAGAACTGTGAGGACAGCGGTAATTCATATCCTAAATCTGATCATTTTTCCAAGTTGGTATCATAGCCGTACACATTGTAAACTAAGATTTGGATCCCATGGGAAAAGTTCAGGAGTATCGGTTCTGGGATACGCAACGTCAGATCATGAGATGCTAGTGGATGAGTTCATGGAAAAATATTAATGGAACATACATTTAGGCAGTCAGAACAATTAGCTAGGACAAAAAATATCTGGGCACTTTGTGAACTCAAGGATCTCAAGTCAAGGATGAGGAAGACTTCTTTTTCAGAAGCACGGACAATGCTTCAAACACAATTTATCCAAAGCAGTTGTTCTAGACTTGATTAAAAAAAATTGCTACCACAGAGAAAATGAAACAGTGTTTCATCATCTTAGCCTAACCTTTTCAGGCCTACAGAAGAATATACTTTACCACTAAGAGGAGGCTTAGCTTCTGAATACAGTATGCAAAGCATCTTTTTTTTCTTTTACAAGTTCCCCGGGACATCATCCATTTAGCTTCCAGTCACTTAAACAAAATTAAGGGCACAGAACACAGTGTTACTGGTCAATGAAGAATGGCAAAACATTCTCTTCCCAAAATCTGTGTGTGAGGGAGAAGACAGGGATCATATTGTGAGAGAACACTGCAAGTCACGCACTCCCTTCTCTATCAATTGATATTTACCACTTTATGGTCTGTGAAAAAATCCGCATATTTAACAGCGCCCATACAAAATCACTAATAGAAGAGAGGGAGGTTGAAAGAAAGCACTTGTTTTCTGACATACGGTCAAGAGTTCCACCCTAACCTGCTGACCTTCGTTAGCTTCCCCACTTCCCACGACAGCATCCTAGGAAAAGATACTGCTCCGAACCACTTGCATCTAAAAACCCCTTTATTCTATAGAATCAGCAAGAGATAATAAATACCCTAAGTATCTGATGAGGTGTTTTGTGACTGGAAATGTATCCAGGTCCAAGTAGCGTACTCCATACAAAGAGGCGGCTCTCTCGCCATTAGCGACATGAGACCTTGGCTTCATTTTGTGTCAGAGGGCAAAAGGAAGAGAAGGCTGTGAAACCATTAACCAGCTCCTCTGTGAGGTGAGCATCAGTTTGCTGCTCCTCGTAACACCACCACAGAGAAAAAAAACAACCCACATAACCTCATACCAAACATCCAGACTTCAGTGTCAACTAAGTTACAAGATACACCTTAGAAAATACACAATTCTTGTTCTCTCACGGATTCTTAATCGCACAGGTTATAGTTGTGATCTAAGGAACAACGAAAGAACATTAGGGAAAAGCAAGTATGCTGTTTAAACAAAATACTGTATGTTGTTAAACACTCAGATAATTTTGCTTTAAGAAAATTACTTCAGGACATAAACAAAAATGTACAATCGATCATTAAATCAAACAATTATATTAAGGTTCAATTTACAAAAGGTTAAGAAATAATTAATAGCTGTTTTAATAAATAGGTATTTACTTCTCATCTATTATCAATCCAACAGATAGCTTCTAGCCGTCTATAGTACTTTCTACTGATGTGCTTATAACCCTCCCTAACACATATTACATATTTCTCTAACATGAATCACAACATCTAGAAATCATTTATTAACCCTTCATAAAATTCTAAATAAACCTTAATATGAAGCATGACTAACGTCATACTATTTCAGCCCCATACCCCAGGACACAGCAAATACTAGCTTTTTCAAGTTTTTATTTAAAATTCTACATTTTAGTTGGGAGCCACATCACTAGCCACAGAATCACAAATGCCGTCGGTGGCTTAGCCAACACACTGCAGACACAAGAAGTGAAACGGAAGTGGTGGGGGAAGATCACAGGGAACAGTTCAGGTTCTTCCAAAAGAAACGTCCTGGCTTTTTCGTCGGAACAAACATCGATACCACACAACAGAATCAGAGAGCAAAAAAAAGGAGTCTGTTGTAATTCAAGACATTGTTTTTCCTTCTTTTCAGAAAAAAAAAAACACATTACATTATAATATAAATAAATAAAACAGAAAACACAAAGGTAAATTCCAAAACCCACCAGTAGGATCTTAAAAAGGCAGCAGCCAACTATTTCTTGGATGCAGCCTAAACTTCTCTTACCTGCAAATTTTCAATATACTTGGAAGTCCTATTTAGTGTACCAGACTTAGGGAACAAGATGTATTATATTTAGGTCTCCTTTTTTTCCATCCAGTATTTTCATCTTCAAACCCCCACCTTAGTTTTTTCCATCAAATTGCCTGCTGTTGGTTTAACAAAGTTCAGCTCAGACTTATACTTTCCCTTCACTTTCAGAGCCTCTATCTTCATTCTCACAGTCCTCCACAAGGTCTTCACCCTCCTGTGTCTTCTCTTCCTCCTCCTCCTCATCTCCAAAAGTCTCTTCTTGCATTGTAGTAAAAGCTAAAGACCTGGCAGCAACTTGTGCAGCCAGACCAGATGTGAAGTTTAAATCTGTTGATATATGGAGCTGGGCCAGCCTATGCTTGATTTTTGAATGTAATGCATCCTTAGAGGGAGACTGTGAAACCTCTACTCCATCCATATCGCGCGGCTTGAGTTCTTCAACTTCCCCTTCATGCTGATAACACATTCTTTCTTCAGCCCCTGTAGAAATACCTTCACCAGTAGTACTGTCTTTGTTTTTCTCCATCTCAGGATCTTCATACAAATATTCTGTCCTGCTTTTATCAGCAGGATTCACTTCTGGATTAGTGTCTTTTTCTTCAGATTTATCACAACTTTGGCTGCAGTCCTGCTTTTCTGTATCTGAATTCATATGTGATTCCAAATTATTTAGCAGCTTCAGCGGTTCTGCAGGAGACAAGGGTTTCACTGCAGCTTAAAAAGGGGGAAAAAAATTAAATGATAACTAAAAGCAAGCTGCTATATATAAATAATTTATTTGTGTCTGAAAAGATGCAAGATTGTAAGGGTCAAAATGGCTTTAAAAAAACCCCAAAAAACAGAAACAAAAACCACAATCAAACTTAAACTTAAAATAAAAAACCTTAAAATAAAACAGTGTTTTCTCATCACAAAGCTGAAGTGAAATGTGATAGCTACTTGTTGTAATTACTTCTTAAAATCTGTGACATAAAGAGACAGCACGAAATTGATGATGTTTAAAACCGGCATCATACACAGATGATGCATTCAATGTTAAAGTGAAAAACAAGCAAAACTACTGCACTGTATACAGATTTGAACTGTCGTCGTTTTAAACAACAGTTTACCTAATCCAGTAAAGACAGCTGGTACATGAAAAAGTCCTTATAGGCAATATCTGATCTCATACACCACAACATATAAATACAACACGTATTCATACAGCCAGGTAAGGTGTCCTCACAAATAAAGTGTGGTTTAATTTAGCCTCTCTTGAAGTTAGTAGCAGCAGCGAGTCCCATTGCCAGCAACGGGATGCTTGCCAGGAAGTCTCTCCTCCCAGTGTTAGGGGTTAGTATAACTCGGTACAATCACTTCTTGAAGAACAGCCGTCTTTCTTTTTAAGAAAACGATATAATGTCCATTTCCAAGTAACAGATTCCCTAAACTGCAGTAGCTCCATTAGAGTAGCAGCACGAACATAAATGAGAGCGGCAACAGCAGATTCCCAAGTAGCATTTCCCTTTCTAATTCCATTCTGACTTTACCCCTGTAAGCAGAGATGAAAATAACTCTGGGAAATACACAAACTTTTCATGGGAAACAAAGTTTATGGTATTAGGATTTTTCCATCGCATCCTATTTCAGTAATATTTACTTTAGCTAGCTGAAGGCAGGCGCATCATTATGGTTGTCACATTGATAATTATTGTCATTCGCACACTGAAAGACTGTGGCTTCGGATTTGTATTGTATTGTTTGTTTTAAAACCTCACATACCGAAGGAGCGCTGCACCAGACTCATCTCAATTGTTAACGGGGTAGGTATTTCCCCATCTTGTAAAAAACCATGCTGCTGCTTATTTCTGCCCATTTGCTTGAAGAGGCAGGAATATGCACAGTAATCTTATCATTTGGGAGCAAACTTCTTGCCTACTTCCTCCAAAGAATACTTCCAAAGCCAAAATTTCTCAAAAAATAAATAGATACTTCAGATTGGTAGCTGGCCAATTTGCCGAGTTGATTAGTTAATAAGCAAGGTGGAATTCATCAATTCTCAGAGCGTAGCTTTCCAAATCTGAGAAAGAGCTGTGTAAGAACTGTTGTATGGACAAGGTGTGAGAAGGGGAAACAGCTGGGTACAACGCAACCACTGACAGAATGAACTTTTTTGGGGGGAAAGGTTAGGGGAAAGGCTAGAAGTGATTTTGCACCAGAAGAAAGTTGTTTTACAATGTTTGACAAATGAAAATGAAGCCAGTGACAGCTTCACAGACCTCTTCAAAAGCACTTCCATTTTACTGGCTCAACAGGATGCCAAAGGGCCAAAAATACAAGCTCACCTACACTCCCATAAATTACCTACCGCCCAGACCGTAAGCAGGACATGGTGCTGGGCCTGGGCAACTTTGCTTTAGTCTGGTGCTCTGCTAAGATGTTTTTCTTCTGGAATCCAACCTATCATCTCCAGTTGACTTCACGCTGTGTTCTTTAGACGTATCAACTTGTTTGGAGCTGACCTCTTTTATGTGGAAACCCTCACCAGCCCCCTCCTTCAACGAACCAAAAACCCTAACAAATCAGAATGGCTTGCCGGGTGCCTTGACTAACAGATTAAAGCCTTTGAGTATTTCAGGATCGTTTATCACAATAATCACAAGTTAGGAGAACACAGGATTTCTGGAATACGATCGTCCTGTAAAAGCAAGATTTAAGAGGGCTATGGAAAAGTGTGATATCACGGCCATCTGTTGGGCTTGGGCCAATGGGGAGACAAGAATATGAACCTTTCTGGGTTTAAATCTTCAAGATAAAGCAAGCCACAAATGTGGAAAGCACAGCTCATAAAAATGTTTCTTTAAGGAATGACTCGTGTGTATGGATAAATTAAAGTCTGCAGCAGTAATATACCAGGGTCCATTATGTCGTACTTAACTGACTTGTGTTTCTTTTGAAGAAATAATGAAGAAATTCCTTAAAAACCAGAAGATGTTATGTCTGCTGTCCATATCAGTCTTTCAGATCAGACACACGCAGTCTCCGAGCCAAAAGGAGACAATATTTATTACTTTCATGAACCGCGCTCATGTTTTCCAGTTTTGTACAGGATGGAAGTAATCAATGATTAGTCCTAGGCAGCTGGAGGAAATCATACCCTCCTCCCTCCCCACCACTGAATCTCTAATCCTAAAACAATGTAATATCTATACATGGAAAGGAAAGGAACCAACATGAGCCCCAAAGGCTTTCAGGTGAACAGTTACTGAAGACTACAGGAGTCAGCTGACTCTTTCCAGCTATGGCGACAAGTGGCCTGAGGATACACTGACAGGTATCAGCTGCTGACCTCGATAAGGAAATATCCTATGCAAGCTCTCCTGACGAGAACTCCTTCTGCAGCAGTCACTAGATCTGTCAAGACCTGAACTGGAGGTAGGGTTCCCTCCTTCTCCCTTCAACAGGGAGGAAAGGAAGACTTGAAGAGATTTATGTGAAGAGTTGTGTGGTGTCACATTTAAGACCAGAAGAAGGATAATACAGAAGTCCTGCTCTTGAGCAGACTCTGATGCAATCTGATGTTTTTTTAACTCAACTAGAAGAGAAGTCAATACCAACAGCCAAGTGATTTCTTTTACCATATTTGTAGCTAAATGGACATAAAGAAGAAAGTTGTGAAGAGCAGATGTTTTTGTGGGTTTGATGTCAAAAGAAACAGTCTCAGAAATAGGTATGGTCTGTTCCGGCGTGTTCCCACGAAATTATTGAAAGACGCAATCCATGGTCTTTTTTTCTGGTAGACACTGGCAGAGGCAGAATCCTTGGATATGTTGCCAGACCTGAGGGTTGTTTTTCATAACATAGAACATGAAATTTTTAGAGGACTTTTCCTAACCTGTCTTTAAGAGGAAGGAATGAAAATGGGAAAAAGAAAGGAAAAAGGAAAAGACAAACTACTGCCAATTTTAAAGATAATAAATCAAACAGCTCAAGCAGTGAAAGGAGTCAAGTTGTATCCAGTCTTATTGCTGGAACAGAGACAGACTATCTTGTTGAGGCAAGAGAAATTTTCATATTCCTGCCTTCAAGTGCAAGTGGATGGAGCTACCCAGCAGTCCTCAGAGTTAGTAAAGGCTAGTTTGGAAGAACTCTTCTTGTTAGGTTTTTGTTGTTTGTTGTTTTTTTTTTTTAACATATTCTGTATACTCACTCTTTCATGGAAACAAAAGCCAGTCTTACTCTTTTATGAGCCTTTAATATTTCAAAGTCTAGCTCTTGACCTTAACCTATATATTTTTGTAAGTCTGGGATAATTTCTGATGGTTTCTTTAAATTCTGAAAAGTAATTTATTTATGCACCCTGATTAAAATTCATATTTACTGGAAAGCCATGAAAGAAAGTCAGTTCAGTTTGCGTTGTTTATAGCCTGACAGTTCTCTTTATCCTGTCTTAATATTTTGTGTGTTTTAATATTTTAGCTCAATATTTTGTTTAGAGCCAAATTCCCATTTCAGCGAGTTCTTTTCAATATATAGTAAAATGATTGCTACGAGTAATATAAAGAGATGGAATAGCAAACTAAGGCCACACAGCTCTATCAAAGACACTACTATAGCTAAGCACTGTCCAAATTCTAACATAGTCAGATGTTGATGGCAAATAGACACCTACCCTTTCTTAGAAAGCAATTAATTTTCAAAAGCAATGCTTACCATGGTCACTGAATAGCAGCTGTTTCCATTTCTGTCTTTCTATTTCTGAAGCTTTAAATCCCAGTACAGATTTCAATTCTTGTAACACCCTCTTAGATTCCTGTCTCTCTCGTTCTTGTCTCTCTCTTTCTTCCTGGGAAAAGCAGTAAAAATCTTCCCTTTTGTATTCATTCTCCGTATCTGAATAATCCACATATGCTTCCAATTCCTAAAGAAAGAAAGAAAGAAAAAAAATTTTGATCTTCACTGTCAGTGTAGACCCTGTCCTACAATCTGATGCATGATCAAGTGACCTCAACACAAGCCAACCACAGTAATAGGATGGAGCCCTGTTTGAGCAGAGCCAGGGGATCTGACACTGCTCTCAGTTATATTTGTATAATTTTGGAGCAAGTCCACTCACTGAAAGTTAACCTTACTGCAGTCACCTAGGATTTACTTTCATACACAAGTGTGATCAAGTGATATACCTTGAAAATGGGAGTCCATTTCCCCATGATTACAGGTGGAAATAAGCAATGCCGATGTGGTGGTTTTTTTTTTTAAATTTACAGTGTAAGCAATTCTTCCTCAGTCAGGCATCTTGCTAATTTAACTTATGTAAATTCTTATTAAGAGGATGTTGAGAATAGCAAACTCCTCCTCCAATTTTAACTATATTGGCTTACAAGCATGACAAAACAGAGCTCCATTTATGTTATAACAGACAGCCAGTAACGTTATTAGTCCCAACTCTTTGATATTGAAAAAAATCTAGAGAGAATACATGTGGGGCAGGCTTGGGAGAAGGCGAGGGAGGGACAGGGCAGAGCATGGGTGTTCAATCCGCTTTCAGAACGCATCTGCCACTCAGTTCTGGGATGGAGGGGGCCAGCCTCTCTTCAAGACAGCCCAACCATCGCACATGAGTTCCCCAAGCACCACAAAACTGTTCAGTGTCACAGTCTGTTTTAGGTATCCAAAAATGCAGAGATTACTCAAACTGGAGGCAGGCTGGTTTGTTCTGGAGCTTGTCACTTCTGCAGCTGTGTCAGTTCATCCCACAATATGCAAGTAGGACTCTATTTTAAATACCGCCTTTTAGCAATTCACATTTTTTTCTATATTACCCTGAATTGTGTTGCTGCTCTCCTTTTGTCACTTATTTCTAATGATATATATGAGAAGAAGTGAATGCTAGTGCTCTTTTTTCCAGGATGGGGAATACCTCCCCATGGAACAGCAAAAGGAATACACATCATTTTTGTCTATAAGTCAAATTATGAAATGACACCGGCTACCTACTTGATCTGTCTCGGCAAGACAAGAAGGTCACTGCACAAGCAACTGAAAAAGGAATGGATACTGCAAACAAGCCCCAATTATTATTTTAAACAGTCCTATTTTTTTTTTTACCTGCTCTTCAGGGATTGGATCTTTGTTTTCTATGTATATGGCAGGCTGTGTTAAAGGTACTGTAGTACGCTGTAGGTTGTCACAGGAAACTTCAAGTTTGCCTTTAGGGGGAAAGAAGAAAAGGGATTAAAAAAAAAGAAGAAGATTGAGTGTTGAATGATGTTTTTGACTCACTCAGGCAGGGTCCAGGCGTTTTCATTAGGCAGGATTGGCACGCACAAAAAAAATGGTGAGAAGGCTGGTTAGAATATATTGAAACACTGTGTTAGAGAGCACTTAAATAACTTAGCTATTTTGGTATAAGCTGGGTCTGACGAAACTCATCTTGAAATACTTCAGCTAACAAATCTCAAAATTTTTATAGACTTTGAAAACCTGCAGGTGGCAAGAAAAATTGCTAAAACCAGAAAAGAGACTGGTGCCCAAGTTTAAAAAGAGAAGTAAAATAGTAAAATTATGGGCAAATCAGCTTCAAATCATTGGAAAACATTGGAAGAAATAATCAAGCAAAATTTACAGGGAGCTATTTGGAAGGTAGCAAGGAGATAAGTGACAGCCGGTGTGGGTTTGCTGAGAATAGAAGATGTCAAATCACTCCAATTTCATTTTCCAATGCAGTAACAGGTCTTATGAATAGAACGAAACCAAAGACGTTCTGCATTTTGTTTTCAGTATGGCTTTTGACACGGT
Source organism: Pygoscelis adeliae (assembly GCF_000699105.1). Classification (NCBI taxonomy): domain Eukaryota; kingdom Metazoa; phylum Chordata; class Aves; order Sphenisciformes; family Spheniscidae; genus Pygoscelis; species Pygoscelis adeliae. The sequence goes on from NW_008824473.1 coordinate 2,781,540, forward strand.
GTCATGACATACTCATAAGCAAAATGCATAGGCCAGGAGAACTTGCTATTAGCTGCATAGAACAGTCTCTTGGACAACCAGAGTGTAGTTACCATTTTCAGACAGGAACAATATATTGAGTGAGGATTTGTCTCAAGTCCAATACTCTTTAATATTTCCAATGGGTGAAAGAAAAGTGTTTCAGCTCATTAAATCTGCTAACATTGGGATAAACTGCAAGGATACTGAAGGGCACAGTTAGAATCGAAAATAATACTGGGAAATCAGAGATACAGCTCAGGAAGAATTGGATTTCAGATACAGCAGTTTGGTGACAGTGGCTGCAAATTTTTCTGCTTTGGAATAGTCAAATGCACAAATACACGACAACTGACTGAGAAAAAGATGTGAGGAGCCTAGTAGTCAACTATACCCTGCTGCAAGCAAAAAGCCAAACCACATACTAGCACATATAAACAACAGCACTGACTGTTAGACACATGAAATTACATTTCTACTCTGGCACTGATCAGGCTGTGGATGGAACATAGTGCCCAGTCTGGGGCTCCTTCATTCAATAATATTGTGGACCAACTAGAGGGAGTCCGGAGGAAAACAGTGGAAATGACCAGAGGACTAAATAAAGCATAGTTGTCAGGGAAGAGCTGAAGGATGGAGAGTCACGTAGAGAAGACAGAAAGAAACATATTAACTGCCTTCAAAAATGTAAGAGCTATAAAGAGCAAATGGATTTCCACTGTGGGTGGATCAAAAGTACCGCTTTTAAATTGCAGCAAGAGATATTTGTATTCAGTAATAACTTTCTACTGGTAATGGAGTTAAGTGCTGGAATAGATGCCTGGAAATACTGTAAAATGTCTCTAAAGAGAGGTTTTTAGGAACAGGTAAACATTTACTCACAAACCCTAATTTACCCTTGAGAAGGGGAATGGGCTAGATGACCTCACCAAGCCCCACCTAACCCTATTTTCAATTTCTAATCTGTATATTGAATACTTAGGGATGGTATTCTGCAAGTAGGCAGTTCACATTAATGACAATTTTAGTGGTGCTCGGTTACCTGCTTTTGCAAACAGGACAAATATGTAATTCCCTAGTTGCCTGGGCTAAGCTAAAGATTTGACATTCCAGAAATATCTAAATGCAAAGTGTAAAAGAAAGGTGAAGCATGTAGTGAAATTTGAAGTAAGTGGAAAATTGACATGAGATACTTATTTTATAAATATCAAGCCCCCTTGTCCATTGCATAACTTCTCCCTTGTAATACAAACATTTTAATAATGACAGCAACAATAGAAATATGCTCCTGAAGGTATAAAGACAAATTTGGAAGAGTGTATGGAAGTTACCAATGAAAAGCTTGCCTTCCCAGATCAGAGGAGTAAACCAGCTGCTCTAACATGTACAGACTGCTCTGTTTGCCACCTACAGGGGACGATGCCATTGCTAAGGATATGCTTCAAGATCATGAATTCACAGTGTTTAAGTAAAACTGCTGCTGCTTCAGTTCCTCTCCAGTGGATCAAAGGACTACAAGATCCAGGAGCTCGCAGCAGAGTACTATGGCCTTGCTCTTATAAATATCTAAAAAAGTTGTATACATTTGCAGACAGAGACAGTTTAAAAGGAGAAAGGATGGAATTTAAACAGTTTGAGGGATATTATTTCAAAGATCATTAAAACAACACTGTAACTAGCCATAAAGGGTATTCCATTCTGTAAAATTAGCAGCAGATTACTACATGCTTAACTTGTCGAGGCTTTAAGTGGTAAATCAGTTTTATCAGTGACGAAAAAAGGTGAAAGACTAAAGAGAAGATAGCTGAAAGTCTAGAATCGACTGATGTTGGAAACGAGCAAAGATCTCCGTGTAGATCAATGACAGGTAAGTCTATTGTTGCCCAAAGAATTTAAGTAGAGGTGAATTCCCCTCAAGGTGCTAAAGCCCCACTTGCTCTCAGGTTCTGTTCTGTATCTGACAGGATCAGTGACTAACAGCACTGGTTCTAGAAATACACCAACTCCTGTAAACAAAGAAGCCAAACGGCATTCACTAAAGTAAGCATATATATAATACATGCTAGTATCACCACCCATGAAAGGCTGATGGGAGTGTATGAATGTTCAATCAGTTGGACTTAAAGGCTTTGCTTTGACAGAGTTTGATGCCATGAACTATTTAACGTAGCTGTAAGAAACCTGCTTTGACACAGAATGATTTAGGGCAAGAAGCATGCAGTGCTTGCTAAAGGAGACTCATCTGTTTATACAGAAAACAATTAAAGATACACAAAACTGCTCTGAAAATAAGTGATAGGCAGCTATGTAGGATACCACAACTAGGATAGCCCACAGTTCAAAACAGCTCCTTAGCGGCTGGAAACCTTCAGCTCCTGGTTCAACAACAGCACTCTGATGCTGGACAGACCAATGAGTTCCCAGTTTCTTCCTCTCCGCGGAGCAACACTGGCCCTTTGCTGCTGCAGCTGCTGAGCTGAGTTCTACTTCGCATGGAAGGAAACCTTCCCATGCTGAGAGCAGTAGGAACCAAGAAGGACAAGCAAAGACACATTTTTGCTCAGTATATAAACATGGTAAGAATGAAACCCAAGCAAACAGTGACTTTAAATACTGGATACATTTTGTATTTACAGATGAAGAAGCAAAAAAGACTTTTTCTGTTTAAACACTAAGGCACAATTATGAGATACTGCTATTTAACAAATATATACAGCTTTTATGTAATGAAATATTTTGTCTCAAAATTGGGTCTAAGCCATCAGAAACAGCTCCTTCTTCAACAGTGTTCATAACTGACACTGAAAACGGTATTCCCACTGCTCTACTGGTTGAACTAGTTAGTTGAACTAAACATCTATCGCAGCAAAAGTGCTGGGCATCCACTTAGACACAATGTTCTACTACCACGGGGTTCTTGCTACAGCTCTTGTCAAAAGATTCCTTTGGTTATGGATAATAGTGCATAAAGACAAAAGAAAGATGTGCTTAGCTGCTGTATTATT
>NW_008824473.1:2784608-2790511 GCF_000699105.1 Pygoscelis adeliae
TCTTCTTCCAAAGAGCTTTCAGAAAGCATTGAAAAAACCCCAAGGAATTTAATGAAGTAATTCACATAATTATGACTGACAGACCAGCTGTTAAGTTTTGTAGAAAGACAGCAGAAGAATTAGACTTGATTTCACGCATAGCTTGAAAAGGTCAACTCACAGAAGCTGGACTGCTTAGAAATATATCAGGAAAGTCAAATGTAGTCAAATAAAAATAGTTTTCAATGACTAACATAATTTAAAAGTAGCTCCTGTGGAGTAATTCAGTAAACTTGTTGCAAAATAGAGAATCAATCCCAGCACATTTCCAGGAAAGTCATTGGGCAAAAGTGAAAGTGAAGGATTTTTAATTTTTTATTTCCCACGCAATCCCTCCCTTCTAGATCAGACACTAGGTTATTTTTGTACTGAACTTTAAAAGGAAGCAAGTTATAATAAAAGTGCCTGCTGTGAAATTTATACACAAAGTAAAAATAAAACTAAAATAACTAAAAATACTATGGCATGCAGTCTAGAAAGAACATTTGAGGAAAGGGGAAAAAAAAGATCAGTGGAACTGCTGGTTGTGGAGGGCATCAACAAAACACAACAGGCTAGCACATGCAAATGGATCAGACTACACCTACTATCCTCATAGGCTGTTTTACGCAGCACTGAGAGGGAAGTTGAAAGACTAGACTATCGGGCAAAGTACACACAAATTTGGTTATACCGTGTCTGGACCTGCATGGAGCCTGCATTAGGCCTCCCAGTGCTCCCAGTTCTGATGTAAGCATGAACAAGGTCAGCTTGCACGCCTCTAGGCCCACAGCAATATTCATCCATCTACTGGATATCCCACCCATATATCATTAAGAGCTCAGCTCACTACAAATTTGGATTTCTGTAGGTAACGTGCTGATACCCCAAGTCATAATTTTCCTAATGCAGTCTCCATTACCAGCATTTTTCAGATGCTGGGCTGTGCCTTCCTAGGACAGTAAAAAAGCTCCTGGAAAAAAGAAAGATTAGAAATTATAGGTTCAACTCCATGTCAGGAGAGCCTAAGTTCACTTCCATTATTTAAGATAGTTGTGATTCACAAGGAGAACAGCGTGGGCAGTACAGGTCACTAAGGAAAGGCACATAAGGCAAAACGTTGGGATATACTGCTCAGTGTGACTTTTAAGCACACAGAAGATTAGCTCACTCTCTGAGAGAGCAAGTAAACGGGTATTAAATGCTCAATACATCCTCTACAATTTAAAATGTTCCAGGAAATGTCATTGTCAAGAAAGTTTCATGACAACGCCATTGTCATTTCAATTAACTATGTAATTTTTATGCAGTAAATAAATGAAAATCTCAGGGAGGATTCATCAAAATCCTACCCCTTCACATGTGATTCCACAATCAAAGGCAAAAAGCTACTATCGGTCTACACCTGGAAATGTAACACTCTGAATCCACAGGTCTAACAGACTGAGTTAACACATGTACATTTTTTGCTGAAACAAAAGCTTCAAGGTCATCACAATGAAAAAGTTTGACATATGTATATAGTTTTTCAAAGTGTATGGTTGTAAGACCTTCTTCAGCTAAAATTCTGATACACAGGCTGAACGCTGTCTTTGATCCATTTGAGCATTCCATCTCTGAAGTGCACCCCATTAGTTGCCAAATTAATCTCGCACATTTACCTTTTTTATTTGGGTTTCTTCCACTCATTTTTTCCACCTGAGAAATGGCTTCTTCCCAGCAGCTGTTGCTTGCCTGGATATGAGGCTGAATAAACTTCAGTTTTTGTTCCAGAACCTGATGGGCTTCTGTTGTCAACTCAGGTGTCTCCTTAGTGCTAACAAGTTTTTCAAGTTCATCCTCAAGAATTATTACCCTAAGTGATGAGCAGATGAACAGAAATAAGTAATAATAAATATTTGACTTCACCATTCCTTCAAGTATTTCATTTAATATCCTGTTATTTTCTTCAAGTTTTAAGAATCTAACCCAGCCAAGTCCTCAAACATGCCCCAACATTTTAAAAATAAGATCCTTTTCTCGACATCAAGATACATTGCTCACCTGCATTCATTAGAGCAATTCTTACATCTAAGATTAAAGGAATAGGACAGTTTCAACTATTTCACCAAGGCAGTGACAAATCTTTAAAAATATTTACTAGGTAGGTGCTACAAGCTGAACTTTCTTATAAAGCATTTGGTATGTTGCAAAATCAATGCAAGATAAGTATGTTTTCAGATTTTTTCAAGGGAGTGACAAAAGCAAGGCAAGACCTTAATGCACTGCTTAGCTTTGAATTTTCACCAGATACTTAAAGAATAACCAGGAAACAATATCAGATTCCATACTGAACCAAGGATCTTTGACCCCATACTATGTGAAGATATGCCTATGACTGCAATGACTATACGTATCCACCTTTTTTGGTTTTAATCTGGGATACAAGCTGACAACCCAAAGAACTCAAGTCTGAAGCCTTCTTCCTACAGGCATATTCTCTTCATTCATGTGTAAACTTACTCATTGAGCAGTGCCTTGAGATGAAGCTGCAAGCTGCGTACCGCTGTCTGAAGACTGTTCAGCTCTCTTGACTTCTGCTTTGTTCTGGTTGGCCGTTCAAAACCTGACTGATGCTGAGTTTCAAAGTACCGATAAAACTCATAGCTTCGCTTAAGCTCCTCTAAGCAGGCAGCATGTGTATGAGGTAGGCCTTGAGTCACATCAGACAAGATATGATGAGGCAGCCGTTCAGGGGAGACCAAGGGCTTGGGGGATGCGTTGGCTGGGGAGAGGAGCAGCAACAGCCTCCTGAAGAATTCTGAACTCTGCCCTACCCAGAGCTGAAAGAGGACCTGCAAAACAGGGTAGGGTTAGCTCTGTGCACCTGGGAAGACAGCCAGCCTCCAAAGTAAATGTACAGATACACCATGGGAAAACATTCCTCGGCCAGCAACAGGAACTTTGAAAAACTGCGAAAATCCGCTGAATGTTTTTGAAGGGTATCCCAGACCATGTGAGGTTCAGATCTTGTGAACCTTAGGTGACTGTTAATTCCTCGATGACTGATATTATATGCAATTATGCTCAGAAGGTTGTGAGAGGCCTAAAAACTCATATTGTCATCAGCAGCTTCATTATTTGCTATAATCTCCACATACCCTACAGCTCATAAAGGGCTGCCAAAATTCCAGTGGCAGCGAAGATGTTTTTTCCTTTATAATACCAAGCTATCATTTCTATGATCTACTAACTACTGCTTTGCCCCATGCTCAACCTTGAAACACGAGTCTAATTGCACTGTACTTCAATAAAAAACATTCTACATCTGAAGAAAGCTGAGCTGCTAACTTAATTATTTTTTCAGCCAAAGTCAGAATTTTCACTAATACCACTAAGGAGGGAAAGGCTTGTAAGAAATGAATCGATTCACAATGTTATATATGGTATAAAAGAGGTCAGTCCATCTGAAACCCACAATTTCAATTTCTTGAGAACTTCCACTTCCCACGAAATGAACTGTTTTCTCAGTTTAGAGAAGACTCTTGGCTTGGTAGACCATGACAGAACAGTAGCATATCATATCTCGCAAACGAAAAGGAAAGGTTATGACACTTTTCTCTGCAATACCGGCCCTTATTAAAAGGGATCAACTGTAGATGACTATGAGGTGTAATCTGAAATCTGTTCTCAAGCATTCCAGACCAAGGAAGACAAAGTAATTGCTCATCATGCTTTTTTCCACCCCCGTCAGCTACAGAACAGGACTAACAATTTACTTGTTCTGAGATTTTGGATCTACAGGATTTGAAATAATATATTTACATCTTTGTACTCATACTACTACGGACAAGTAGCAGCTTTTTCCAGTGTGCAAACAATCAAGAGCAAAACATTCAGAATAGTAAGACAGAAAATTAAATGCCTTCAGATAGATGTGGTCTGATATACCCCAAGTGTATATAAAAAATACTTGGATGTAAACTGATAAAATATTCCAAAAGAAAAAAAAATCTGGAATTTTACAAAAGATGGTTATGAGAAGAAAGAACACAGAATGGGAAGAAATTAATTTTGGGCACACATGCAAGACTGTGATTTGGCTGGGTGCTAAAATAAAAAGCAAACAAAGGGGCAGCAATCACCCAAATGTTCCTGAAGGTGTGGTGCTCTGGATAGACAGTCAAGAGCTCATGCTATAATAAGCACAAAAGATGACCAATCCCTTCCACCAGACATAAGGCAGAAGCAGTGAAAAAGTAGCGCACAAAAGTAGTGGACTTCAGGAACTGATAATAATAATCCAAAACCTACCTGAAAAAAGGCACGGTGATGAGAGAAAAGGAAATTCCAGATGTATTTAGGGTTGCAAATAGCTTCCTCTGCCAATGACTTCTGATGATTTTTACTGACACTTAAACTTCACCCAAAACATCCAACTGGCTCTCCTCAGCTTGAATCGGTATTTTTTCTTAAGCCATAAATTTTCACTCTTTAAATTGATTTAGTTCAAGGACAAGGTAGCCAAAAGACACAGGCTACGTTTGTCATTTGGCCTAGACCTGGGCTTGAATGAAAATTAAAATATTAACCAAATTTGGATACACATCTGTATTCTACCTGCATCTTAATATAAAGACAAGTTCTCTCAAATTAAAAAAAACCCTGAAGAGGACTGCACATAAATCCAGGGCTGGCAACACAAATATGTCCCAGGGTTATCGAAGTATATCTATTTTATTATCTACGGAGGAATCTGCTTAAGACTGATTTATGTTGACTTAGCTTGGTTCAACTACACCACACCCAGCCTACATCACTGTCTGTTATGAGTTAACGTAAACTGAGATTTACTAGTTGTGAGCTTAACTGTACCCAGAAAGCATCCCAACCAGTTTAACTAAAATGGATTTCAGTTAAATTACTGCAAACTGCAGGTAAACAAAGACTTAGTTTACAAGCTCGGGCACCTCTGACCGGCTTCTTGTGCTTAAAAAGAAGTGGGTAAATAAGTGGGCTTGCATGGTTGCAATTAGAACTTCAGCTAATGAAAAGGCAAGAAAAAAATCCCAAAAGCTTACATCTGATGTAGCTCTTAGCTTACGACTAATTAGACAAAGCCTCAGAGCTTAGCAATCACTATTACTGGTAACATTTACTGTTGGAACAAAAGAAGGTCTAGGAATTAAGTGAATAAAATGCAACAAGAGCCAACCCCATAGAAACACAGAAGTCACATAATAATGGAATTTTCCATTAAAAAAAATAATGTTAAAAGGGAACTGCCTTGGCAGAAAACCACTAGAGTGTAGAAGGCTTGCATTCAAATTAGATCTTCTTTCCAATTGCAAACATTGACTCATGCAAATTAAAAATACCTTACATCTCAAAACAAAATAGATAAAAAGGCCGTTATATGGTTGTCATTCTGTTCAGTTAAATGTTTTTCAAAGATCAAAGAACCGCACTGGCTCACGGCAGCAGGGGTCCAAGCTTATGATTTCTACTCCCCAGTTTAACTAAATGCAGCTATTCCCTTTGGCAATTACAACTAATTTATATCTTCTGACCTCTCTTTTTATTCAAGTCAAGAGATTAGATGTAAGATGTAGATGAAAAAGATGTAAGTACAAATCTGGAAATTATTTTATTCAGCTGGGATAAAGTGAAATCAGAGAGCAAAAAATCATGTTTAAGAAGGAGATTGATCAAGCTGATTATGAAACACTGACTCGAATTTACATGATTTGCAGAAAAAAATCCTAATGTTGTATTGTGCAACTTCTCTTCAACTACATGCAAAAAGAAATCACCTAAATGCCAGTAAATGTAGAAACACATGATATGAGACTGATTACATCTCCCCCTCAGCTGACAGTTTTACTACAGACTAGTACGTACAAGCC
>NW_008824473.1:2790575-2795301 GCF_000699105.1 Pygoscelis adeliae
TTCTAGGAGAGGTTACCTTGAGCGCAGGCAAGCTGAAGCCATCGGTTAGATTGTGCGCCTCCTCTTCAGAGACCTGCTCTTCGCTCAGTCCCAGACCCAGCTCCTTAAAGGGGACTACACAGATGTAGCTGGTCACGTTGTCACTCTCCGAGTTCAGAGGGTAGGTTTAGCTGGAGTTAAGGTGGTTAACAAAGCAACTTTTGCATTAAACACACAGAAAAGGAAAAAACACCTAATAAGGTTTCTTCTTTCTGGCAATTTGTATGAAGCACATACATTCCACCCAAATCCACCTGAATCCTGTTTAATCGAACGTTTTGCAAGTCTTATTCAGAGCACAAGTTTTAAAGGCTCTTAGAAGGATGAGAGATAATACATTGACAAAACACCTACGTTTAAACACAAACACATAAAAAGAAACAAAACAGACCGATGAAAAACCCCTGCATCCCTTTCAAGTGAGGAAACTATCTTATCTTTAAATATTAAGTTTCCAAGAAGTAGCTCGTGTCAATCTTAAACCAGAAATCACATATTTAACAGAGGAAAGAGGAGAACAATTGTGCAATTTTAAGTTTCAAAGGTAGCCTACGTTATAGACCAAACTCAGGATGATGGGAATTCCCTGCGAGTTCTGCCTGTGGAGAGACCGCTCAGAGATCTCTACAATAATTGCTCTTTGACATTTCAGATAGTACCGTGAAGAACAGGAGCTCCCCAATTGTCATACCATTAATTTTATTGATTACATCGCTGTAAAGCCACCATGATCTTGGCAGGAACAGCGGTGAACTGTTATCTATCAACACTATTCGGCACATTTAAATTCTGAGTAGGAAAATGTACATTTCCAGTCCTCAGAAATGCTTAAAAAGTAGGAAGCAAGCACAATATAACTGATACCAGAAGACAGATAAAAATAATTCATAGACTAGGCAGCATTTACTTTAAAATAGCATTAATTTTAGGCTAACCTCATGCTGGGGAAGGGGGAGGAGGAACAGATCAAAATTTCTGCACATTTTGGATAGTAACCCAGTCACAAAATAGTAAAATTTGCTTTAAAACAGAAACGTACAACTTATGGTCATAAGCACATTTGTTCCACAAAAATATATATAAAAGAAGATATTTGTAAAGCATTCATGAAAATAAGGCCTTAATTTAAACTATGGTTTCTTTCATTTATATTTCGATTTACAAACTGAATGCTCTCATCTCTTGGGGCACATAAAGCTGATTAGGAGCACTTGTCTCTTGTCCAACTAATATGTTTTCTGGGGAAGTTACAAGTTCCACCCACTTTCACTCTCAAATTTTCCACGTGCTAAATTCTCACGGGATTGAACTTGTAAAAGTGATTTGCTCAAGAAAATTTTTACCACTTGAGAAGAACATTGCATAAAAAAAAATATATTCTGCATCCCAGGAAACAGCAATGCTAAATGTCCAGGCTCTAAACAAACAAACACATTTCTCCCTAATTTCTCCCCAAAGTCCAGGAAGAAAGAAGTCTATTAAGAGTTCAGACAAAAAATCTGCAATGGAATTTAATTAGGAACAGAATATTATTGTTGCCACCAACAGCTGCCTCACATAAACAGTGTCTATTCTAAGTTAACCTGACAGCGTGCCCAGCAGATGGAGCACACGGGATGAGGATGGTGACTCCATCAGAGATTGAAAAGTCAGGTCAAAACCCTTCAGGACCAGTTATCTCAGAGACTAATTATACTCCTTGTTAATCTTTTCCCGCAACAAGACATTTCCAACAGCATGGACACCATAAAAAGCAGTCTGGACACACATGAATTTCTAAGCCATGCTAAAAAAAAATTCCAGGCAACATCTCAAATGAGTGGTTTGACCAAAGGAGCCACTTATCGATGCTATGTCTCAGCTAAGGATTCCCCGTGGACTCCCGCACCTCCGGCCTCGCCCGGCTCTATTGCAGCCCTCCCACTCCCATTTCTATGTGACAGACGAAAGCAGAGAACTGATCCCATGCCCCCATTAGCTTCCTAAGGACTAAACCTTTAGAAAGTTTAAAGACATACACACAAACATATACGTATACACAAACACACTTCCTTCATGCACTTTGCTCTAAAAGGCAAGTATTTTTAGTGCTAATGTTTTCTACGAAAGCCAAAATACAGTAACTAACCTTAGGTTAGTTAAATTTTTCTGTGTCTTTGTGAAAATATTTCATTCCTCTGTTTAACTTACATTCCTTATTAGCTTGGAAGAAGAGAAGGCAAAGCTACTTAATAATAAACTGTCAAATCCAGAATAAAATATCTGTACAGCACATGTCTAACCTCTGTCAGGAGGCCAATTTATTTACCTATAGAAAAGCAAGAACACTAATGTACCCCTGTACGTAACAGTTTTAATATTCATACTTTGCTCTTCAAAAGCATATTCCCAGCTAAAGATCTAACAGGAGGGCCTCACAATATCCCTGTGAAATCCAAGCTGCTCTTTTATAGAATTCTCACCTGCTCACCAGGTGGGAAGGGATGAGCTAAGCATGTGATGAACTGGCTGGTCAAGGAAGAAACATCGCACTGAAAAATGCCCAAGTATCTTTACTCAGACCTTCCAGCATCAGATTTCTGATTTAGGCTTTTATGAACCAAAGAGGGTACTACTTTTTGTTCAGCTTACTGTTTTCTTGTGTGAGCTTTCTCTTTCCCAAGTTAAAAGGTATGTGTTTTTCTAACATTGCATGATGCAGTAACTAAATTTTTACAGAGGAGAAGGAACAATTTTTTACTAGATTTACTAGAGGAAATTTGCAAGTTTCCCTGTGTGCTCAGTGCATCTCAAAGATATAAAATGCATTTTATATCCATTCCACCTTAATGGGGTAAGATATCATTCAGTTCAAAGTACTGCCCATCCAATGTCTGCTTTTATAACACTGTTTATGCCTTGCCATCAGAGAACGACACCTTACACTTACAATAAAATTAGTTTTTTCAGTTTCTACGGTCCAATGCCCAGGTCCTACCTATCAATATAGTTCAATGGAAACGGAGTATCACACCATCTTGCACCAGCTGAAGATGAGACTATTAACGTCATCCAGTAACATAAGCTACAAAATTTCCTCCATCCAGCTTGCATATAATTAAATCAGTGAATAAACCATGGAGTCCCATGACGCAGAACCCACAAGGCTCTTAAGTATAAAAATATTAAGCAACTAGCACGCTGACTGAAGTATTGCCTGAGTTATTACACAATTCAATGGAGCATAGTGCAGATTTGCTGAGCTAGCAGTGACTGGTTGTCCTGGTTTCAGCTGGGACAGAGTCAAGTTTCTTCCTAGTAGCTGGTACAGGGCTGTGTTTTGGATTTAGGATGAGAACAATGTTGATAACACACCGATGTTTTAGTTGTTGCTAAGCAGTGTTTATACTAAGTCAAGGACTTTTCAGCTTCTCGTGCTCTACCGACTGAGAAGGCTGGAGGTGCACAAGAAGCTGGGAGGGGGCACAGCCAGGACAGCTGACCCAAACTGGCCAAAGGGACATTCCATACCATGTGACGTCATGCTCAGTACATAAACTGGGGAAAGCTGGCCAGGGGGCGGCGACCGCTGCTCAGGGACTGACTGAGCGTTGGTCGGTGAGCGGTTGCATAACCTACTTTCTATCACAATTTATTATTGTTGTTATTGTTGTTGTTATTATTATCATCTTATTATTTCAAGTATTAAACTGTTCTTACCTCAGCCCATGAGTTTTCTTACTTTTGCTTTTCCGATTCTCTCCCCTCATCCCACGGGGGGAGGGTGAGCGAGCGGCTATCTGGTGCTTGGTTGCCGACTGGGGTTAAACCACGACACTGGTCTGCACAACATCCTGTAAATACTTAACCCAAAATGCGTAATTTCTAGTTTAAGCTTTCAGCCATTTCATCCTGCTATACCCTTATCTTCCAGATTAAAAGAGAAATACTGTTTTCTCCCTTCTGACTTTTTCTTCTATGATTTTGAGCAACGTACTCTTGCCGATATGAACAAATCAGAATAAGAACGGCATGAGAAAATGCTGAATTGTTTCTGCAAGTACCCAACTGTCCCTTCATGTAAAATGTAAGGAATATGACTTTCCAACCCATTAAATCACTGGTCCACCAAGTTCGATACAAACGCCTGGTATAAGGCTAAAGTATAATTGTATTTTTTTTCTGTTTTACATGGGAACAAATTTTAATTAGGACAGTATTAATTTATTCTACTCACTGAAGGCAGCTCTCTAGCTAAAAGCCACAAGCAAGTACTGCTAAACTTCTAGTTTTATTGAAGTGAGTAATGATAATGTGTCAAGTTTATGCAGTTTGTATCACCATGAATAAAACTGTGAATTAAGATTTTTAATTCTCCGTAACACGTTCCTCTGACAGATCTCCCTCTAACACATTTGAGACATACATTAACATAAAAACCCGATTTGCTGCAGATATTTTGGTAGGAGAAATAATACTGACGGCTATAAAATCTGTATTTAATTCAGATGTTTATACTTATTTATTTTTACTTAGTTGTTGTGGTTTAACCTCAGTCAGCAACTGAGCACCACACAGCCGCTCGCTCACTCCTCCCTGAGCCCCCCCCGGTGGGATAGGGGACAGAATTGGAAGAGCACAGGTGAGAAAAACTCGTGGGTTGAGATAATAAAATCAGTTTAATAATTGAAATAAAATAATACTAATA
>NW_008824473.1:2798273-2812539 GCF_000699105.1 Pygoscelis adeliae
ACTGGATGCCCCTCCAAGTGAAAGCAAATTGTGGCCTGCACTCTGCTGCCAAAGGGATTGAGAAAAACGCATTAGCAATATCAACTGTGGCATACCACTTGGCTGCCCTTGACTCCAGTTCGTATTGAAGTTCTAGCATGTCTGGCACAGCAGCACTCAGCGGTGGCGTGACTTCATTCAGGCCACGATAGTCTACTGTCAGCCTCCACTCTCCATTAGACTTCCGCACTGGCCATATGGGACTGTTAAAGGGTGAACGAGTCTTGCTGATCACTCCTTGGCTCTCCAGTCGACGAATTAGCTCATGAATGGGAATCAAAGAGTCTCGGTTGGTGCGATATTGCCGCCGATGCACCGTGGTGGTAGCGATTGGCACTTGTTGGTCTTCGACCTTCAGCAACCCCACAACAGAAGGGTCCTCTGAGAGACCAGGCAAGGTGGACAGCTGTCTAATTTCCTCCGTTTCCAAGGCAGCTATACCAAAAGCCCACCGGTACCCTTTTGGGTCCTTGAAGTACCCTCTCCTGAGGTAGTCTATGCCAAGGATGCACGGAGCATCTGGGCCAGTCACAATGGGGTGCTTCTGCCACCCATTCCCAGTTAGACTTACTTCGGCTTCCAATACAGTTAGCTGTTGGGATCCCCCTGTCACCCCAGAAATACAGATGGGTTCTGCCCCTCTATAGCTTGATGGCATTAGGGTACACTGTGCACCGGTGTCTACTAGAGCCTTATACTTCTGTGGGTCTGATGTGCCAGGCCACCGAATCCACACAGTCCAGTAAACTCGGTTGTCCCTTTCCTCCCCCTGGCTGGAGGCAGGGCCCCTCTAATACTCATCACAGTACTCATTTCTCACTTCTTGTACATACGAGTCAGAAGTTTCTTCATTAACATCAGGAGTAAAATCAGCCCTTCTACTCTGTCTGGGGAGCTGCCCGCTGGAAACTGGAGCAGCAATTTTCCTGGAAGAACCTCTTTCTGTGATTGTTTTCCCTTGCAATTCACGTACCCGTGCCCCTAGGGCTGCAGTAGGTTTTCCATCCCACTTCCTCATGTCCTCTCCATGGTCACGCAGGTAAAACCACAGGGTGCTCCGTGGTGTGTACCCTTTATACTCTCTCTCTCAAGCAAAAGAATGCTGACTCCTAATAGCTGAGATATTGGTCCGTACAGGTGAGGAGCAGGACCTGTCCTCTTTGAATCGCTGGAACTCCCGGGACAGTTTCTCCACAGCCGAGATGAGGGAAGATGAGAGACGTTCTTCGTATTGCCAGAGTTGACCAGCCAATTCATCCACCGTTTGTTCCTCTCCATCTTTCCAGGTCATCACTGCCAATGAATTGGCATATGACGATGGTGCGCTCCTTATAAACTTCCGCCACATGGGTCGTGTGCACTTGACTTCATCTGGATCTTTGGATAGCTGTTCATTGCTCAGGTCACCATAAATCACCTCCAGCACAGCTAATTCTCTCAGGAACTGGTTACTGGATACCCTTCTCCAGTATAGATACAAATCTATAAATCTCTTTAAGATTAAACATTTCTCTATTTCACTGTATAGGTTTAAAGGTCTAGATCTAAACCAGTGTAAGTATGAAAATTCACAGTAGAATTTAGTTCAAACATATGTATGTCTATACAACATCATTCACTGAAATGACTTTTTCTGGGAAAAAAATAACCCATCGAAATAGATTTTGCTTATTTCTGAACACTTTTTTGACTTAACATTACATACATGCAACCTGTCTTAGAAAACAGTTCCTATAAAAGGCTGTTTGGCTGATTTTGTTAAGGCCATATAAATACATATTTTTGAAGTAGAGAAAATTAGTAGTCCTTATTAAGCCATAAACGAGTAAATTGATCTTGTTGCAAATTATTTTTGAATGTGATATTCTGACATAGTAAGCTTGAAAAATAATTCAGCTGCAGATAATTCTACTAAATTCTGAATATATAAAAATTTTTTAAATGAAAGCTTAAATCAAAGTATACCTTTTACAACAGTAGTAAATTTGATACCATTTTCTACAATACTTTAACCATTATATCTAATAATACACGTCTCAGTTCAAGACATGTTTACCATAGCCTTAAGGCAACAATTATCTTCACTGCATTATAAACTTCAATCTCAGATTTCCAGGTTTATTACAAGAAACACAAGGATGAAGGAAAATAGGACATACTTCACATTATCATCCTTTTGTAGGCCCGTATACCACTGAGAAGGCCCAGTCACAGACGAGGACCTTCTTTTGATAACTGGACATCACACAGAAAGGATCTCTGGAGTCAAAGGCTCACCACTTGTTGAATGACAAGTATCATGCCCACGTTGCAGTATCAACTGAATACCATCAACCAAGGAAAGCAAGCTGTAACATGGAAGTTTATTTCCCATTTATACATGTACATAAATGTTTCCATGAAATGCACACTCCGTGGCTCAAAGCAGTGCCTGTCCTGTGTATTTGCTCACACTCTTAAGAAATTACTACTTCCTTATTCTTTAAAGAGAAAAATCATCCTAAAGAATGGTCAGCCATCAGTTAAAATGGAACTAAGATTTGATCTTTAGCGTATTAGCTGGGAAGATTCAATTTTTGTTGCCCTTGAGACTAGGAGGTGTTTCGTATATTAAATTCCTATTGAAAATTGTTCCAAGCAAAAATAATTCCGTTTTTCACTTGCCTAAATACAGAGATACATCTGCTCTGCAACAAAAATACAAAGCAATATTCAGTAAAACAAAAAACGTTTATTTGAAAAGTATTATCACTAACCAGGGAAAATAGGTTTTGGGAGTTTTATGTAATTTTGTAATATTAATCCAAATTTTAAATATTTGGAATGTTTCTCTAATATCTTTTTCTCTAATAAAAGCATTTGGATTTGCTGTTGCCAGTGTAAATCACTAATAGTGCTACTAGATTCATGTCTCTCACAATGCTCAGAAAAAGCAAATTTCAAATAGCAATTCATTAATTCATACTCAGATAACCTAGAGGAGTTAAAATCAAGAGTATCTTCTGATTTTGTGCAAAGCAGAACTTACTAAAAAGAACTGTAAAAGTCAGAATTGGGATTTCATTTCCAGACTTTGGATGGAAATGCCTTTCCTTTAATTTATCAACATTCCTTTCCTCCAATTTATCACCTCACTCCTTTATTTAATCTCTCCAGCTCCTCTTTCTCCTTGCTATAGGCCAGATTTGTGCTAACAATCTGATGATGGACAAGGGCATTAAAGTTGTCACAAGTGGCAGCTGTGAATGCTTTCAACATGAAGGAATCTTTGGCCCCTCCAGCATAAGAGTACTATTTAATTGCACAAGGCACTGGAACCTATTTGAAAGATGCTCCTTGCCATCAATACCCATGTAATACACATAACATTTTCAGGGATTCACAGTACACAGGGAAAAATTCAAACTAAGGCAACTTGGAACTACCTTAAAGCTGCTCTTAATTACCCTGGTGGGGAGGAGGAATCCTTTACTCACCTTCCTTACATTTAAATTCCCTACTTTCAGTTTTCATGCACTGTAGAATTGGCCCAGCCTGCATCTCAGCTCGCATGCTACCACTGCTTTTGCCACTACGTTCTGCACAAATATAATGCTTCTCTTTCCATTTGTCAAGAACCTATCTATATACACGCAACTTAATAAATTTTTTGGCCATTTATTTCTGCTGGCCCTTACTACTGTGATATCTGCATGCTAATTTGGTATAATGGAACTTCCATCTTTTCAAAGACAGATATAAATGTCTAATTATCCAAAGTAAACAAAACTTTCTTTTCTCCCATTCCTTAATTTAAAAGCCATTCCTTAAGTTTAGTAGTTACAAAACTAGTGGACAGTCTGATATACACCAATATTCCTTGAATCTGTAACTTCCCCAGCCACAGCAACAATCTACACACCTGTCATAACCACTGCTGGACTGACCTTTTTCATGCTGGAGGATATTTGGGGAGGCCATGTTAACTGAGCCTGTCTTCAGATCTCTCTTCCCATGTTCTTAGAAGTGATCCTTGATTATTTCCAAGCTAGGTATCAGTTGCTCTTATCAATGTGTCTGAACCAGTCAGAGTATTTTTTTCTTTCTTTACATAGCAAATCCACCTTATTCCTCAGAGCTAAGAGTGAAGTCTTGAGCCCAGAATGAGGATGCCTATCCCCACACAAGTTATTATTTTGCAAAGAAATACTCATTTCCTTCAAAAGGAATGCACACACTTGTAGCTTTGTGTGTGCCTCTGTGTGTGTACACATCATCACTCAATAGATCCATCCATTTGCCAGGCAAGATATGTTAGTCAAATATTATGTTCCAGGAAGGCAAAACAAGTAATTTGTCATGTCAGATTTTCAACACTCACATTACCACCAGCTTTTGTTTCCCTGCATGTGTTTTTTCAGATCAGGAACATACCTGTGTTATTTTTTGCTATAATACAGGGTGAAGACATTGTTATTTCCTATGTAGTACAATAAGTACAATAAACATAGAAGAAACCCTTGAAATGCTAATGCCGTTAAAGAAAGTATACAATTCATCGAAGAAATACAGATGACACTTCACAAAATGGAATCTGAACAAAGTGTTCTGCTTTGATTCAGAGTAGAAACTCCTCGCTCTTACATGTGCCTTTTGGCTAATTAATGTAATCAGAGTTTCACCTAGCTCACCTGAAACATGGAATCAACTTACCTTTGAACACGGGGATGTCGAGTGAAAGGCCATATTGTTCAGAGAAGAGGGTATTTTGGTGCAAGGGAAAAAATGGCTAAGAGGAATTATAAAACAAAATCCTGAAGGGCTCTGAAACACACTGTCAGTACTTACACCAATGGCATGGGTGTCAGTAACTGGGACAATGTTTTCAGTGCACAGAATCTTATCTCACACTGCACAGTACACAAAAAGACAAAAATTTTAAGAATGTTCCAAACCAAGCATAAGCCCCAATTTACTATGCTACCTTTTCTTTATCTTGCTTAGATAGGTAATTAGATATTGTATGTTTCTAGACATACTAACTCTAAACATTGGCACAATTTCAGGTAGGTAACGTGGAATATCTGAACCCATGGGTTTTTACAAAAAGGATATTTTTTCAGCATGTATAGAGTAGCCAGTCTTGAAGCTCGAAAGTTGGCTCTGACAGATCGATAAACGGCTTTCCGGAGACCAATAAGATGCTGACTAGGATGCTGTCCAGCTTTATTAAATGGGCAAGCGGCACTGACCCTGTCAAGCAAACTTGAAAAGTAAAATGTGATACAACTGTACAGATGTCCTAAAGTATTTTTAAAAAGACAGTACATCACTTTTCTTATTCCATTACTTAGAAAACTTTTTCAAACCACTCAGTAACTATGAGAGAAAAAAAAATAATCCATCATATCAATGATATATTTAATAAAAATTTCAGATAAGCAGCCAGGATTCCCCAGTAGACAGCCTGATTCTATTCTCATCTGAGCCATGGCAAAACTCCTGAGGACATTTGTTTTCTCCAAAGTTTTCCAAAATAACACGCTAAGGGTAGACAGGCCATAACATTATCTCTGATACAAAACTATCACAAGCCCACTGTAAGCTTCGGAAGTTTTAACACACATATATTTAACATACACCTCTTTATATGCAAATTTGTTCTTTAAATAATTTTTGCAGAAAAAATGTGCTACTACATATTGTTTTTCATGCAAAACACTATATTCTTTCAACCTTCTCCATGCAGAATCTTCTCTAGGTCAACAGAAATATTATTTGAGTGGTGACATAGATTTTATCACCATGCAATGAATGACAGCTGTGTTTGTGGGAGTTTGACAGGTAAACACATGCTTATGTATGCAATTATACAAACATATTTGAAAAAATATTTTGGTGTCCACATATTCAGGTAATTTACATTTAAAAGAAACCATGCCATTTGCCTATGAGAATATACTTCAACGTGGCTTTAGAACTGTAAAAAATTGCCTCATCTGGAAATAAACTGAATTGTGAACTGGGTGAATGTTAAACATGCCTGTGTAGCGTTAAGCTGTAGAAAAGGAAAAAAAGATTAATATCCAGTTATATCTATTCATGTACAGTCTGATGCCAAACCTATGACTGAGAAACTGAAAATAGCCTAGGTGCACTCTACTTGCTGGGACTGTTTTTACTAGAATCAACTCAGGAATGGACGTAGTGTGGACAACAGGACGATGAATTGTGATGAACTGTTTGGGGACTGGAAGCCTGCTTCTGCTCTCACCTTTCCCAGGGCACGGTGAGGAGGTGATTTCATGTCCACAGTCACTTAAAAGGGAAAAGCATACAGGGTAGCTGGCAAGACTGAGGTGGGTTGCTGCATTGGTAACTATTTCTGTAGCCCATCTGACTGAAGAGCTGACTAAGCCAGCAGACCTGACCCTGCTGGAAAATCATCAGTCCTACTGCATGTGCTTAGCTGGACCATGCTGCACATTGACCGGGAGGGGAAATAGCTTATGGCCTTCACTGTCAAATATGAAAAGCAATGCAGCCCACACAGTGAGCAAGGCTGGACCCATATCAGTATGTTAAATATGATTAACGCAAGGAGATTGATGCCAAATACTGCAGTATATTGAATACACTAGCTGAAATACCATATTAAAATATCTGCGTACCATATTAAACTATGAGTGGTATTAAAATGGTTTATATAACATCTCATAAAGTACTTTAAAATCTGAACAAAATAAAAACAAACAGCGTTAATTTCAATTTCTAAAAGTAAAATTAAAATGCTAGTCTTGCCATACGTATCACTAGGGAACACAGCATATAATGTAGTACATGCCAATCTCTAACGTTTCCCTAGCTTTTGAAGGTAACAACTGGAAGTGTTTATGGATAAACTCTCACATCAGTTTGTAGACTCAAGCCCTGGGTGAATTGTCAGAAGTAGGCTGAAAGAAAAGGAGCAAAATTCTTCTACCATAAAAAAGAGAAAGAGATCTATGTTCTGCTACAGTGATGTAAGCATTTCCAGCTCCTTTACAGAACAAATATAGCACAACTCACGCACAGCGTGTACTGCCAGTATTCAGCAAAACAATTTGCTTTCCTTCTGGGAAGGCTTGTTTCGGTGTTTTTTTATAAAATAATTCTTTTTTATTCCAGTAATCTTAAATTAGCATAACTTGCTACAAATGTCTGTGCCAGACATGCCATACCCCTAACCTCCTAATGTTCCATTTATCTTGTATATATTTTAATTGCACTTACAAAATGTTATCAGCTTTGCGTATCAGCCACAAATAGCAAGAAGAAAAAAAGGTTAAGGGTGAATTTCCTCTTTCCTACTGCTCCAAACCCATTTTACTTGTAAAGAACAGTGAATTATTTCTCCATTAATCTCACAAGCCAAACTTTAAATAGGCTCTCAACTTTTAACAAACTTGTACAGACACATTAATAAAAACCTATTACTGCACTCCAACATGAAAGCAGTTCTACAAAGATGCTACATACACCAATATGTGCTCATTGGTGCTAGCCTGATTCTAGTTTAAAATATAGTAGAAAGGGAGCATGTTGGAAAAAAGCTAATTATTTCAGTGACAGACAAGGAAATAACTATTTGCTGCTTATTGCTGCAGCCTTTCATTACGTATTCCTACAGTTTTCATTTTATAATGTGCAAGACAATGGACATACTTCCATTACCCAGCAGAAATTCCAGGCTGCAACCCATGAACAGGTTTCATTCGTCTAATTGCTAATGAAGCAATTAGACAGAAATACTGCCATTCTGCCTGAGTAGAGCACTGCCCTACCTTGGCTACACAATTTCTGTAATCCAGACTACCCTGGTGAGGTCTTGGCCATCTCTGCATCGCAGAGCTTGTACCCTGCAGACATACCTGAAATGCCAAAAGCAGCGTTAAACACTTCTGAAGGCCATTCTGAAATTGGAATATCCAGTTGCCTTTGAGAGCAGCTAACATAAGAGAGGCCTGACAGGGTTCTTAGTTCCTTTTCTAAGTGGCTGCTGTGGGTTTTTTTGGGTGGGAGGGGAATGAAGGCAAAATGATGCTTGAATTGGTTAAGCATATAGCAGTCACTACCACACCGTAGTGAACTAGTGAACCAGTGGACAACTGACCAAAACCTCATCAAGAATAATTTAACATTTACAGAGATAGTCAAATATCAATTAACAAGGGGCAAATAGGGTAGAATAAAGCAAAGCCATAGATATTTCAAAGCATATGTAAATTAGCCTACAAGAACATAGCAATGGATGGTGCAATGGGGAAAAAAAACCAGCGGTGGAACGCAAGGAACTTCAGGCCAAAGCTGCAGACCTGGGCTTGCCATATCAGAGTTTAGCTAAATACAGCTAGCCAAAATCTGAACTCAGTACTATTTAAATGTCAGCTTCAGTACCTTTCCATTCACAATATGGTTAATGCACAGTCCAAACGATGCTGAGCTAGCAGTATATTAAAACAGCAGCATACATATTGTTGAACAGGGTGCTGTGCTACCTGGTTGAAAACCCATTCCTT
The DNA here is from genome assembly GCF_000699105.1 of Pygoscelis adeliae. Lineage (NCBI taxonomy): Eukaryota > Metazoa > Chordata > Aves > Sphenisciformes > Spheniscidae > Pygoscelis > Pygoscelis adeliae. Next base: position 2,806,850 of record NW_008824473.1, read on the forward strand.
CAAGTACGTAAAATGACACAAGAAGATACTCATTAACTTTTCAGCTGCAACCATTTCTATTGCCATAGGGCTCTTTCTGAACAAGCATTAAGGCTTTGACGAAGCTACTATAGGAGAACATACTAAACTTTGTTCTGCTAAGGTTTATTGTAGCAAAATTCTGGAAGAAAAAAGGGGTAGCTATTTTTCTGGATCATACATGAAGCGCCATCTCAAGCAAAGCATTTCATGGTGCCCTGTGCAGCAGCATCTCTTGCATATGTGAATGCAGAGGAGGACACTCTTCAGTTAGAACTTCCTCCAGGCTAAACCAAACCAAAACCTGTACAGCACTGACTTCTTCATACTGGACGATTGTTCCAACGTCAGACTTCTCCCACTCCATCCATACTCCAAAGTCTTTTGAAAAGCTTGCCAAAGTTTTAAGTGAAGAGGCTATTAGATCAAGCATCAGCTTAAAGACCAGTCTGTTTTTTGTTAATCTGTTATCTAAGATATGTAGTAAAAGAACAAGGCACCAGCAATTTAGACACTGACCACAAGTTCGTTTGCTTAAACTTAGGAAAAAATCCAAATGTTTTTCTCATCTGTAATTTGACAAGCCCTAACAATAATTTCTTTTAAGAACCCGTTTGCAAAGATAAGACTGCCTACTGCTTAACTATATGCTTCTTCAGCAAAAACCAAAACAAAACACATAGCTAGGCAGACTGAAGACATGCTTATGCATTCCAAAGGCAGAATGCAACATTTCTTCAATGAAGCATAGTGAAGGTATCTCAAGCTAAAAAATTAATTCAAAACACTAAGCCTACAGTTTCAAGCTTGCATGTAAAAACATGTGCCTGAGCACAGAATAGTTGGTCTGGCATGAACAAACAATTTCTTGGTACACACAAGGGACTTTTTTATTGTTTTTAGAAAGAAGTCAACTGGATTTTAGCCGTTGGCGTTTCCCACCTCCTTTAACCTTATGTCTAACTGGCACAGGTACATATCTAACCATAGATTGTTACAAGAGAAAAGCATAGATGGCAATGAGAGTACAAAGAAGCGGGCCTGTTGGCTTTGGGATCATTGCATACACTGAACATGTTCTGATGTCCTTTCACATAGCAAATAAGCAAAAATTACCAAATAGCTACAAGACCTAAATAACCAGGAACACTTTCACATCCCTTAAGTGGACGAGAGGCTAATTCAGCAGTAAATAATTTAAGAATCTAAACATCTCAACAATTGTATGCAAGAAAAAAAAAGAGTAATGTAAACTTGATTTGAGGTGGGAAATGACCTTTGATGGTCTTTGCTGATCGCTGTGTTCTCATTACTTGAATAAAAATAGAATGATTTTCATGTCATCTTGTTTTCTAAAATATGAATGATTACTTGCAGGTCAGTTTATTTACATAGATTTGGTAATATAAGATACAAAAAACCCTCAAACAAACAACCCTCTAAATGACTCACCAAAATAGTTAACTAAATTGGTTCAAAATCCATTTCTTCATGTATTTCATTGCTAGCAGAGCAGAAGATTTCAAAGGCATATGAGTTTTGTGAGACTTAATTCTCCTTCAGGATGCAGGGTTTTAACACCAAGTTGTTAGAATTTATACTTTTAGTATGAATGGTAATTATACTATTTTATGTAAATGAAAAGCTTTAAGTATTATGTTTTTCAGTAATTCCACTTGTTATGGGAGACAGCGTAACAAGACCATTTTAGAAGACATCTGGCTTGAATGGATCTGTGTATTAAATAAAGTGAAATATAGACTCACAGGGTAAATCCTCTGGAAATTACTTCAGTCTCTTGAATGAGTCGTAGAGCTTTCCTCACGAGATTAGTAAAAGCTCGGCTATTCGCCACTGTTTCTTCCAGCTGGATACAGTATTTTCGCAGGGACATTTGCAGCTTGGCTGTCCTCCATGTGCCCCACACTCGAAAGACTGCATAGACAAGCAGAACTAGTCCCCACAGCAGCCACGATGACTCCTTCCACCACGAAGGAAGCATAAGCAGTGCACTTACAAAGGCAAGAAACAGCGAGACATCCCTGCAAACAGAGAAAGTATCATCAAGCACAGATTCCTGAGGTCAAACAAGTGGGAAAATCATGAAGCTTTAGGTTACATTTGAGATTACGACATCTTATTACAGGTCTTTTATGTAGGTCCTGAAGGGAGCTGTAAACACTGAAAACTACTCCTAGTGACAGATTTAGATGTATACATACATGATATTACTTGGGTCTGTATACTCCAAGGAAACATTTATCCGGCTTTTTTATGGCACGAGTAAAAGAATAATGTACCACTTTGAAAGGTCAGTTTCTCTCGCACATATGACTTTAAAAAAAAAAAAAAAAAAAAAGGAAAAGAAAATAGAGAAAGAAAAAAACCTGACTACTCAGCATTATAAGCCAGGGTGGGTAGGAACTGGAATATCTGTGCTTCCAGGTTCAAGAGTACAGTAGGGAAGGGCATGTTTCTTTTGGTAACAAAACCCCCAAGTAATGCCAGCTTTATTTTTTCCAGAGTCTGACTCATTTAACTTGGACACCAACACACCACTAGTTTTTAACACATTTTTATAAAGATGGCTTGAATAATAATTTTAAATAATTTGGCAGCTTTTGAAAATCTTTAAAGAACAGAGTTACTAGTATCTCAGAATAGAAAAATTCAACAAAAATAAGTAACTGCTAGAAAATACACGATGGTTCATATATAGTATTATAGTTGCAGTTTTGTAAAATTATGACAGTTTTCACAGAGAGGGATGGGATATGGGCTTCAAGGTGCATAACAACTTCACTTTTTCAGAATTTTCTGAAAGAAAAATATTCACTTTCTTCACCCCTTAAAGCTGCGTATCCTGTATTTAGTTTTGGAAGTATTCACAAGGAATATTTTCCCATTTCTAAAATAAGACATGATCTCTGGGTTTCTATTTTCTGGACAGTTTTGTGGTCATATTTTAACAAGCCTTACAAGTGTTAACTCTTCAGGGCTACTGATATGTTTCAGTAAAGGTCCAGTGTTAAAATATTCCAGATACGTAATTAACTTTAAAAGTGGCAGACACACAGTCTATAACTTCCTTGGTACATTAAAAAAAAAAAAAAAAAAAGAGTCACGCACACACAAAATGAATCACAACAATGAAAGACTGGAAGGGATTTAAGAGCTCACTTTGCCCATTTTCAGTTTCTGGTTAATCCAGATCATCACGGACAGACTGAAGAAGAAAATGGAGACTCCACAACCCACCCAGGTAGCTATTCCAATTCCTAAGTATCCTTAGAGTTCAAAAGATTTCCCCCAAGTCCAGTCTGAATCACTGGCAAATTAATCGCATTATTTTTCCTCATATGCTTCCCTTTTCTGAACAGAATAAACAATGACTGATCACCACCTTCTTATTAACTGTGTTCTACACATCGTAACACTGTTCCATCCCACCTCAATTTTCTCCATTTTGGCCAAACAATTCTAGCACACTCTAATATTTCCAAAAGATTATATTTTCTAAACTCATTCTTCTTCTTGTTCTGCTCTGGACTGCCTCTAAATTACCTATGCCTCTCCAAGTGTGGCATCCAAAACCAGATGCTGTAGTCTAACACAAGGCTTAGGGAAACACAGAAAAGTAAACCCCCGTGTCCTGCCTATAACAAGGCCACCAGGATGAGATTTGCCATTTTCAGAATAATTTGCTGACGCATTCAATTTATGCTCTGCAATGATGTGCAGATCCTTTTCTGAAGTAGTATTGCCTACCCAATTATTCACCACTTTGTGTTTGTTAATTTGATTTTTCCTTCCCAAGTGTAGCATTAGACTTTTGTCTTTATTGACTCTTCTATTGATTTCAAACTATTTCTCTAATCTACTTTTGAACTCCATTCTGCCAAAACACTTACAAACTTGGTGTCATCTGTAAGCTGAGCAATATTCACAAATTTTGTAAGTTGTACTTTATCATCTGAATAGTTAAAGAAACAATGAATAGTGCTAGGACCAGGACAAACCACTGGAAAAAGCTGGTTCAAAAGTTCTCTTGTTTGACAGAAAGCATCAATAATGACATATTGCAACTTAAATGGTTGGGTTTTTTAACTTGCTGTGGCTTTATAATAATTTTATCTATTTTCCTAACAAATGTATGAAAACATAGCACTGGACTGTGTTATGAGATTTTTTTAATCTACTGATTCTTGTCCATTTCCGAGCAAGTCACTCTGTCAGAACACCCACCATCCTCGTTATTTTTCAAATACAGGTGGTAGCTGTTCAGACACTGCTGCAGCTAGCTCCTTCAGTATTCTAGGGTGAATTTCACCAGCCTTTGCTGACTTGAATGCATCTTATTTAAATATTCTTTAGTCTGTTCTTCTGGTATTCTACGTCTGAAAATTAATTGCATCCCCCCCAACATATTTTATGAAGACCACAGCAAAGAAAACACTTCTCAATTCAGTCTTCACAATCATGTTTCATTTATCAAGATCACCATTGTATAGCTTTAGAAATTAATGAATTAATCAACCACGTTAGTTCTTCCTTATAGCACATATTAGGGTTTGGAAGTATCCATTCATGTTCAGGTAGCTATCTCAGATTAAAACTTACTCTTTCAATGAAACGCCTGAGGAAAAAAGCATGCTTATACAAAAATTTGGGGACTATGGACAAAAATTTTTTTCCTCAGACAAAGCCTGAGGAAAAAAGTAGTCACTTTATTGCTGCATTTTATATAAAGAGCACACAATATATTTTTTGCTTGTTTCTCAGTGAATATAGTGGTAGATATTCTCTGTACAATACCAAATATTAGGAGTTGCTAGGGAGCGTAGCGTTGGAAGCTGTCCATTTTCCTGTTGCTTACACTGCCCTGCAGACAGGATACTGGGGTCAAGGAACTCAATCAGTTCCACATCCTCCTGCAGCAGAACTTCCTGTTGCAGGATGGTACGGAGCGTGTCAAATCGAAATCCAACATCCTTACCACAAACAGGCAAGAGAAAAGACAGGCATTAGTAAAGAATATGCAAATTCTTAAAATTAGGTTAGCAGAACAAGGAAAACACCCAGACACTCTACTGACAACAATCTGTTCCCAAAGACTACAGGAACGTTTCAGATATATCACAAGTAGCTACTTCATTTTTATTAAACTTGCTTAACTTCAAAAACTCACATACTACCTAAAAGTTCAGACTTACAGGATGCATCGCACTGACTTTGTGATCTGACCTAGATAGTAACAATACCTGGAAACATGCCACAGATTATGCCAATATATTTGCATAAGAATCAGAGAGGTACTACCTCTATTAGAAGATCATTAATAAAACAGCAAACACTTTTTTTTTTTTAATGTCATGACATAACTTACATCATTAACAAACAAAACAAAAATTAGAAAGAGAAAGAGAGATATTACAAATTAGTTAACAAGAAGTCACCTGTGGACATTTAATAACAGTAGGGTCAATGCACTGGACTCAAGGCCCCAGCCAAGGCAGTGAAGTCCTCTCCTGCAGGATTCTGTGCCTTTCCCAAGGGAACTTGATCCAAACATGAAACAGCATGGGAGTCTGAAGACCTCACACTTTGTAAACTCCAGGCAAACTTCAGGGAGTGAGTTACTCTGGATTTGATGTCACAATAAGCATTTGCAT
>NW_008824473.1:2812557-2838166 GCF_000699105.1 Pygoscelis adeliae
TATAGCTCTTCAAGACAAATACACAGCTCTTGAAGACAAATATATCCATCAGAGAAGCCCTCTGAAATTTTAATTTGCATACTGCACCAAACTATAATTACAAAACACTTCAAGTTAAGAACGTCATAACAAAACCCAACAAACACTGAACACATGCATCTTTGCATCTAGCTAGATTACAGAAGGAAAAGGAGACCATTTCTGTAAAACCCTCTAGTAGAAGTTGTTAACAGAAGTATGACATTTCACAATACAAAATCTGTTTAGTTCTGTCATTGACAGAATGAGATTATTTATGAAACCATAAGATAGCTAGTCAAAAGTTTAATTCCATACATTGATGTCCCTTGTGATAACTTGCATTCTACTTTTAATGGAAAACATTTGTTTCAGGACTGTGTGCAAGAGGAAACTCTGCCCTCCTCCGACGCAGCCTGTGTCATTTCAGTACCCTACTGTAGCATGCAGCAAGAGAAACACGTTTTCCATATTATTTGGTTGTGTCTCCATCTCAAGAAATTAAGGCTAAAAAAAGCTGTGAATATAATACCTTTGATTCATAGGGGAAGAGGGAGGAATTAAAAAGACAACCAAAGATCACTAATGAGATATTTCAGAGGAAATTTTGTCCTCTTAAGATAAGGGAGAAGAGATAGCAATTGGACTCAGCAGAACTCTGAGAAATGGAAACCCCTAAGTTCTCATGTTGCTCAACATTTTTTTTTTTTTTTTAAGCTACATTTGAAGACATCACCCCTTTCTCACAATAGAAAAAAATAAATCAAAATTCTAACTTTTAGATTCTGGAACAGTCTGACTAATGTGACATTTGCAAGCCAGACTAGGAACCTGAAGCAGCTGGGTGCAAGTTAAAGCAGATCTCAGACCAGGCCAACCTAGAGACTGAACTGGTTGAGAAGTGGCGTTGCAGAGAACAGGTGTAAAGGCAGCACAAAACTATTTTTAACTATCTGGGGTAGAACTATCACCCTTCAGGTCTACCCCTCACAGGCTGACTTGGGCCCTAAAAGTTCTTGCAGGCTCCAGGAGTAGGAGAATACAACTTCTGGTGAGGCAGATGGACACCCAACCTGCTTCTGAACTGCTGAGATGAGAGCACATAGGTAGTACAGAGAACTGTTCTTGCCTCTCCCTACAGCCAGACCGCTACACAGATGTCGTCTGCTCTTAATGCATAACACTGTTCTGAAGCATTATAATGAAGGTGCCTTAATTTGCTTCGCTTTTCCCAAATGCAGAAGCACTGTGGAGAGCAGTGAAGAAACAAATAGGCCAGGATGGTTCCAGGGGTAGTACAGCTGCACTGCGTTTGTGCTACGCCTGAGCTAACAAGCTGAAACAGAGAGTGAAGCAATACTCAGATAAAGCTCTAGAGTCTTCTGTCTTGAACTGTGTCTGCAAGGTACTAGGCTGCAACATATGGACTTTCTCAGTCAGCGTCTCCATACTGCCTTCCACCAAATGGGGTAGCTACACTGTAGGTTAACTCCTTTCAGCTTTCAAGAATTTCTTTAATTTCTCACACATTTTATTTTGATTTCTCTTCCACATTTTTAACATCTTCAAGCTGGCTACCGATATTTTTCCTGTTCTTGTGTGCCCAATTTGCCTGGCACAGTAACTCTGAAAACCAGAATCAATGTTATCTGAAGAAGTAAAACTCTCAGAGCCAAAACCAACAGTACAGACCAAAGATGGTGCTCAGAGGATGAGGTACAGAGGAGAGGAAGACTTGTGGATTAGGAAAGGAAATGGGGAAAAAAAAAAAGTGATCACTTACCAGTCGGTGAAGTATGTCATCATTTTTCTTGTATTGTGGAAAAGGAAACCAACTTCTAAAGAACTCAACTAGTTTTGACAGGATGCCTTGCTGAAGGGAACAGAAATTACTCCAATTAAAAAGAAAACCCAACCCAAAGCCAAAAAAACCCACAAAAACCCAACAGACAATTCCTTTATTTTTGCATTTGCTTTCCTTGTTAACTCAGACCCAAGTACCTGTAAGGAAGTTTCGCTTACTGTGTCTGGCCTAACTTCAGAGTACGCTAAGGGAACATCTGCTTCCCGTCAACTTGGCTGTACACAAGAGCGTGAAGTAAAGCTTTCAGTAACCCCACCTATTTGGAGCATAATGGATTGTTATGTTGTACTGTTAAAAATAACTAGCTAGAATTAGTTTGATCTCAAGTTGGCAGCTACTGCATCGACATGAAAGACTTTCTCCTTGAGGATAAAAAAAGTAGTGAAGTTAAATGGCTGACAGGGACTGAAGAAAGGTAAAAGACCAGGAGAGGCACAACCTGTCCCTTGGCAGACCACCACAGCTTGAGGACAAGGCTCTGGAGGAGTTGTGAACAGAGACAGGGAAGACTGACTGTAAGAAGAGGAACTGTCCCAGAAACTCTCTGTCCCAACCAGCGTGTGCTATCAGGTACTTTCTCTCCATGCTGCTTCCCATGCAACCTAAATCCACACTTTCATCTGAGCTGTAAACATAACTTCGAACGCCACTAATTAGAGGGACTCCCTCTCGGTCATCACATTTTACTCATGTATCTTCCTAAAATATGATGCATGAAAAATTATAATTAAATAGATGCATGATTTTGCTTCACTCTGCTGCCATTCAATGAAAAAAATGGAGTTTTTGACACACACTGTATATCTACTTTCCTCAGACTGAGTTGACAGGAAGTAGTTTTCAAAATATTTACTTACATATATTTCATGAATTCTGAGGCCCTACCTTTTAATCTGCAGATTGATGACATGTAATACAATCAAACGAAATGTATCTCAAAAAAAATTAGCTGTGGAGCACTTACATTTTGTGGCATACTGTTTCAAAATAAAAAACCCCAAACCAAACAGATTATAATAGCTTAATGTGTAAAGGGGGTCTGCATTAAATCAGGTGCTTCTGTTTCTCCCTCTTTGTTTTTTTCTTTTTTTTTCCCCAACTATAAGGTGGGAAATAGAAGAGTAAAACCAAGCAACAGGAGTTTGGAGCTTTGTGGTTAGCCCTGCGATCAGCCTGACAGCCCTCTGAAAGGCACTGCAACACAAGTCTGAGGCAGCAAGCCAGGGCAGAAAGGCTTTGAGTAACGTCAGAAATTGTCACCCTAAAGCCCTTATGCTTCACAGAACAATTTTTGAAATAACTTACTTTGGCATCCATTTAGGTAACGTAACTCAAGTTTTTCTTTACTTATGTCTCATCTTTCTGTGTACGGTTAGAATTGCAGACCTATGCCAAAAGGAAGTGTTTTTAGGTCAGTGGAGAGACAAACCAATAATAGGAGTTTCATAATGATAGCTCTTCCCGACACACAGACATCATCGTGGCTCATTAGGAGGAGCTATCCCAGCAATCCACACTTCTTACACTATGGAATAAATCCAAGTGATTGTATTTTGATGTTGCTCAAGGGCACTGACAGAAGTTGGAAGAGGAGAAGAGTGTCACAAACTGCAGCACTAGATTATCCTCCAAGTTTCTTGTAAAGTGGCACAAAACAAAACAAAATTTTCCGATTACAGTTTGTAGAAAATTGAGATTAAATGAACAAAGGTCCTTGCTCTGCATTTGAGTTGCAGACAGATACTTCATTCAGAAGTACTTTTCCCAGTACTTTGAAAGCAGAGTACAGAAAGAATTGTCCATTTACTATTTAAAATTATGTCTCTTGGAGCCTACCTTTTTCAACAGTTTAGCCTTTGTAAGTCTTTGGGTTTTTATTGTGAATATTTAAACCTATACCAAGGATAACTTTAAACTGCTACCAGCTGACTAAACTAGACTGTGGAATTACTGAAAAATCCTCATACTAGTGTGCTATGCAAGTAATCTTTTGGTTAATTTCCATGTTTTAGTTTAAAAATAAAAATCTGAACTTGCATAAACACTCAACAGGCATGTCAGTGCTTGAAAACACAAAACAAGACAACCCACTGTCTTGGGCTGTGACCCAGTAGAGTGCAGTAACACATTACATTATTCAGATCCTTGGAATAGTGTCTCACAGTTTGAATTCCCATTGGGAGTGTAACTGACAAGTAAAACAACTTTCATCAACACACAAGTCAGGTCATGTTGCCAATACTTCTGGAATCTTCTTCGTAAGAGAACTTTAGAATACCACTCAGTCAAACTCTCTGTAAACTGAATAACAAAGCTGTATGACTACTAACATTTAAAAAAACCAGCATAGGATACTGCTGTGGTTTAACCTCAGTTGGCACATTTTAGATACATTAATTTGAATCTAAAATAAAATTCTAAGGACTATTTCTCTTTTGTACAGGATGAACCTGAAATGGCAAACTAGCAGGTAATGATAGCAGAAACAAGCAGAAAGAAGATAATGCTACATATTAAATACCTTCCAGCTACCCAGAGCTAGCATTAAGTGGGTGGGAGCCCTAGGCAAAGGACTGGTCCCTCTACCACATCAGGTCACCTGCACAGCTAGAGGGCTAGCCCCAACACAATCGTCAGTAGCTGCCTCTAGCACCAGCCCTGTTCTAGTGATGAAATATTATCACATCTGAGATGGGATACGGTGCGACGGTATAATCAATTTGAACATTCAGATATGCACAGCAGTCTAGGAAAATGAGTGAGAAAGGAAAAATGTAAATGGGAAGAAATACATTCGTTAAAGATCAAGCAGAATTACCTAAATAAGATTTAGTTTCAGAAAACAGGTCTAGGAGCTCTTGCAAACAGTGCTTTTGAGTATCAAGTGATCATGAGACCAGAACTTTAGCTGTAATTTTCTCCAGAGATTGGTACAGCCAGGAACACTGCACCTATAATTACCATGCTAAATCACATCTCTACACTCCCTCAGATGAAAGCTTGGCATTTCATCAGCCCTCAGAACACAACCTTGAAGCACCTTTACAGCTTTTCAGCCCAATGTTCATTAAGACCATGTTCCGATTAAAACCCCCCCACCAAAACCACACACACAGAGTACTGTTTAAGACTCGCTTCAAATTCAACTGATGCCTCTGCCTTTCATTAAGCCTGAACCATATGCTCTGCCTGGCAGGACAGCAAGGCACAGCAGCAACGTTTGTATCAGTCACTAGGAACCTCTTTTTCTTCCAGATCTATTTTTTCAGCCCCTGAAGATCACAAACTAGATCTTTGCCTTGCCAAAATCTTGCTACATGTCACCAAATTGTATCTATCTGCACAGGGTTCCTACTTGACTGAACACAAGAGGAGTAAACAATCTCAACTCAAAGACAAAGCAATACTGCAGCTTTTCTATTTTTATTCTAATAAAGTGTTTAAGGCATTTGTAAACTTGCTTTTCAGAACAGAAGCAAAACGATACACACATACTAGGCATCACTCAGCATGGAACATCATCTACTCCCTGTGATTATATTTTGCATTACACTGAGCCTCAACTAAGATCATTTTATATTAGGACTGTGGGTAGGTACCTATTCAGAACTCAGAAACCATTTGTTTCCCAGACATTTTATAATTTCAGTAGACTAGGCCAGCGAATGCTGAGAGAAGGGAAGTGATAACAGTCTCATGTAAAAATAAGGAAATGATTGGATGGGAATGTAAATGATTTGCCTGTACGTCATACAAAAGTTGCAACAAAGCCTCAGATCCTCCTAAATCCAGTCTACTTTTTTAAATGTGTGGCCAGCTGCCTTTCCCTCATTCTCTTTCCTTTTGAGACACCCTACCAAAATGGGACACAGAAATCAAATGACAAAAACAGATTTTCTGACATCAGATTACAAAAGAAAAGTATTAACGTTCCCAAACTGGTACTGGAACAGCAGCAAGAAGAACCTATGACATTTTATCACTAGAAATTACACACAGGTTTCTTCCTTATTTCCACTACGTATCCTTGTCTAGACAGAGATGACACAATGTGAATGTCATCCTAGTATTTGTGAGAAATGGACAGCCCATTTTCACACACCCACTCCCTTCAAGTTGCAAGGCAAACCATGATGAATTACTTCTACATCTGACACAATACTGGAAGATTTGCTCCCAACACAATAAAATTAAGTGTAAAATGCTTGAGGGGAAGGAAGGGGGAAAAAACAGAATAATTGAGGCTTTTAAAAGCAGTATATATTGACACTTTTGACGTTTTTAACCCCACAGCACTTTTGTACTAAATTCGATGGAAATTATATACATGAACACAGTATCATACTGCTTTACTGACTTCCACAAAAGTAATTATGCAAAAAAGTAATGCAGCTAACAAGCTGTAGTCCATGCATTACTTCATAGTAATGAACAGATAATCAGCCAATGAAATATGTCACCCTAATTTTCAGTTAACAGTGATTTAATTAAAGTCTTCCTGCACTAAGCCAGAATAGGTATCTTCAATGTAAATGTACCACAAAACTGCCAATAGCTTTAAAGGGAAAATATATTTTCAGGTGGTTTTTGAGGGTTATGGTGAGTGCCAGCTGACAATTCTGAAAAGTAAGGGTAGTGGACCTAATATTTCCATGAATACTTTTAAAGGTAGTTTAAACTATAAAAAATTGTGAGTTAAACCCTGAATTAAATTCAGTCTTGCCTTGTGACCACTGATAGACGCAATCATTATTACAAATGCAATAGCTATCCACATCAACAGTAACTAGAAATAAATTTATTCATTAAATTTAAAATAATCTTCCATTAGAGAAACCAGCCAAGGAAGCATGGAGACACTGCAAGAATCACTTCTCTTCCTCCAGTCAGTTAACCTGTTTCTTGGGCTCACAAATCCTCAGCACACGAGACTGGAGTTCTGTATGAAGCTCCTTCGTAATTTTTTTCTACGTGATTGCTGAACTCTTTGAAAAGTTGTAAACTCTGCAAGAATACGGATGAACAGTACTAAACTTAGTGATTCTTATTATAGTATGATTATTTTTCACAGGCTCTGCCTAATCCATGTGCTGGGCATGCAGCGGTACTTACTGGTCTGCTCAATGGATATGCACCCTGCATCTACAGGGTACATATACATACACCCACATACATCCATATACAAAGATGACCACCTACATGGTCATCTTTGATCAGAAAGTGGGGCGTGAGAGAAGGGAGACATGGCACACTTCCATAGGACTACAGGTCTCAGAAACTGGGGATCGAGGCTGTGAAGCAAAGTGCGCAGTGCACCTGCCCAACAGGTAAACACAAACTGTGTCCAATCTATCCATGAAGATAAGACTCCAACAGGACTGAAGACCAAAGCAAAATGTGTCATGTTTTATTATCCTGTCTTTTCAAACGGACTAATGAGTGTGTGAGGAAGCTTATATAGTCTATACAGAGAGTGCTCGAAATGAATATCACTATATGAAAATATGACCCATCACACTTCTCTGAATACTGCTAGATGAATAAGCTTCACACTGCAACTTCTAAATTTCCACTTCAAAGACTCTGCATGTCAGTCCTTGCAAGTACACCATACTATTGCAAACATTTAAAAAACCACACGTTCTTCCCCCAGCTCAGAAAAAAACCTGACTGATGTTATCCACGTCAATTCATACACTTCCGAATCCTACCCCACTTAAGACCCTACACAGAGCAGAACAGATTAAAAATCCCACAAGAAGAAAATACTTCTGACCTAAAAGAAAGGAGGAACAAGAGGGACACATACAAAACTGAAAAAAAATTGTTGAAATAAAGCCTAACTAACTGTGACTATTACTTGGCTAATTCCTTGAAGCATCTGAGAACCGAGTAGTGGATATACGTCAAGATGGCATTATTTGAGAGAAGATCCTAAGAAAAGCATCAGCTCTCCTCATTTGCCATATGATCCCCCCTCCACCAAAACCTGCAGGGAGACCTTCTGGAGATCTCGGGGCCACTCATATCATATTGCCTGTGTTTGGGAAAAATAGGATTCTCTCCCCAGTTCACTGCCAGCTAGTTGGGAGGGTGGAACATTGTGGAGCAGGGAAGCGGCAGAGGTTACAAACAAGAGGAAAGAGGTTGCAAACCTCTGATTTGAAGATCGCTGAAGAGGTATAAAGCAGTAATGAACAACAGGAAAACTGAGCTCCAATAGAAGGTTAAAAGCCTCAGCAGGCAAGAATCAGATGACCTAAGGTGGTCAAAGATGGAAGCTACCGGAGATAGTGGGGAGAGAGGAGAAAGAAATGGTAACTCTTCAGAGGCAATGCATCAACCCATGAATGCTTGGTTTGGGTTCTTACCTGTGCGGTGCCGCCCACCTCAGCCTTCAGCGGCCAGGACAGAGAAGTCTGCATGGAGGCCTCTTTTTTCCTCCCGGCTTAGCACATAGTTGGAGCATGTCCACTGAAAATTGAACTCTCCACTGTGGAAGTGAAAGAGGTAGGCAGAAAATAACTGCTCTTTGCATGCTCCATCTAGGTGCTAAGGAGAAGACAGACCGACTACTGAATTTTCAATATACTTGTTGCAAAGAGATTCCTACATTAGCTGCCTCAAAAGAGGAACTTCCTCACCCACACTACAGCTCCTCATCCGAGTCACATTGCCTGTACACTACCAATAACAGTAAAATACCATTTACTTTTAATAATGAAAACAAAAAATGCGTAGGCCTGAGTAGGTGTTAAATGGCCAAATTCTCAAGCATAATTTTAATACCAAAATGTTTTAAAAAAATCCACAAGCCTTTACTTAAAACGATAAAGAAGTCTGAGCTAATCAGCTGATGATCCTTGTCAGCTGTTACTGTTAGAAAATTGCCATAACCTAAGCATAGTTCTACTATCTCATTCAGATTGGTTATTGTATTTATACTTCCCAGAAATCCTCTTTCTTAATAAGTTTTGTTACAGAGTAAGCGATATTTAGCAACTGAATACCTGAGAAGGGCTGGGAACTATAAATATTCTGTTCCAGAAAATTACAGGTTTTATTCCCAGAATGTCATGCTAAGCTAACATAATAATATCCAGTAAATAAGATAATTTACAACACTCAAAAAATTCATTATCAAAGTCTCTTGCTTCCCTAGCTTACACAAATGCAAGGAAACACTCCAAACTATACTGGCAAACCATGCGTTTCCAAACACTTCTGCAGACAAGATAGGACAACTGGTTGGGTTTTTGTTTGTTTGTTTGTTTTTCTTTTTTTTTTTAATACAGTAAGGGATTTATCTTTATCCCCTCTGATTTTGCCTATTTGTGAAGTAATGCAGTGCTCTTTTGAGAAGATAAATACTCAGGAACAGGAGAGCGCTCACTTTCTGGGCGGCATGCACAGTCCGCTCTTTCTGGCTTTCCGCTGCTGCACATTGCTCTGCCTTCCGCGACACAGATGAACATACTTCAAAATCTGTGTGTCCCAAATCCTGCAGATACTGGTAGAGTGGGGAATTCTGAAAGAGAGTTAAAAAAAGAAAAATGAGAAAAAAACAATGTTAAAAATCATTCCCTGTTTCCCACAAAACACAACTGTGAATACAGCAACCATACAACCAGCAATGAATGGATTCAGAGCAGCCCTGCAGAGAAGGACTTTGGGATAGTGGTGAATGAAAAATTGGACATGACCCGGCAATGTGCGCTCGCAGCCCAGAAAGCCAATCGTATCCTGGGCTGCATGAAAAGAAGCGTGGCCAGCAGGTCGAGGGAGGTGATTCTGCCCCTCTACTCTGCTCTGGTGAGACCCCACCTGGAGTACTGCATCCAGCTCCGGGGTCCCCAGCACGAGAAAGACACAGACCTGTTGGAGCTGGTCCAGAAGAGGGCCATGAAAATGATCAGAGGGATGGAACACCTCTCCTACGAGGAAAGGCTGAGAGAGTTGGGGTTGTTCAGCCTAGAGAAGGGAAGTCTCCAGGGAGACATTATTGCGGCCTTTCAATAATTAAAAGGGGCTTATAAGAAAGACGGAGACAGACTGTTTACCAAGGGCTGTAGTGACAGGACAAGGGGTAACAGCTTTAAACTAAAAGAGGGTAGATTTAGATTAGATATAAGGAAGAATTTTTTTACAATGAGGCTGGTGAGACACTGGAACAGGTTGCCCAGAGAAGCTGTGGATGTCCCATCCCTGAAAGTGTTCAAGGCCAGGCTAGATGGGCCTTTGAGAAATCTGATCTAGTGAAAGATGTCCCTGCCCAGGGCAGAGGGGGTGGAACTAGATGATCTTTAAAGGTCCCTTCCAACCCAAAACATTCTGTGATTCAATCCAACAGGAAAAAAAACCCAACACAGTTAATAGCAAAGAAGCCAAAATTTTGCTTTAACTACCTCCCTTAAGTTTTATCCTGACCATAATGGAAGAGGCTGCAAAACAGTCAACACACAAAACAATGTGATGAGAAATAAGCATGCACCAATCAACTTTTCCCACAGCAATATTTTTTCTAGGTTACCTGATAGGGTTCTTTAGCTTATAACTTGCATGTTTTCAATAAATAAATCATGTATTTGGTAATATATTTTAAAATATTATTGTGTGACTGTTGTGGTTTAACCTCAGTCGGCAACCGAGTTCCACACAGCCGCTTGCTCCCTCCCCGCCCCCCCGGGTGGGATGGGGGAGAGAACTGGAAGAGTAGAAGTGAGAAAACTCGTGGGTTGAGATAAAAACAGTTTAATAATTGAAATAAAATAAAATAAAAATTATAATAATATACAAAGCAAGTGATGCACAATGAAATTGCTGACCAATGCCCAGCCAGTCCCCGAGCAGCGGCCCCCCCCCAGCTAGCTTTCCCCCAGTTTATGTACTGAGCATGACGTCACACGGTATGGAATGTCCCTTTGGCCAGTTTGGGTCAGCTGTCCTGGCTGTGCCCCCTCCCAGCTTCTTGTGCACCTCCAGCCTTCTCAGTCGGTAGAGCACGAGAAGCTGAAAAGTCCTTGACTAGTGTAAGCACTACTTAGCAACAACTAAAACATCGGTGTGTTATCAACATTATTCTCATCCTAAATCCAAAACACAGCACTGTACCAGCTACTAGGAAGGAAATTAACTCTATCCCAGCCGAAACCAGGACAGTGACTCTGGAACAATTAATGACAGTTTTCCTAAAGTTTATAAAAATTGTATAGATTATACTTTGAACCACTTCTACTGAAACAAACTTTAAAACTAGAGCACTTCTCAAACTTAATAAATAAAGCCTCAGTGTAATCTGATTAGGTACCTACAGAGTATTTTACAGAAATGGAAAAACAAATTAGAAAAAGGCTTCTGCTCTCTCCAAGGATGGTACTAGCACTTTTGGCAAAGGAGTATCACAGTTATTTAAAAAAAAAAAAAAAAGGCAAACTTTTTTAAACTACTGGCAAAACTACTGATTTACAAAAAGTCCTTAATAAAACTTCTTAGAAAAAGTATGGAATTCTGATCGCCAGAGAGTGGGTTTTTACATGTTTAGATATTTATCTATATAGACTTCTGAAGTTATCTTGTCTGCATCAGATATCTAGATTTACTTAACTTATTTTTCTGTTTACAACCATATATATGGCAGTATCTAGGACAGGTTTGATGGAAAGGATATTTATGCTAACTCCATTTCTACTCGGGACATGTAAAGAGACTTCGTTTTTAAGAAAACCTCTCAGCAATCAGTCTTAAATAGCCTAGTTAGTTAGGGATTCATTCTGACCTCTGACAAATTTTATAAACATCCCCCACTAGTATGCGAACACTAGCAAACTGCATAGGAAGAACAAAAACCATTTTAAGAATTATAACATACTATCAATAACAAAAATACTGTAAATAAAAAGTAAAAACTTTACAATAAATAACGCACAGTTGTGGAGGTCTGCAGAAACAACCACCAACAGAACATCTAATACAAACTGTTACATTATCATTAACTCACTGGTGCAAGTTGCAAAGGCGGCCCATCTACTATGACCATGTACCAACATGGCCAAATCTCAAATGACTGCTTGCCATACAATAAAACTTGGAAGCAATCATTCATACTAGCTGAACAGATTAACTTGTTACCTCTAGGGATTTTTTTTAACCCCATCACCAAAGTGCTATTTTGATCACTCTTACCTATTTAAAGCATGCAAATACATACTTTTGCACGCTCTACTTGAGTTACTCACAACGGATTCACTGTCCAGTCATTACCTGAAACTCAAACATTCGTACCAGCTCACAGGTACAGACAACCCCCCTCACCCACAATGACAATGATTGTGCAAAATGCTAGGATAGGTTAATGACTCATTTCCTTGTGGGAATTTTTCCAGCGCGACAACTCAATCATGTCTTTTTTCCAAGTACCCTTCCTCTATGGTTGAGTACTTTTTCAAATGCATCTAACTCTAATTAAACAATGTGCTGTTCTGGACTGGCTGGAAAGAAGGCATGTTTCTTACCAGAATTACTTAATTAAAATGGAAAAGAAAACATAATAGACTAGAATACTTCTCTTATTTAAGACACTGTTAAATTTGCTTCATAACTTCAGGACAAAACTCGGAATATGAATGGATATGCATAACCTTGTCTTCTTAAAATGGTTTTCATACAGAGCCAGGCTGCACACTGCCAGCACACCTGGAATAACCTGAACAACCCCCACATGAGAGGCTTTAGGGTAGCATGGAGGTTTCAGTCAGAACCAGCCGGAATTTTCCCTGTTTAGATGAAGACACATAGACAAAACAGTGGGTGAACAGAGAATGGTTTATTCAAAATCGTAGTTCTGATGCTCGCTCCAGGCAGGCCTCCAGGGAAATTGTATCTAGGCTGTTGGGAGATCTGTCCATCATCTTGACCAGACCTGCCCATCATCTTGATCATAATCTTGTTCACACTTGTCACAAGCAAGGCCAGCCATTGTTTGACACATGACTATCCTTGTAAT
Source organism: Pygoscelis adeliae (assembly GCF_000699105.1). NCBI lineage: Eukaryota > Metazoa > Chordata > Aves > Sphenisciformes > Spheniscidae > Pygoscelis > Pygoscelis adeliae. Next base: position 2,825,442 of record NW_008824473.1, read on the forward strand.
TTATTGGTACTCACCTACATACAGACAGCTGGCAAAATAACCCAAATAGACCAAGGAGTTTTTCCACTAGTATCTCAGGGTGCACCTCGCTTTGGGGTCCATGATGAGATAATTTTCTAAGAGCTGATCAAGGAAACTGGTCTAATGCTGTTTAGATTGGTTCAATTTCCTCACAAAAATGGATGAAGGAAGGCAGAGAGAGAGAGACAGATGGAGACTCTATCCACTGAAGACAGAGAGAATTAGCTAAAATCTTGAATGCTACATTTAGTAAGTGAAATATTGCATAGATGTAAGAATGCCCTATTCTTCTCTCTTACTGGGTATTTGGCAACATCAAAACCTTCCATCTAACTGTAATTAGTACATTATCTACTCTACAGAAACAGTAAAAATTTCACCATCTCTCCAAATGTTAATGAAACTTCATCCCCTAGCTAGGATGAATAATTTTATTTGTTCTTGTAATCAAGGTGGAATACAGGCACCTTACTACGTTTTATGTAAATTCCTTCTGATTAACTTTTTGAAGGCTTTTACAGGGTCTCATTATGGGTAGATTTGCCATTTTTTTATCACTGCTCAGAACTGGAAATCAGTTTTCTGATTACTGAGTTAGCAAATGATAATTGATTAAAATTTAACTTGAATGCTTATCACATATTCCTTCAAGTAGACAAGGGTTCTCCTCTTTCAGTTTCTCAGGAAGTACCCAGGTCATGACAATCCTCCTTTAACATATTTCTCTCAAACCACATGCTTTCCTCTTTCCCATTCTTTTCTAAAAGATTATTAGCGGAATTGAAGTGCACATTGGAAAACCTCATTTTTTATTAACTTAAATGACCAAGAACAATGCTGTGACTAAAATCCCTTATGCTATAAGTAAAACCACCATTGTTCCCTTTTCTGAATCCATTATTAGCAGTAAGATGTGGATAAAGAAAGCACTGAATAACAAGTGGGTTGACGCCCTTGTGAAATTAGATTATTAAGAGCCTTAATGAACCAATCATAAAATTCTTCCATTAAGAGTGGAAGCACACTCAGCTTTACATTTTGCTTAGAAAAATTGAAGATTACACTCCTATTAGAAATATCACTGATGGCATACCTACATTAGCCTATGCGAAGATAAAAACACACACTATTTATTTACTTATTATATTTCATGTCCTAGATACTGCCCAACTTTAAATGATACTGACAAGCCTGTCACTTGTAAAGCTGTGTGGTCTGTATAACTCACTGAGGATGTCTCCCAACAGCCTGTAGCAAATTTCTCCCATGACATACGTAAGTAATGGCTAGAAAATCCAGTAAAGGAATTTTAAAAAGTTGAAGGGTAGATTTTATGTATGTGAGCATTCACAAAAGTTCCAATATTATCAAAGAATCAGAAAATTATTAATTATGCAACTACAGAATTGCAATATGATACCATTAAAATACCCTATTCTATATACTGCTTGTTTCAATACAAGAGACAGAAGTATTATACTTAATGCTTACAAAGCATTTTTCATCTTCACAAAGCTTTTAAAACAATAATTAAATCTCATAATGTCTGATGTCCTACAAATTATAGCTCTGAATTTCTAGCTTACATCCTTACCCAAACCTCTCACTACTAAATGCCTTCTTTCCCATAAAAAAGATCACAGATGTGCACATATTCTTGCACATGCACTTGTAACTGTGAGAAAAGTTCCTTGGTTTCAATTCATGCTGTCATTCATCAGCATTGTCAGGCTCAGCTGTTTTCACCTGCAAATGCCGTGATAATATTAAAAAAATCTACTTCTTCAGTCCAACATTAAAATTAAAAAAAAAAAAAAAAAAAGAGCAACTGATTTTGCATTTCTGCATGTATTATAGATACTATACTTTTCATTTAAGAAATTCAGGACATATCAGAAAGTTCATCCTTGCAAGCAGTAATAGGTTGTAATTATAAAAAATATAATTTGGACTTGAGAGAAAGCTTTTATGTTAGAATGTGAGGTAAAGGGACAGCAAAGTTGTTTCAGTGGATGGCATGAAAAGGAAATTTAAAACATAAAATCTCATCTTCCTATTAATACAGCATCATATTATTCTAGAGGAATCTATTTCCACGTATTTTTGAATCTTTACTTTCAACCACTGTCAACTTAGATGACAACTAGAATAGTTAGTATTACTCATGTTTGACAGGTTTGTTTGTTTATTTCTAATTGTCTCTGGTAGAATGACATGGTAATGAATCATTTACAAAGTAGAGAAGAAAAAATTTTTTAATAATTCAGCTTATTGTTATGTTACCATCATACTACCAGGTACTGATGGGAATTATTATCTAAAGTAAGTGAGGATACCACGACAGGGTTTTTCAGCAATATGCTGTATTTATTTCTGAAGTTTCTTCTAAGTTTCTTCTTCTTCTAAGTCACTTTCTGAGACCACCTAGATACAAGTGACAGGCATTACATTTACAGCCAGGGCATTTTTTTATTATGCTATTTGTCCAAAATGTGTGCTGAAAATGGAAAACAGTTCCAGGACAGACAGAAGACAAAATGCCGTTATTCTTTGGTGTACTTCGTATAGATTATACATGGAAAATCTTGTTAACAAGTCAAGCAAGGTAGTCAGAAACAGTCAATGTACTGAGTAGGAATATACTTGCTGACAATTTTAAGAATTAGGGTTTTCTGGAGACTCAACAGAGACTGACAACAGAAAAGCCACTTATCTTTCTATATCTTTTCTAATTCACTACAGTCAGTCATACTGCAAAGCCAGTCAATTGTAACTAGACATTTATAATATAGTATAGTACAGGTTTATATAAGCTCCCGTTTCCAGAATCAAGAAAGAAAATCCTTTCCTCCTCATTCATAACTCCCTGAGCATATTTATTTTAGATCCATACTACTAAAAATTATTTCACTCACATACATATGTTTAATTACAACTCTCCGTTTTTCATTGTTGCAAGTGGTTGAGTCTCATTCTAAACCCCAGATATATTATGCAGGATTAAAGAACAGTCCACTAAATTAGTTTTGTTCTTTAACCCTTTCCCAATGCTTACTTTAATGCCACTTGCCATACAGCACTGACTTGGTTAGAAAAAAAAAGTCACCTAAACTGAAGACTAAACATCGTGTTTGCAACTCTAAGCCTACAGCAAAAATAAATATAAAAAAATCAAAACCAAGCCAAACATTAAAAGATAATCAAACATATATAACCTTGCCTACTGCTATGTGATGGAAAGGTTGTTATAGTAGAGAATTCCCTAGCTTCGGAGAAAAGCTTACTTTTGATAGATATCTACTTAAATACTTGTATCTATTGCAGCCTTGCAAGCACAGATATTGCACCTTAATACATGAGGCATTTTGTGTGTATTGTGAGAAAAACCTTTGCAATCACGAATCAGATTAAGACACTGTTAGCTTTCATAGTCTTGTTACAATAGCAGCTGAAAATCAAAGCCACACCCAAATTATTTTTGCTGATGCATCATGAAGTAAATGACTCAGGATTTCTCTATTAGAGACAGGGGCTTCCCACACCCAATGTTCTTTACCACGATAAAATTTACTACCTAGTAAACCCCCCCTGCTCTAGTTTCCAACCATAGCTAATGGAGCAGATTAACCTTAAAAATAATATTTAATACCGTTGCACAAAGTAAGAGGTTTAAAGATCTCTTCTTAAAATACAGATATGTTTTTCCAAAGCTGTTTCCAATATGCCAGAAACACTGTGGGAGCTTAAACCACCTCCAAAATTACTAAAAGTTATGAATTATCAGTTAAAAAAAAAAGATTAAACACTTCTACCACAGTGATAGCAAAGTACAAGATATGCTGAACAGGTGGCTAAACTCAGAACAAAATAAACAGTATTGAAATCTGCCCTCCTCCCTCAAAACACAGATTTGAAGAAGTTGAGTTAACACTCACAGACAGTGCAATCTTTGTCTCCTGGAAGAGGGTATTCCATTTTTCTTTTCGGTACTGCTCCCATGCACCTGACAGAATCTCGCCCACCTCCCTGTTTCTTTCTGCTTGTCCCTCCAGGATGACCCGAGCCGAGGATGAGAAGGAGCCGTCAGTGTAATTGCACCTGTGCCCCTGCACAGTAGCATTTTCCTGACGGCATCGGCGGATGCAGTTTGAAACTTCCCAGGGCCATGCGATTTCTCCTGACTAATGTGGCTTCCTAACTGGGGGGAGGGAGACGAGGATGACAGATTGCTAAAGGCTTTTAAAAAGATACCGCTTGAAAAAATTATTGCCCATCGATCTTATATGCAGCCATTAATAAGACTTTCCAAGCAACAGTATTTAAAAGCCTTGGTTGTATTCTGCTGGCTGGTAACCACCTCCTCCTGCGCTCCGACTGACAAAGAGCCAGGCACTGACAGGGCTAATATTAGACAATGACTTCAAGGCAGTGAAAGAGTCATTTAAATTTCCTATTCTGCTTTCACTGCCACAGGGGCATAGACCTTGGTTTCTCCAGCACTACTGTATCATCTGACTTAGGTGCAGGCTCTGAGAACTACTTTGAAGCCATTAATCTATTACTATTCCCGGATATTTTCTGAGGCACAATATATATCTAATTCTGCATGCACCTGCGTGACCTGAAGAGTTAAGAAAGTTTTATAGCCTGTGTATAGTGCTGTATCACTGGATCTGTGACATGGGAAAGCGCTTTCCTTCGCATTTTCAGCAGGTGGTTGCACATTACTGCCATCATGGAAAAGTCTTAGAAAGATACGTACTAAACAAAGCCCTGAAACTCACTGAGAGCTCTGGATTATTTACCCATTCAAAAGCGGACCTGCGAATACAGGTGAAAAGCTGAGCAGGACCTTTCTGACAAGGACAGAGATGAAAAATACCTGAAAAACTGAAAGTAAAAGTGGTAAACGTTACCTTCCCTGGAGGACAGGGTAACAGGCCAGCCAGACTCTGTACCTGGAGCTTTGGGTGGGAAGTCACTGCTCATGCAGGTCATCAGACTAGGCTGATATAGGAAAACTGGTTTGTTTTATACCAGTTGTTAACAACTCACAGATTTTACCCTTCACTTACATTCAAAACTAAATTAATGAAATTAATGCATCTGACTGGTAAACTAGTGGAGTATTTCTGAAACATTTTGGAAACCTCTTTAAAACACCAGCTCCAAAGAATTAACTTGTTTATCCATTATAAATCATGTTAATTCTGACTCCTAATGACAACACACTGCAAGCAAACATCTTTACTGAAGTGAAAAGCATCCAAGAAACAAAAGAGACAGTCACATTATAAAGACTAAAAGAAGAGTGAGTCTTTTTTTTTACTCAAGCGTCTCAAGGAAGTTGATTCATGACTTGAAGTTGTAAGAGCAGTACTGCAGTATTAACCCTCCTGTAAACATGACCCCAGAGTAATTAATACAGAGGATGATTACAAAATTTTTGGACCAACAGACCTCAAAATTTACTATGGATCATCATGTACTTTTGTCTTCAAATATTCTATTAAAAATAATAAAGGCAATATGGGTTCACACACCATACGGCCCATATGCTTTTCTCTATCCGTTCAGATACAACTTAGTGTTATCCAAAAATGCCTGATGAGTTTACCTGGTCTCCACAGCAACCAGACTGTTTGTTACACAGTCTTAAGTTTGCAGTTTCTTTTATTTTCACCTGCCTCCCAGTCATGTGATGAGAGCACAGCCTGTCCTCCCCTTCTTAGCAGACTGCTGAGAAGCAAAATATCCGAAATAGTCCATCCGTCACTAGTCCAGGTGCCTCTACAGTTCACTGCAATTTGCAGCAGAGATATCTCCCCAGGCTGCATTTACATGGTCAATTTAATCGGCCATTACCAGTGGGTGCAGATGAAAGCTGCAGTACCATTTTAGAACACTAATGGTAATATTTATACAGCCAAATGGTGAGATGGAACAAGGAACTGATCTGATTGTAAAAAAAATAAAATCCATCTTTTTTTTTTTCTTTCTTTCTTAGCCAGGTCAGTTTATAGTCTAATCAGTTTCCTGAGCCAGTTTACAGCATCACCCACAAACCCCGGTGGATATCTACCATCCATAAAGAGGATGGGAATAAGCCAGAAAAGACGAGTGAAGCCCGAACACCTCTTCTGACAACACCCCACACTTCAGGCAGACAAAGCAGAGTCTCAGAACCAGCTCATCAGAATGACAAGTGAACTGTGGTTTTGACAGAACTGTGTATTTAAAACTGGCTTTATTTCATGCATATGTATGAAATGAGAGTCCTGTATCTTTAGTCCACCCAAAGGATCCTGTTGAGAGAGCATTACTGACAGTAGCATTGAAGTTGGGTGAATATTCTTTTTCAGCTACTTCTTTTTCCTAATTTGTAACATTTGAGACATTATTTTTTAGAATACAACATTTATAAGCTTGATGCTTGACAAAAATCACATTACTTTGCAAGTGCTAAAGTTTTCAGGTTTTTGAATGAACGTGACTTAAAATTTTCATCACAACGAAAAGTTGCTGAGGTTAGGTTTCCTGGGGTTTTTGTTTGGTTTTGTTTCATTTTTTAAACAAAATCATTTTAGAAAAGCTCAATTTGAGTGGAGAAAGCATTTGTGAAAGCAAACATCACTGAGTGTTTTGATAAAAGCTACATTTGGTTGAAAAGGGTTCAGATGGGGATTTGACCATCTCAATTTAGTGACGCACCAGTATTCTAAACAAAGAAATACCATATTTTAGACATGTTTTACTATTGTAGGCATGCAGAGAAGACATCAGCTAAAGGCTGTTCTGAATATAGTTGTATTATGCTGGGAAATGGTGGTGCCTCTTCCTGGAATCTCTCTTAAATCTTACAGAGATCTGTATACATTATATGTAGGCATCCTCCATGCTCTTCAGCACCAAGCAGCATCTTGGCTTGTTGCCTAAATGAGCAGTGAGTTGTCTTTCTGAACCTGACATTTGAATGTGTTGTGATGTTGCCAAATATTTCCCAAGCACTTTTGTCCCACATCCCTCCTAAACGGACTCCACCATTCCTACCTCCTCCCCGCACAGGCCAGACCCAGTGCCAGGTAGTCGCCAGCCCTTCTGAGTGCTGGTGCTTCCTTTCTCTCTCAGGGTGGCATGCTGCTTGTAAACCACTTCTCCACTGTTTTCAGGACTCATTCTTCACATTAGCTTCTTCCATTATAGTAAGACGACAAAGAACGCAGACCAAGTCTCTCCAAACTCTGGAAAGGGTAATTCCATTTCTGTGCATATTTTCCCCCAATGACGGGAAGATGACTGCTTGAGCAAGGGCTGGCTGTGAAATGAGAGCACCTGTTATATGTTCAAAATCTTTGTTCTGAGTCTGTGGGTTCCAATTCTAGCTTCGGTAGAGCTGTGTTCAATATTTTACATCAATATAAACTTTTGAATTTGGACATGAGATTTGACTCTCTTTGTGTTCATCCCCAGCTTGTTTTCTTTGTAAGTACAGATTAGTATGGATTCTGAGATTTGATGCAGATAGATGAGCAAAAGAAAGTCTCATTTTGTTAATTTGGTATTATTCTCCCATTTGCACAAAATAAAATTTGAAGTCGGGAAAGATCACATATACAATTTATATTGTATTTTTCAGTCTGGGATTTCTAACGGGACAAACAATAAATCCCAAATTTAAAAGCCTGGAGTCATACTAATGACCAGATCCTCTAGACCTAGAACAAAAAATTAGATTCAACAGTGACACTACCATCATGACACTCAGCCAGCCTTTAGTGGGGCTATTCTTTAACATGTATTTCCAGTAGTACTGAAATAGCTAGTGAATAGCATCATTAAGTAAGTAATTTGGACAGAACTGGTTGTAGGAATGGCACAAGACTCATGAGTTAATGAAAATAATGTCTCAAGTGAGGAAAGCTTTCTTTCCTAATTAAAATTTTTTAAAAATGGAGAGATGTTTATGGCAATGAAATGAATTCAGTACTATATTTTACACAATACTACATGCAAAGCTTTATATTTCAATCATTGTGTATGAAACGGTGTGTATTGACGGTTGGACTCGATGATCTTAGAGGTCTCTTCCAACCTTAATGATTCTATGATTCTAAAAAGCCCTTAAAAATCTAAGGTGGTGGCAGTTTGACATTGTGGGTGTCAAAATCTCATTTTTTGTGCAATCTAGTGAAAAATCTTGCATGGATTAACTTTCTTCTGCAAACACAGCATTAAAATGGAAAACAACAAAAGTCAGCTCCAATCCTTCCACCAGAACCATGACACAGTCAGGAAGACTTTCTGGGATTAGGTTCCAACAATGGTCTGAGTGAACCTGAAGGAAGGAGCATCTCACAGATGAGGAAAGGCTGAGAGAGCTGGGACTGTTCAGCCTGGAGAAATGAAGGCTCAGCGGGGATCTCATCAGTGTGTGTAAATACCTGAACGGAGAGTGCAAAGAAGGCAGAGCCAGGCTCTTTTCCATGGTGCCCAGTGACACGACCAGAGGCAAAGGGCACAAACTGAAACACAGGAGGTTCCCTCCGAACATCAGGAAACACTTTTTCACTGTGAGGGTGACCAAGCACTGGCACAGGTTGCCCAGGGGGGTTGTAGGGTCTCCATCCCTGGCGCTATTCAAAAGCCGTCTGGATATGGTCCCGGGAAACTGGCTCTAGCTGGCCCTGCTTGAGCAGGGGGGTTGGACCAAATGACCTCCAGAGGTCCCTTCCAACCTCAACCATTCTGCGATTCTGTGAGCATAGCTTTAGTATCTATCCAAATGTAAAAAACAAACTTGTACAAGCTCATTAAAATATAGGACAAATGACTTAGCTGGAAGCAGAAATCGGGAGCCAAAAACGCACTCAAAGAGCAGTGTTTGGAGCACCTTCATCCCAGTGCTCTGAAAGAATGGGCACAGGAGATCAAAGACCCAGCAGAAAGGATTTCTAATAAATCTATAAACTCAAAAGTGGAAAAAAGCAAACATAGTGCCTATATTTACAAGGAGAAAAAAGCAATCAGGAATATGTCAGGCCTATGAATCTGATCAAAAGCCAGCATGCTACTGAGGATAATTACTCTTTCTTGCAAAATTCAAAGACAAAGAAGAAAACAGATGATCATCGAAGAAGATATCACGTGGGTTCACCAGGGGTAGATTGTGCCAAACTCACTTGACATCTTTCTTTGACAAGACAGCTAATTTTTCTAGATAAAGGAAATGTGGGAAGTTTATATGGACTTTTTATACTGTGCCATATGGGGTATGGACTTTTGATACTGTGCCATATCAGTTAAGGAAAAAGATGGGAAAGGAACCAAATATGTAGATGGCAGAGATAACCGTGGGTTATGCTGAACAGAAAACTATCAGATCAGAAGAAGGTTACTAATGGAGTTCCTAAAGAATGAGTCTTTGGTCAAAGCTTTTGAATTTTCCTTAATTAACCTTATACCAAAAAAGCATGCTAATGAAATTTCCCAATAACACCAAGTAACATCATATATGCAGAAAAGGCTTGAAACGTCATACAAAAAGAATGGGATGACCTTGAGTGGGTACTGATAATGGTATGCAATTTAACAGTAGACAACAGCAAGACCTTACACAGAGGAACTAATAAAAACAAACTCTCCGATAATGTGGAAGCTGTTGATAAAATTAAGAACAGACATGAGTGGTTACCCTATCACATTACAACCAAGTCAAACAATATGAAAACCTGAAAAAGTTGTTTGTAGGCCTAGGATGCAAGAAACAAAGTATTCCCAGCAGAAGCAAGTGAAAATAGTTGTACAAGACCCCAGCAAGAACGCCGAGTACCATGGTGCAAGCTCAGGTAAAGAAAGATGAACTCAAACTGAAGTAGATGTAAAAAACCCCCAAAAACAAACAAACAAAAAACCAAATCAAAAATTAAGAACAGGAAAATCTGTTTTGTGAAACGAAGCTAAAATATATTGTATTATTCAGTTCAGCAAAGCCCTTAGCCGGGAGAAGATTGCTTCCTATGAATACATTAGGAGAGGTAAATTCTAGAGAAATATAAAAACTATATACGCTAATGGACAATATTAGCAGAAGTGTACGTAGGTATGAAGTAGCCATGAATAAATTTCAAGTCAGAAATTAGATGGCAGTTATTAACTATCAAAGCAATGACGTTCTGACACAGTCCTCCCACTGGAATAATGATGCAGAAATGTAGCCAGTTTGAACAAGGAGTTTCCTTAATTTAGACATTAAAAAAAGAAAAAGAAAACAAGGAGGGAATGTCATTGTCCAAACAACAAAAAACCTAACACAATTCCAGTCTCACATCAAAATACCCAAAACGCTGCAATTTTCCAGAGGACTCTGGGGTACACTATAACTGCAGTGCACACTAACTACAGCATTCTGTCTTCTAGCCTATTTTGTAAAAAATTCATCTCAAGTAACTTAACATCAAATTTCCTATCTTATGATCTCCCTTAATAAATTAAGACAGACATTAATAAAGAATGCCATTCATTGTTCCTCCATTTTTTACCACAATCTGTTCTACACTGCAACAATTTTTAATTTGACACACTGCTGGCAGATGAGCCCAGGCCAAGCATATCAGGGGCACCTCTGTGTTTCTTGGGTTCTGTCCCCTCCCCCCCAATATTTGTAGCATTTTAATTCCAAGAGCAACTGGTTGTAACAAATGGAAGAACTGAAGTGCTGAGGACTATGCAGTCAGTGAATTAAAAATTGCTGGCTGCTGTAGGATTTAATTTATAAACTGGGTAGAGTACAGCAGCACTTACTGGGTAGAGTAAAATGCCCATCATTCATTATTGTTCAATCACAATGATCTGCAATGGCTCTTGAACCGGATGGAAAACACTGCTTTCCCAGGGCGGTGATGCCATGTTTGTGCTTCCCTTCCTTCAGAAATACATTAATGTAAAAGATAACTTTGATAGTGAGAAAAATGATCGGTCCTTGGAAGCTCATAAATATCTATCAGAGGGCCATCATCTGATGCTGCAGAATTTGTCATGCAGACAGCTGTCGCTGATGTATTCAGGGCCTGTTGGACAGAGCTATGACCTGAAAAATGTGCAGAAAATAACACGGGGCATAACTGTGATGTGGAACAGGTGAAGCATATCCTGTTTGCTTCTCTTCCCTCTCCTACCCATTCCGTTGGGTATGAAAAACATGAAGGACCACTTCTTTCCTGATTATGCATTTGTTAGCACACCACTACTGCTTATAATATTGATCGATACCTTATTCACAAGAGCTACAAAAGCACAGAGGAAACAGCTGTTCACAGTAACCTAGGTCTAAATGCTGAAGGCCTCCTTGCAACAGTGACCACTGAAGAACAACATGGGAAGTGACCTACTGAGGAGCAGAAAAAATGTAGTTGCTTACCAGAAACCACAAATAATTAAGGGAGAGAGTTTGGGGCCCCAGAAAAAAATTAAAAGAGTAATTAAAAAATAAATACGTCATAGCATTAACTATCCAAATACTTTTCGGCTCCTTCCTAATTCCCATCTCTGGCTCACCTGTGTGGAGTATGTTCATAATTTTCTGTGGAACCTTCATTTTACAATAGCACGAACCCTGCTGAGCACTTCCGAAGATAATTTTTGCGGGTATTTCAAGGTACCCGTTATTATCAGCGGGTATCTCACCCAGCTCTGCACCCCAACCAATCAACCAACCAACCAACACCATCCGTATTTTTCCTACTGTTGCTTATCTGATGTTATAGTTGTACCCTAATATATGAACGATACGTTACTATGTCACTCAGTATACCTATAAGTGTGTATATACACAAACACACACTTGTTACAGTAATGTATCAAAGAGCCTTTACTAGTGACTGAACTCCATTCCCAAAATGCAAAGAAAATAGTGAAGTGCATATGCACATGCAGGGAGGTCTTTTACTCCCTATGCAGTAGAACTTTTTCAATCAAAACAGTAACTGCTGCGTGAACTGAAGAACTGCGGAACTGTAAAACAAGTATCACTTTTATTGAAGAAGGAAATGCAGAGGGCGGGCATTATACCCGTGAAATAAATTCTCACCATGGATTTATGCCATTAAAGGAAGCGATTTAACATAGCAGCACTATAAATAACACATTTTATTGTTAGAATTCCAGGTTGGTTGTGGATGAACACAAAACTTTGTGGTACAGACCAAAGCCATATACAGGTAGTACTTACAGAGCTGAGAAAAAAAATCATTCCTTATGTAAGGAGCTTTTTGCATCCAGGTAAAACCAGAAGCCTTATTACTATTATAATAATTAATCATTTTAAAGACAGTATTTCTCTACAACCACTTTCTCTGTACATCTGCAAAAGCAGGTGTGCCCTCCATGAAGATGAAATTACATTTACCCGCTGCAAATTGATCTGATTTTGTCACTGAACTGCAACAGCAGATATATTTAACCACTGTTTTAAATAAGGCCCAGATGATATTGTAGCCCCATTATCTAACAAGACGTGCAACATAATTGTAAAGTTTTATGCAAATCCTGTAAATAATACAAACACTAGAAAGATAAGGCCGTTTCGGTACTTACTACGCAGATGAGTGCGTGCTGAAATGCACCTTTCACGTGAATTGCACTGATTTAGAAGCAGGACTTACTAGCTACACAGCGGATTTACTGTCGTGGCCGCCGATGCCACAGCG
>NW_008824473.1:2839977-2870253 GCF_000699105.1 Pygoscelis adeliae
TGGGGGCGGGGCGGGCGGCGGGTGAACCCTGCCAAGAGCCTCGGCCGGGGGCCGGGTTTTCTGGCAGGAAAGCCGACGCCGGGGTTTGGGTTATCGCTCCGTCTGACTTCGCGGAGCTGCGAAAAGTTTGTCAGCGGCTAAGCTCCGGCTTTGCTGCAGGGGTGTACCTGCCTTGATCCAGCTCGTACGAGCTGGAGCCCTCACGCAGAGGCAGGGATGCTGGCAAGCGTTCACTTCTGGCGTTTCCAGCTGCTGGTTTGAACTGACCTACTTCAGTGCTTTCCTTTCCTTCCCCCCCTTTTCTTGACCGCTGCCAATTTCACGGCTGAAAGAGCTGCAAGGCAAATTCTTGGTTTAAAACAAGAGCTCCCCGTGTTTAAGGGAGTTGCTCGTGTTTTTTTGTTTGGCTGGCTGCACGGTGGTCTGCTGTTAGTACTTTTGTTCGCCCGTCCGTTAGATTAGTAGATTCCTTCCTTAGTCTGCTTGAAGACGTTTTCTGCGTTCAAAAGGTGTCATCTGGAGGTTATGACGTCTTGGGTGGAAACACAACGAATCACCGTGTAAACCTGAAGCAGCGAAGTGCTTCCTGTAAGGATTGGGGAGGGAGGAGGCTATTCTGAAGGAAAAGCAATACACAGACATCAAGCAAAAACATCAACGTAATTCTCAGTGTTTTCCTCTCAAATACGTCATGTTGTTATCAAGTCCAGCGTTAATTAAGTTATCTGGGCTCTGTTAGCTTTTTGTTTTCCAGTAAATTCTGATGAACTATTTAATGCATCTTTCTGCTCCATTTAGTATGTTTCCACTTTTAATATAGATGATAGAACTGATTTTGTTTAGATCTGGAAAAACATGTAATAAAGTGGGATATCGTCTCTACTTAACAGCTGCATTGTATGTTCAGGTTGTTAGTAAGTGCTGCTGGTAGCGCAATTCACCCCTGCTCTTTTAAGAGTTAAACAGCTGTGCAAATAAAAGATAGGTGTTAGGGGGTGCTCAAGAGCTTAGAGCTGGGCTGTTAAAATTTGATATGGTACTAAGTTTCAGAAAGTTGGGTAGATTTTTAGCACTAAACAGTGATTCAGGACTTCTAGAGCTGAGGTTGTGTGACTGAGTCTCTCTTGGTTTAGTTTATGTTGCGATGGTGTTTGTGGGGAAGGTGAGGAGGAAGGTGTTCCGGTGAACAAAGTCACTTAGAAGGCAAAAGAGAAAGGCATGCTGAGGAATATCAGTAAGAAGAAAGTGGGACAGTTTCACGGAAAATGTGAATTTTGGTGAGGGATTTGAAGGGGAAGACGTAGAAGTCCTGGTGGGCAGGAAGAGGGAAGCTGAGGGGTATGTGAAGGCTGTTGAAGAGGGGATGAAGAGTATTTTGTGTGTGATGGATTATGTGAGGATAAAAAAATATATGGGGGACAGGTGAAACAAGATCAGAGATTCACGATCCTGCTGACAGTGTCATGACAGCTTTTTACATTTCAGTTAAGGAGCTCATAGGCAGGGTATGAAAAGACTGAGAACTGCCAGAAGACAGTTCTGAAGGTTTAATATCCATCTCTCTGTATTGCTGCAGAATTTAGCTCCTGAAATATATAGACATGCTTTAGAAAGCTATTGCTCACATAAAAACTTACCAACTCCTATATTTTAATTTCAGTCCTGTCATCTATAGGATCTATTGCCTACATTGAAATGACTTAATTGTGAATTCAGTTACTACTCTGGTTTGTGCTATGTAAGCTAGCTTTCTGACTACTGATTGGTAATACAGCATTTCAGTAAAAATGTTATCATCATGTGTGAAGGCTTCAGATGGAATTTGAAATGCCTAGAAATCCTTCTGCTCTTCCTTCAGTTTAACTTGAAGGGCTTGAGTGTCTCTCTCTTGTGTCTTCTTTTAATGTACCTTTAGAACAAAGCAACCTGGTACGGCATCATCAGTATTGATTTAATATTTTTAAGTAGGATTTGCAGATATGAGTGACTTCAGCTTGATATGCAGGACTCTCTGTAAGAGATACTGTGCTACTTGAGGGGACTATGGTACGGAGAGAAATACCGAACACAGCTTCTGTCCGTGGACAGAAGTTGCGAAAGGTCCAACATTGATAACCCAGCCTTAACTCCACTCCAGCTTGCCTTCTGCCTTTCGAAATAACGCAGTGCATATTCAGTTTCTTGCTATGTATCTTTTCTAGTTCCTCTACAAAATTGTTTCAGTTACATCTCAGTCCAGAGCTGGATGTAATTCAGTGACAGGTGAAGGAGTTCTCCCATAGCTGTTGCTTACATATTTGAAAATGTGTGTGTAAATCTGGACTTGTTAGAACTAAGGAACTATAGCACTTGTTTAAAATACTTCTAGATAATTAAAAAAATTATCTTATTGTAGTGATCAACCTGCATGTTGGTTTCAACCTTCATTTACAACTATTCTCTCATTGCTTTCTCATGTAGAATGTATTCTTTATATACGATGCTGATGAATGCACGTTTACTTATCTTCTGCCTGGAACTATTGTGCTGTCTTCAAGTATGCGCCTTGCCTTTAAAAGGGAAAAACAAAAGCTCAGAGTTACGAGTTTGACATTTATTATTTCTTGCTGAAGAAACAGTCCTTATATGTGAATCTATACAGCTTATTTAATGTCGGCAGAATGTATAGCTTAGACTTGCAATCTTATTTGACAACAACAATGAGAAATATGTAGTGTATTTTAATGTGAAAAATGTAATTCAAAGGGGAAAACAACATAGCAGGAACAGAATAAACAAAATCAACATGACTTTTCCAGTTGAACTTCATTGCTTTCAAGGATTGAAAAAAGGAGGCCTACAGGGTTTAATGTCCCTTTAACCCTCTAATATGTCAAGTCACATTACTCAGCTCCGTCTCCGCATGCAATCTTAAAAGGTTGTTTATTCATCTCTTGTCTTTACTCTAAAGTTATCCCCAACTTTCCTGTTTTATTTCAACAAGTCATTGAACAACCTGAGATTTTGAAATTAATGTTTTCCTTTTGCAGTTTACTTAGGATGTTTTCTAGAACTGTAGTGGCTTGGAAACCGCCGTTTTCCCTTGTATTTTAAAAACTACATGTTATCTTCCGGGATGTCATGACTCATTCCTTTTTTTGTTTTCTTTTGAGCATTGTGGCACCTGAGAGAATCAGAGCCTCTGCATAAAGAGAAAATAAATACACATTCACAGGAAACAAATTAATGATCTCAGAATACTTTTTTGAGGTGTTTACCTAATGAACCTTTCTTTCTGTAACTGAAAGCAAAGTAATTGAACTGAAAAGCCTTGTTGTGAGCCATTAAAATTTAAGTCGCTGGAGAACGGGAGTTTTGTGGCTTTCTTGTTTTGTGTCTGTGAGTTGTAGTGTTTTATGCCAAAAGTAGTCCCAGGAACAGTAAATTGGCTGTTAGCGAGCTCTTCCTTCACATACGAAAGAACAGCACATCAATCCCTTGGTAGATACCTTCTGGGCATCGTATTATTTTCATATATAGCCTACAGATGTCATTTCCTAACTCTGAGAATACAGCATGCATATGTAAACAAGGTGCCATGAGAAAGCCAGTATGTACATTTGCAGTAGGCCAGCTGCTAAGCGGTAACTGTTTCAAGCCCTTTCCTTTTCTTTTCTTTTCTTAGTACATGTGAAATAGATATGTGAAGTAGTATGTGAAACAGATTTCACCTCATAGGTGAAAAGGAATAAACTACCTTGTATACTGTGAGTAAGAGTACACATATGGCCAGCTTGTATAAAGTAGCTGATGTGTTAAATTCACACCTTGGCTTACCCCATAGTAACTTGATTGTGTACCGTACCTTAAGTTTAGGTCCAGCTGCTGTCAAAATCTTATGTCACACTGATCAGTTGTTTTACTGTCATCCTACTGTTTTGTGGTTCAAAAAGGATATTGCTTTAGGGTTGGTTGCAGGATCCTGCCACAGGGATACCTCTTGGGCAGCTAGAGACAGTCCCATTGGGGATCCTGAATACCAGGAGAGAGGCCTCTGTTCATGTGGAGCATTGCAAGGAAAGGAATAGCAAGTTATGTTTGCACAACAGCATCCAGAACCATTTGTCCCTGTTTCTTGGACAGATGCAGGTGAACATAACTTGGTCTTGTTCTTTTGCTGTTCCCAAGTGTAGAAGTTGTTAACAGAATCTCAAAAGTATGGGCATAAACATAACCTGGGAAAATGTTCCTTTAGCAATAGTAGGGTTTATTGCAGAAGAGGTAGTGCTATTTGGTTTTTTGCCTCAGTTTAACTTCATATATCTTTTTTTTTTTCCCCCTATTCCTGTGCTGGACAGGCAAGGTAACAAGAGGTAAAAATTTGAGGAGAAGATTTAAAGCTGTGTAATAGTAGTGCTTAAGACTGCACTGTCTTACTGGCTTACCTGCTCATTCATGATATTGCGTAGGAGAAGACACACAAGCATTTTTAAGTGAGGTCCACAATTGCTAAATCCTATCATCTGAGAAACAGAAACGGACACTTTTAAGGCCAAAACATTGAGAGTAGAGGTTGTTCCAGGGTGTTCTCATCATATGAGCGGGATGCGTGCTAGTTGGGCAAGAACGAGTGTCGCAGAGGAGCTTAGCAGGATGAGAATGGGTGTTGCTTTTTCCTCAGCACGCTGGAGGAGATAATTCACCAGAGGGGCAAATGTCTGTTCTCTGTGCTGTGACCTGAAGTTGGACAAAAAGCATATGCATTGACCTGCATAGGTGGTGCTGATGGCTATTTATTGTTAGAAAGATAATGCCCTTTTTAATCCACTTTTTTTAAGGTGGGTGTATGGATATTTTTAAGCTTCTTTTTTTTTCTTTCCTTCCTTCAGCACTGAACACGGTGTTGGCTGTTTGTAGATGAGCCATAGAGTTCCTGCTGGTGATGGCAGCTTTGTTAGTCACTTTATTTATGGATTTCTTCCTTTGCTAGTCAAGCAAGTCAGAGGATATCTCTGGCTGCTTCTCTGGCTCCTAATCATTTAATCTGTTTATGCAAATAAAAATCGGTGTTTCTGCTCTTAGGTTTGGGTTTATTACTGGTAACCCATGATGCTAGTCTGGATGCAGGGATCGTCTCTGAGAAATGGGGTAAGATTGGAGGGGGGAGCAGGGGAAATCGTAGTGATTCTCTATTCTAATCTCCTGAGTAAGACAAGCCAGAGAATCCAATTTCCAGTCCTAAATTTCCTCTGAAACTTCTGCACATCTCAGAAAGGGAGTTTAGGTGGACTGTAAGTGCTAGTGGCTCCACCACAACCCTAGGTGAGATGTTCCTGTAGTTAATTATCCTTTGAGTTTAATAATAATTTTAAAGCGTTGTTTCTAGTTTGAACTTGCCAAACTTCAGTGGTCAGCTACGGGATCCCATTGTGTCTTTTTCCCCCCCCCTGATTAAAGAGCCATCTGTTATCAAAAATCTTTCACATGTGCATAAGTATATATACTATTACAATCTCACTTCTTAAATTCTTGGTTAAATTAAGCAGGATGAGCTTTCTTAGGGTTTGAGGCATGATTTTCAGACCTTGAATACTTCTGTAGTTATTTCTTGCATTTGTCCCAAGTTTTCACCTAAGAATGCCAGAAGGTGACATAGCATGTCGCTAACAGTCTGGTAGGTGCTGTGTACAGAAATACTGTCAGCTCCCTTCATCTTTTTATATTTATCTCCTTGTAATTCGGAGGATTATTTACTGCTTAGCTGCAGACCTGCATGGAGCTCTCATAAAATAACTGTCTACAATGATTTCCAAATTCTTTTCAGTTTTTACTCTCCTAAGCGTAACCAACCATCTCTGTTCTTAGGTGAACAGTTCCATATGGCACCAGGAAAAAGCCCGTTGTCCAAACAACTCACCACTCCATGCATTTGTTGCATAACATTTCCTTGATTATATTTATTGGTTTTCACCAAAGAGGCTTGCTTATGCTTGTCATTTAACAAAAAGTCATTCTCATATGACTTCCAGTCATTCCTTACACCTTTATATATAACAGTTGCCTCCTACTTAGTTTTCTTTCTATTCAGGATGGGAAATTGTCCCTTTTAAAGCATTGTGTTATGTAGAACTGGTTTTTATCCACACACAGGGAATTAAATTAGTTTATAATCAACTGAACTTTAATTCTTGATTTCTAATTGAAATCTAATATACTTTTACCCTTGCCTAGCTGCTGTGATTTTTTTTTCTAAGAAGTTAATCACTTGTATTTTTCAGAAACTTAAAGATATTTTGTTGAGGAAATCTACTGGTATGCATTCCCTTCCTGGAGTCTTTCCTCTCACGTCATATTTATGTTTGAAAGGGCTCTTCATCACATTCCTTTCTGATTGAGCGGTTGACTGCAGATCTGTATTGATACCAAGACTGTAATGTGTCTGTTAATACATT
The DNA here is from genome assembly GCF_000699105.1 of Pygoscelis adeliae. Lineage (NCBI taxonomy): Eukaryota > Metazoa > Chordata > Aves > Sphenisciformes > Spheniscidae > Pygoscelis > Pygoscelis adeliae. The sequence goes on from NW_008824473.1 coordinate 2,846,409, forward strand.
GACCCATATCGACTCTATGAGCAATCACTTTAAAGCAGATAGTAGTGTCTTTATTATACCACACTACTTCCCCGTCTCTTCTGTCTGTCCCAATGCTTTTTAACTTTGAAGCAGTTTGAAAAATTCTAGTAGGCTTCAGAAATTGTATCGAATCGCACTTATTATCAGAAGTGAATTTTTCTGGCTCTGTTCATTATCCAGCTTTCCACTATTGGCATATAAACAACTGGTTTGTTTTCTTTGCATCCTTTGACGTTTTCATGTTTTAGTTTTGAATCTTATATTCAGGTAATAGTATCATATCATACCTTCTGAGTGCCCTCCCTAATAAATACTAGTTGAAAGCCCTGCAGAATAATCTAGTTTGATTGCTATCCAAATTAGGCAGTCCCACTAGAGAGAGAGAAACTTCCAGGGTTTATGGACTTCAGTTTGTGGAGTGGGACAAATAATCCACAGGGTATCAATTATGTAGCCAGTGTTTAATCTCCTGCATCTTTTCCAATCTGTTTCTCTCATTTGGGCATCAGGAAGGGTTCCCAAGCAGTCTGTCTCTCTCCGGTTTTCAGGCAGCTTTAATAACTTAATAAATATTACTGAACATGGCCCAGGTCTACTACTGCGTTGTGTTCTGTGACAAACTGTGCATCCGTTCCTCGGTTTTTACTGTAGAAAACAGGCTCCTTTATTGCCATCACTTCATTCTCCAACTGAATAGGTAGTTGTCTTGTCTGAAAGTAAATGTACAACTCTCTTCTGCTGTTCAGGATCAGTGGTTGCCCATCCAAAGGGTTACTTTTTTTTCCGAGCAAACTATTGACTCTTCACTGTGTGGGGAACCTCTGTCTTTGGACAGGACACAGAAGGTGGTACGTCCTTTGCTGGTAGCTGGGTCACTCTTGGCTGTCGTTGCTGGCTATAGGGAGCTGTACCTTTGGAAAGAAATTCTGCATCCCCTCTTGCAAAATGCCTCAAAAAATATCTCTGCCATCAGGTTTACCTCTTTGCTAATATAATTGCAGCAAGGGCAGCTACTCTACATGTAAGTGGAGTCAGTCTGGATACCGTTTAATGATTCATGTCCTAGAAAAACATGGTTTTCCTGTTTCTATAGTAGAGACATTGTTTCTGGCCGTCTGCTTAGGGCAGTGGCTTAGTGTTTGGGAAACGCTTGCAACTGAGGGCATCTGCCTTTTTTTTTTTTTTTTAAACCATCTAGATTTCTTTAAAACAAACAAAAACCCCATCCAAAACAGGAAAAACCCCAAGCCTGAAACTTTATTCTCATATTTCTAGGCAGGAGATTATGATCTAGTTGCACTTCTATAATAATAATGGTGATAAAAAACAACCAAACACCAAACCCACAGTTCAAAAGGAATAATAAATCAATGGCTTACTCAATCTCTTAGCATGTGAAACATTAATTAGCATGTTTTCTTAAGAGTTTTATTTAATGTGTATGACTTCCTGAAAGTATACCAAAATATTGTTCAAAACAAAAGTAATAAATGCAGAGGTGTTACATAAAAAAAATAGAATGAAAAACTTCTTTACTTTATAAATCAGTTTTCACATGTCAAAAATCACTCAAAGCGCTTAGAAATCTGAAATTATGCCAGCGTATGGAAATAAATTGGTCATAAATGATCTTCTGCAATATTAAATGTTGCAGGCATACCTTAAAAAAACAAACAACAAAACCACAAAACAAACAAACAAGCAAAAAACCCCAAAACCAACAACACAATCAAAACTCCATAATCTCCAAGTTCCTCATGTGCTCCTTTTCCTGCTGCCCGCTCTCCCCAGGGTTTGTCATCTTGTGCTGTCAAGTGGGTCATAAGTCATAGCAGTGGTGACTGTTTCTAGGTCAGACAGTGACATGTTGGGAAGAGTAATTTTATAAGATGCACAGAAATAGTATTTCACTTTTACAGTAGGAAAGTACTGACTTGCTACAAATTACTGCATGAACTTCGCACCACAGACTCATTTGACTGAACTGATGGTAGTGACATGCCAGTTCTACAGCTGGTACGGTAATCCATCTCAATATCGCTTGAAAAGAAGAGGAAGGGAAAGGGGAATTTTAGGTTATGCGTTTCCAGAGGTGGTAGGGGAAGGAAGTGAACTGTCTTGGTAGTTACCCTAGCTGTTCTGCTATCTTTGTGGCTTATTACACATGAGGCACTTAGCATATTTGCACCATTTTTAAAAGGTATTGTAATAGTTCAAACTGCAAAACCAGACTAAACTGCTCTGTTTTTATTAGCATCATACTTTAGCATCTGAGCAAGGACATACACTTTCATAAACTGTTTTTTAATGAACGAGTTACCCTTGAAGACTTTTCCTACCACTCCTTGACTGTGCCTGTTAAAAAGAAGAAAGGCAACTAGTGAAAAAGCGATGGTAGGGAAGGGAGGCTTTTAAGAGAAAAATGTATGCATATACACGCTGAGATCCTGTAGATTGTGTGATTTAGATGTTACAAAACCTCTAATAATACTGCGGTGCAGGTGAAGTTGTTCTGTGGGCTGATGGTGACTAAAGTCTTTGTTTTCCATCCTTCCTAGAAATTAAGAAGCCACCGGTGGCCCCCAAACCAAAATTTGTGGTAGGACACAAGGCGACGCCTCCACCTGTTGCACCGAAGCCTGACATTGTACTTTCTGGTGTTATACAAGCAGCAAGGAAAACCAAGCCAGCAATTGCACCGAAACCAAAGGTTCTCAAGAGCTCATCCGTTCCGGAAGTTAAACCTCCATCATCTACAAGAAAAAGCACAAAAAGCTTTGAGGAGCACAGGGGAGATTCTTCTCAAACGCTAGACCACTTGAACTATAAAAATGAAGCCTTGGAAGGGAGTACTGATAACACAGCATATATTCTACCAATGTCATCTTGCAAATTTGAATGCCTTCATAAGCTTGGAAATGGGGACACCACCTGTAAAACTCAGATCATTTTCGAGCACTTGGAAAACTTAGAGAACATCAAAGTTGGTGAAAAAAACGCACTAACTCTGGGGGATAGTCACAATGAAAAACTGGCAAATAGAAATCAGGTGGTTTTGAAAGCCAGCATTTTGGAAGAGAAACTTAAGGACGTTCTAACTCATAGTGTGTTTCCTAACAGCAGTCCTGTGAGGCACAGATATGCAGACAAACTTGACAAAGGGGATGGCAGCAGTTCCAAGAACAACCTTAAAATAGAGTTTATGGAACTTGTACAGTCTTCGTTGTCTTCTGAGGTAGCTATAGGGAAGCAACAAAATACCAACAGTAAGCTCACAGCTGATGAGTTTCGGATGTCTGAAATTTGTCCTAGTTTGACTGAAAATAATCACAGTTGCTCTTGCCCATTGGACCAGGAAATCCTGGAAAATGAAAATTTAAGTAGCAATAGTACGTTTTCAGGTGAAATGGGTATGAAAGCAGATGCTGATAAAACCTCCTCTGAAACATCTTCAGTCCTGAGCTTAAAAGTGCTTCCTATCCCTAAGCCAAGAAAGCCACGTGCTGCATGCCTAGTCCGTCAGGATGGCATAGACACCACAGGAGAAGGAACAAAGGGGCCATGTAATTCAGAGAGAGATTCCTTTGGGCTTGCAGAACAAAGCTTTAAAAAGCCAGCAAAAATTAATATCCTTGGACAAAGTGTTTGTTATAACAATAATACAGAAGTGCTTCATCCTGAAAAATGTGAGATAACTCAAAGCAATGCAGACAGAATGCATCAGGTGAAGGAACCCGCTACGGAAGAGTCAACTTCACAAAATCTTTTGCCTCACTTGTCACACAAAACTTCTGATTTGGTGGAAAGTGTTGAATGTTCTTTAGATGCAGACCATGACTTAGTTAACTCCATGGATGAGATGACAGATGATACCAGTATGCTAGATGCTGTGGACAAAAGGACTAACTTTGTCAGGTGTGATACTTTGTCCATGAGTTTGCCAAAGCAACTCAAATTAACTAGCAGTCAGCATTCATCTGCTTCCAATAGCCTCCATGTTTCCCCACAAAAATTGGAAGATAAAGAAGTTAAAATAAAGGATGAAAGTTCTCCAAAAATTGTTCCTAAAAAACCGCAGAGGCACAGCCTACCAGCTGCTGGCCTGCTGAAAAAAGCTGCATCAGCAGAGCTTGTGGAGAAAAGTTCTTACACCTCCAATGAGGACAAATCGAACAGCGTTCTGGAAGGATCGCACTTCGCATGTCCACCAGCCAAGGAGCGATGTGTGCTGTCATCCTGTGACATGCCCAAACGTTCTTCTGAGAAACCTGTCTGGAAGTTACCTCATCCTATTCTTCCATTTTCAGGAAATTCTGAATCGTTAAAAACTGCTAACATTGCTACTAGCTTCAACCACTTGACTGTTGTGACAAAGCCTAGGGCCAAATCTCTCTCTTCTGTGGACATGGAAAGGACAGACAAGCCTTGCAAAGACCATCAGAAGAAAAATAGCTTGAAAAAGTTTCTCAACATAAAACTGTCGGTTTGCTTAATGAAAAGTGACTTCCAAAAATTTCTGTCTAAAGGCAGCCAGTCAATGGATAGTGCTATTGCCAACCTTTCCACTGGGGACGGGCATGGAAGCGGTAGCAACCGGAATATAGCATCTGTAGGCAGTGAAAGGAAAGCTAAATCTGCCAAGGCGCATTCTGTAGAAATAAGTAGTCCCGCGTTACAGAAGAAGAGGCAGAGAAACAGAAGTCAACCTGAGATGCGAAGTAACCAAAGGCTGGAGTCTTTAGATGGGCATGTACTTTCCGGAGAGAATTTGTCACAAATGCATTTGAATTCTGTAACCAGCACTTGTGCTCCAGAGTACGAGAACGTGCGTCACTATGAGGAAATACCCGAGTATGAGAACTTGCCTTTTGCTATGGGTGCTCGGAGAAATCTCTGTTTTGAATGGCAGAACTCCAGCAGCGTGGAAGACCAGAGCCCTGGCTTCTATGAGGTTGAGGATGCTTGTGAAGCTACAAACAGGCGTTTGAGACTTGGCAGGTAAAATAAAGAGAAAGGGGAAGTTAAACAGCTCCATTGCAACTCTGTTGGTTGTAAACATGTTTAGATGACGACTTGAGATGCTGTACCCCTTTCGTTAAATGTCAGCAGGACAGCCGCTGCTGTATATCTTTACATGCTTTTGCTGTTTTGAAAACTGTTTGCACTTGGTAAAGAGTCAAGAGCAAAAATAAGCTAGTTATTCCTCATATATGATAAAAATTTGGGAACCTAACGTATGTGCTTTTCCAGATTTAAAGCAAATCAGATACAGTCATGTATTTGTATCCAAGAATACTTAAATGGGGAGGAATGAACCTTACCACAGTCTCAGGATGAACTCAAATAAGCATCCATAGAGTGCGTAGTTGCTAGGTTTGTAGAGGCTATGAATATATTTTTAGATCAGCTGATAGAGCTGGGAAAAGCAGACAAGCTTTTGAGTATGCAAATTCTTCATCAGGTCTTGAAAGCTTTTTGGGTATAACAAAAGATGCTGCCTCTCCCTGAATATAGTGAGTCTTCTGGATCTCCCTGTGCTGTCAGATGCAATAAAGGTAGTAGTAGTGCACGAGTTCTGTATGACTCACACGAATATTACTGAAAGACAGGGTTTGGTGACCCTGCAGGTTGCTGCTGTGTTTCGTTGTCTCAGGAGGTGGTGGAGACAGGTAATATCAGTAGATTCAAAAAGGGATTGGACCAATTCAGGGATATGTCCAAAACAGATGCATAATGGAATAGGCAGGAACAGATCTTTTAATAGCTGTAATACTGTGATTGTGGATGCTGGGAAGAGGAATGGGCCACAAAGAGTGGCCAGGCTCATATGTTCTCCCTAAATAGCATCACTTACTGTGTCTGTCAGAGTGTGGTAACAGGTGAAACATTGTTTTGACCCAGTACGGTATTATTTAACTTCTTAACTTCAGCTAATGAGTTGGTCTTGCAGGTCCTCAAGATTTATCTCAAACCAGCAATAAGGATTTGAATGAAATATGCAGCCTGTATACTTCATAGTCCCCAGCAAACTTCTTTACACTGTTGAGAGTATATGCATACTGACAAGAATAAATGAGCTAGCTTATAGATAGTCATATTTAACTTCATTTTTCACTGAGAGTTACTAAGCTTCGTTTCATTTTGGATGTGTGTGCAGCAAACACATGCTCCAAAGAATCTGAGAGCTGGCCATTCTTTAGGGGAGTGTGTCCTCTTATATAGGAGGAGACAAATTTTAAGTGGCATCCTGTGTTAATAATTGTTTATAGAATTTATATCCTCAACATTGGACCGTTTGATGGAAAGCATGAAGCCTTATCATGGGAAGTAGGATTTCTGGTTATGTGCTTGGTACTGGTATATTTATTCATGTGGTTGTTGAGTATTTTTCTTGTTTACAGTAGGGTGTTTCTTGGTTTTTGTCTTGGTATAGTTTAAGTTCCTGACTGAGCGTATACTTTTTGTTTAAATCTAATCTTTGGGTATCTTTTGGGGGTTTTGACCACACTCTTAGTATTCCCTTGAGTTGGTTTACCTAAGAAGGGTGAGACCAAACTTAAATAAGGATATAACTTATGTGTTTATGTGATCTGTTTTGGTTTGTGTTGTGGTTCTGGATCAGGTAAATGTATGTCTTTGCTTTAAGAAAAGGACAGTTTTGCTGTATGAAGCATGGTAGGTATGAGACTGCAGTTGCTCTTTGAATGAAATCCTGTAGTTTTCGTACCTGAATGAGTGCAAGAGGTTTGTAGTTATTCCCTCTCCACACAAACCTTCCCCAGTACCAATGGTGATTTAAGGGTTTCAGTGATCTCTTGCACCCTGGCACATCTGCAACTATAGCTGCTCCCTAAGCTGGATGTTCTTCACATAACTGAGTTTGTGTTGTGTTTTCTTTAAAAAGCACACATAGAAAACCATAACCAGAACCCTTTATGTAAGTGTTTATTTTATTTTAAACTAAATTACATAGTCAGAAGCTACCTTAGGAAACAATTAATGCATGCAGTTACTTCAGTAGATCTCAGGGAACAAAGAAATCCCTAGAAGAAAAAGGGGCACAACGGGGCAGTAGTCCCCTGACCTGGAGCAGCTGCTGCTGGAAGAGCAGGTATGGGTATTCATTTTGGCTCTGGCTTGGGAGGTGTAAGGGTCCTTGCCCGGACAGAGCCAGGCAGGCAGCTGCTCCAGTTTTCCCATCCATTGTTATCTCCAATCCTTTGAAGCTTCTTTATCAATGTCATCTCACCTTTTCTGATAGTTCTTTAAGAGCCTTTCATCATTTCCTGGGCCAGGTGGTATTATAAAACCGGTTAGAGAAACAGTGCTGATGTTATTGAAATAATTACCGCTCGCATTTTCCCCAGCTTGTCAGAACACGCACTCAGCTCTTTTTCATATCATGGCACATGAAACTCCTGTAATGCACTGCTAATGGGGATCTCAAAACAAATTATCTTATGATTAAAGCCAACGTACAAATGAGATTGTTCTTCTGAGAAATTCATACACCAATTGTCTACACTTCTAGTCATAATAGCACATATGCAGTGTATTAAGTCTGAATTGCCAGGCTTGCCATTACTGGAAGAGTTTGGTGGTGTCTTTACCCCATGTTACGTTTCTTTCTGGAGGAAGAAATAAAATTTTCATAATGTACCCAGTGCTTCGGTGGTTACTGAGAAATTTCCTCCAGATCCCATCTGGTGAAACCAGTATGCTTTAATGGAGAATGGTAATAGCTTCTGACACTCTTACCCTAAATTTATATGTCTTATTAAATTCAGATACATTTTGTTTGCTTGGGCCTTCCCACAGGGGTTTAAATGCAAATGGCGGGCCTGGGTAATTAATGGTGGGGTATCAGTTGTCACTTACCACTTGATTTTTGAGTTATTTGATGTCACCCTCCCTTCTACTGAAGGTGGGCTTGGCTTTGAAAGGAAGAGAACCAGGGTCCTGACACGGTGTGTGAACCACTGAGGTGAGACAGGTGCTGCTGATGGGAGACTGGTGGGTTTTGCTTGTTTTAAGTAGTTCGGGGTAATATTCTCAATAAAGAAAGTAATGACAATACACTGGGAGCAGATAATCCATGTTTTGTTTCCACTGTTGAAAAAAGAAATATCTTGAAACAGTTTTAAAGGATTGTTTATTTTGTCCTAGTCTACCTGTTTGACTACCAATTTAAAATAGATAATGGAGGTGAATGCGTTATTATGAGAACTCTGTAAACAAAGTGCGTGAAGAATAGATGCTGTGGGATAGAAAACGTATTGTTAAATGTGAAAGAAGTTTTAAATATCATTATCCAGTTGCAGATAACAACAGGGAAAGTAGCTCTTTGGGTTTGTTTTTTTGAGAAATGAATGGTTCAGGCCTGAAAAGTGAGATGAAAAGTCAGTGCTGCTGGTACCGCCACAATTCATTTTAATGTTGCCAGAGACCAGTGGTTGACATGGTTCTGTTTTGAAGTAACACCATTTTTTTTAAAACCTCCTAATGAAGGGGAAATATTTATGCATTGGTTATCCTCTTTTTAGTGACAAACCTTTATTGTGAGGAGGACAGCAAAATCTTCCTTAAAACTAAAAGTAAAATGTGTCCAGTAATCGTAAAGACGCAAACAGTGAACGTGCCTTGGAACATCTGTCATGCTGCAGAAAACAGAAACTTAAACTTTTCTGGATCTTGTGGGCTTCCTTTTGGTATTTGTTACGTTGTTCTAGGCAAGAGAATTGTACTTCAGGTTGAGTGAGTCTGCTCCTTCACCCTTCAGGGAATAGCATACTGTATTTACTGGCTACTTTTGACAAAGTTCCTTCAAGATGTTGCAAATGTACATGACTACTAATTGATTTGGATGAAATTTATGGCTGTGTCACTGTGTTTCCGACTAGGATTTTTCTTTGGAAAGGGCTGGGGGGTGGGGAGTACCATGTGACAACAATCCTTTGAGATCTTAATGTTGGTTTAATTAAACACTGCTTCCTATTTTTCCCACCCCTGCTGATTTAGAATAATCCATTGGTTTTCCAGAAATGAACATCTCAATGCAAAGTGTAAGTTTAGTTTTCCGGGCTAAATTCTGCTTTGGTGACTGAGTCCCCAGAGGTCAATTAAGTGTCCATGAAAGCCTTCCTGGAGTATTTTTAGTACTGAAATCTGTGTGGTTAAGCACTTTGCTTTGATACATATTCCTCTTTGATGTACTGAACTTTGTTAGAGTTGAGACATGCTTCTGAGGAGCAGTATTGCACCAGATAAATGTAGTGGTGTTTAGAGATTGGCTACATTAGGGAAGGGGTTTTTTTGCAATTGCAAATTTCCCATTTAAAAACATTTCAAGAGAAACACAAAATTCATAAAATGCTGCAGGGTCTAAATAGCATTTAAAAACAGTTTTCAAACACTTATGCTGAGATTTGAAAGCATGAAATACATTTTAGGTATTGAAGGTGTCATATTTATACATTAAAAACCACATTTTCTTTTTACTGAATTTTATTGAAGGATATAATTTCCTGATAAGTAGAGGCCAGGTTTGTAGATTTTTTTTTTTATTTCATCTGTTTCTTAAAGGTGATAATGGATTAGTTTTTGATCTGAAGAAGGCAGGTTCCTTTTCCTCCATCAGCTCTGCAGTCTTGTCCTGTCTTCCGCTCTCCCGCGGTGCTTCTAGCTCGCTTCTGCCACCCTTAGTTGTATGTTAAATTCTTTCTCTGCAATTCAGGTTTTAATGGAATAGCTTTGATAATATGCTATTTAGGTGTCCTATCAGGCTTCATTATCTTTGGTCATGTGTTGTCACTGGTTTTCTTTTTGTATTCTGCCTCCTTGAGCCTGCCTTTTTCTTTTCCCCTCCCTACCTCGCTTTCTCATGTACATGTTATGCAGCTGGTAGGCTTCTGCCAACTCCGAGGGCTTGTCAGTAAAGAGTGAGTCAGATGGCTCAGGTCTCCACTTCCCATCCCCTGTGAGGCTGAATGCAAAGCCTACCTGGCAGTGCCAGCTCTGGCGCTCAGGAGCAGGGAATGGACAAAGCAATTCTTGGCTACCGGACATAAGGAATATGCCGTCTTGCTGACTTCTCAAGTTTTGCTTTTACGGACTATGAAGAAACAAATTCTGTAATGAAGTTAGGGGTATCTAATCAGAGTCCAAATCAGTAAAAAATGGAAATATTGGTGAGAAGTGGCAGTACTATTGCTTGGGAATATTGATGTTCTGACACAAGGACTTTGGGTGCTTGCAGATGGTGGGACCCTCATCCTGGGGCTGTACGGTGCCCTTGGAGCTCCTTCTCTTTCCTGAGAGTTAGTCAAATTACTGACCTTGGGTCTGAAATTATTTTATTTTGCAGTGTCAGGTTAATTATTTTATACTACTAAGGTAGCATGTGAAACTACATGAAAGATTCGCAGTGAAGTGTTTTGCTCAGGAAAGCATATGGGGTGTTTTGGGTTTTCTTTTCTTTCCTTGCAAGAAACTTTATGCAAGTCAGTGTCTCCACGGTCAGCTTTTCCAGTAACAGAAGTAGTTTTCCTTAGTATTGAGGTGGCTTTCGGTCATAAAGCTTTCACTTTAGTCTGCTATACAACCTGAAATAAAATGTGTATATTATAGGAAGATGTTATGCACTCCAGGAAAATACTTAAATCTTCTAAAGCAATCTGGGAGAAGTATGCCAATTCCCCTCCCCCCCCCCCTTTTTTTTTTTAAATCAGAATAAATAGGAACTTTCTTGCTTTAAAAAAATCTTGACACATTCTCATCCAAATGTATTTGAGATGTGCTGATTTCATCTGTTTTGACATTGGGAAAGATTCTGAGGTCTGATGTTCTCCCTCTCCAATGAGGGAGAGAAAGGAGTTGGTGATCTGCATTTTTCCAATACCAAGTCCATTATTGTAGTATATAATCCAGTCTTGAAAAGGTTTGAAAGGTCTTGTGAAATGAAAACAATTGTGAAGATCTCCATGACTGTCATGAAAGAGAATTTTTGTCTTTGGTATTTCTTCCATCCCTCTTTTCAAGGGCTCCCTGTTGATTTTGGTAAAAGAAAGAGATGGGTGAAGCAGGTTGACGTTGACGCAGCACATAGGGAAACTTTTGACAGAGTTGGAGGTGCAATAATGAAAGACATCTCATTTATTGGATGGTGTTATAAGTGCTACATAAAAACAGATGTAGTTTAAGTTCTTGACATTAACTTTTTACTGAGTGTAGTTGGGGCTGGGTGTGTTTTGTGAGTATGAGAGGGAGCAAGCTGACAGTGGCAGCAGTGATGAGGCAGGTGCTGCTGGGCAAACCCCTCTGCCGCTCTCCAAAAGGTTTGGCGGTTATTTTTTCACAGTCTTCTGCAGTCTAGAAAATTATATCACATTAACCTCGAAGCCCGTGTAGTCCATATGCATTAAAAGACCCATTTTTGAGGGTAAACTGCGCTGCCCTTTGTTTCCTACCGAAGAAGTGCTCACCACAGATGGCAAAAATGTCCTAGCTGTGCTGTTCCCATCGATCCCCCCGGTACAATACAAGGATGTCCTCGTCCTTCCTCCCGGTGACGTCGCCTCAGCTCAGCGTGTCGGCTCTTGCCTTCAGCCGAAGGCTGGCTTAGTGTGATGTGGGGGAGCCTGAAGTAAGCAAAGCAGCGCATAAAAACCCTGCCTCCTTTAGCCTGCTTCCTAACCCCCCTGTTTATGGATAAGAGGAACTCAGGTGTCACACACTTTCATAAATTAATCTCCAGCGCTTTATCTTTTCCTTTCCTCTTTTATTCCATGTTTGTGTTTTTCCTAATTTTGGCATTCTTCGCATGTATTTCCTTTTCCTTAAGATGGGGGAAGCTAAGTTAATGTTGCATATTTGTCACTGGACGTTGGCCTTTCTCCCCCGCCTCCAACATGCGCGCTCTGTCTCCAGTTGCCAACCACGGTATAAATTGCAGGTTAACAAAATGTAGCTCCAGAGAGTTATCTCAGATGTAGAATGGAGAGTCAAATGTGACATGAGAATTGATGAAAGACGCATTTATATGCTCAACAACAGCCTTTTCCTGTGGGTTATTTTCAGCGTTTGCTCAGGAAATGTGCTTGTAAAGCTCTGTGGTACGCTGGTTTGTATGGTGATATTTTAATTGCAGCAAGGTCTAATGTAATTGTGTATGTAACACAGTAAAATTGGGGGGGGGCATAAAATAAATATTGGGAAAGAAAGCAGTTGAAATATTAACTTCTGTTTTTATTTAAATGCCAACAGTGATATTAATGAGCCTCATTTATCCAACATTTATATTTGATTCAGTTAAAGATGTTTTAATGAATGACTTAAAAAAACTATGCAGCTATGTTGTTTCAATGCACTAGACAAAATTTAGGTTAAGGAATGCAGGGTTTATTTTAGATGCTAGAATCCAAGAAGTTTCTTTTTAAAATATTTTTACCCAAGTTTTAATTTTTCCTTAAGATATCTTTGTGCTTATGAAAAACTGCTGCACTCAAGCAGAAGTGGACTAAAAAAAAAAATCTCTAAGATGCATGTAAATAAATAAAAGGAGTTTTTATCAAAATTGCCATTTTGATAGCTACAACCTGAGCCGTATGGCTCAGTGATTTCAACTGCGCAGAGTTTAGTTGCTTTTTCTGTTTTGTGTGTTTTTCCCCCACTGGTGTTCCTGGGGGTTGGATATTCTGTATTGATTTTGAGATGAGCTGAAAAGTTTGAAAAAGTGTCTAAATCCCATTCTTCTTCTAATCTGTGCGAAAGATCAGAGGAAGAGAGAGCACAAGTCCAGTCTTGCAAGCAGCTCAATTATTTTTTACAGCTAGTCTGTGTTGGTCTCAACCAAACTATTTCATCCTCTGTTTTCCAGCAGACTACCCAGGAAGCTGCGTCAGCTCCGGTGCATGCAGACAGTTGTGTGTTTAAGAGTTAAGTCACTCCATGTTTATTTTAGAACTAAGTCACTACCTTTTGAGTACTCTGCTACTTAGCTCTCTTTTGTCATCTTCTAGCTATGACATGTAAAAAATGGAGTGCAATAGGTTCTGCGTTATTTCTAAATTGAATGAGCAACTTTTTGAAGAGAGGTATTACAGCCCTGATTTCAGGGATAAAGTCACCCAAAAATCATAAAAATAATGATGAGTCAATACAGAAGATATTTAGGGCCTTGCATTAACTCTGATTTTAGTGGAGCAGAAGTAGTTGTACATTGGAATGTCATGTTAGCTCTGGCAAGGTAAAATCAATTTTGTTTGAAATGGCTATTAATAGGAGGTTTTGTTCTCACTTGGTCAAAGTTCTCCCTTTCCTATTTGATGTGTTCGGTTTTAGATTTTGTCGCTTTTTTAAATAGCTTTCTAGAAGTCTATTCAGCGTGTGCTGGAGTTGTGTTGGGGGGGGGGTTGTGTGACTGGAAAGTAAAGTTTTATTTTTCTTCTGATCCTGCTGTCCTTTCCCAGTAAAAGTTTTCCCAATAGGGTCTGTTCTATGAATTGAGGGAAGTTAGAATAGCAGGTCCTGATTGTAAATGAGTGCTGTATTTTGGTGGTCCTGTTTTACTGTGTTTATCACTTCCATGGCAGGAGTTCTTTCCAAAGGTCTTGGCCATAAGCATTGCAGCTCTCCCTGTGAAACGAGAATTAATGATAAAGGAAGGCAAAAAGCTGTAAATTCTGCAAAGACTTCCCTCTTTACCTACCCTGGGAGGCAGGTAATGCCTCACAGCTTTGAGTGGTGATGGGAAGAACTGATGCAGCGACTCCTTCCCCTGTACAAGTCTCAAGGCAAGGGTTTAAATCCCTGGGTTTTGCTGCAGTGTTTCACGTTCCAGTACCAACGCTCAGGACTGTCCCGTTGTATCCTCTTGGATTATATTCTGCTACGTTGCCATCATCTCCTTTTGGCACTCTTGCTGGGGCCGCCCCAGCGGAGGCAGGGCGACGTGACTGTGTCTCCTGCTTGTCACGACGGCAGCTGTGCCACGGTGCTCGGGAGCTGAACTGGCCCACTGTGGGCACCAGTTTTCTTGAAGACTTTTAAAACTGAGACCTCTTTTTTTTTTTTTTTTAAATGTGGCTTTTCTATGGTGAGTGTGGAAACATCTGAAGCATGCGTGTGTGTTTATGTTGAACTTTCCAAGGAACTGAGGAATTGTCAACAAATCGTCTCACTGAAGATCGCCACTGTGAGCATGGGAGGCTGCCTGCGGCGAGAGCGGTCCTTGGGTGCCTCTGGCCACGGGAACTCGTGTTTTCAAATCGCAGCTAAATATGGAGATAATCTGAGAGCTGTTTGCACCTTTTTGTAAACCGTGCATTTTAAAATTTTGCAATGAAGTATGCGCATGACTGTATTGATCGTAGTGTGCCTGAAGTAGGGTGACTGACAGAATGGATTGCTTAAAAAAAAGGTACAAAATGTATTAAGTGTGAAACATATGACAAATGTCTTGCTTATTTTTTGCTCAGAATGCGAGTCAGGTTTATTTTTTTTCTCCTTGTTGAGGAAAGAAATAAGTGCTGTCTTGGCCTGAGGATAACAAATGCTAAACTAAACGCTGCTGGCTGCAAACACTGGGATAACTTGGTTCCAGCAAGTCCGGTGTTGCGGTTTGCAGCCAAGTATAGAAGGAGCTGCCAGTGGCATGATCTAACAGGCTAAATGTGGTGGCAGCTCTCGGCAGCGTTTGTGATATCTCCTTGCCCAGAAAACCCAGGTGTGAGCAGGGAGTGTCAGAGGTAAAGATCAGGACAAAGAGGGTAGTTCTTGGCAGGAGCAAACTCCTGGCGTTCCCACCTGGCCTCTCTCTGCAGCCAGCCCTTTGCTTGGGAGGCAGCAGACAGCTTTCGAAGGACAAGCGGCTCTGAACCAAAATCCATTTTAAATAGATTGTCTTGAGTTTCTCTTTTGACAGTGTATCATGATCATCAAGGGTCCTGACTTCTGATAAAATACATAGATGCTTATGCATGCGTACAGTACATACGATATTGCTTAAAATAATTTGGTTTGAATTCTTGAAGTCTTTAAATTGCAATTTGAAAAAGTAACCTGATATGCACAAATCATTTTCAGTTGGAGTTGCTCAGCTGGATGTGGGCTGTTTCTGTTTTCTAGCTGTGATTCTTAAGGAGTATTTATGTTTGTAATTGTATTCTTAAAGTTCCCTAACCAGCCCAGAGAGAACATAGCACAACAGGTAGAAGCGATGCAGATAGTCATGGATTCATTGGTCTAGTTTGTTTGCCTCTTGTTTTGTGGTGCTTTTTTTTAAAGACTGTCATAGAGGTCTGTGTTCTTCCTCAGCCATATCACCTATGGAAGGATAGCTTGCAACAGAAACTAATGAATCTCACAGGTGCGATCTGTTCAGGTGGTCTTAAAAAATATAAATAAAAGGGAGATCAAGATCAACTGCCTGTCATGTTCCTTAGCATCAGACCAATAAAAACTCCTGGTTTGTTGCCTTTTTTGTTGTTATTAGTCCTAATAATATGAAGAACTTAAAATCATTGAGTTGTCACTGCAGAAGAACAAATGGCATAACTTTAATGCTACCGTGTAAAATCCTATTTGAGAGGACACCTTGCTATCTCACTCTCTCACTGTGAAAAAGCACCATTTTTGGCAGATAAGTTGAAGCCCAAGCAGCTTGGCTGCAATAAGGCAACCAGTCCCCAGTCCTGGCAGCCAAGCCAGCACTGCAAGAGCTGCAGTGGTATCCACCAGCCTTTCTCTCAGTGTCCACTACACCTAGAGAGGAGCGATGTGATCTCAGCTTCATCTCCTTCCGTCTGTGCATCTGTCATTAAACCAGAGAGGTGACTGATGCTATAGGAATAACTCGGATAAGTAAGCCACCTGGTCCAGGCTGCATTTCATCCTCGTTTACTGCTTAGTGGTTTGGTATGCCTGAAGGAGAAATGAAAAGCAGAGGGACATAAAGAGGACAAAGAGGGAGGGAATTTTTTAGCTATGATGGTAGACAGTCACCGTTGTTCAGAGAATCTGAAGTTTAAATTATGAGGTGAATATGATGGGTTAGGGTCCAGGTGCATCTGGAGTGTTATGAAGTTCATCTTTATGCTTTCCAGACTGGTTTGTGAAAGGAAACGTGCTGATGTTGGCTTCTTCAGGATGGTTGTGGAGCTAAGGTATTGCAGCAAAATGTAACTTGTCCAAAAAGTACATTAATTGATGCCTTTATTAATCTTGCTGATCACTAATCCCATCATATATTTTCTTAAAGCTTCCATAGGAGCTTACCGGTGATCTTGGATAGTATTCATTATTATCTTTGTGCTTTGCCAAGTATGCTTGCTTTCTAGAACTGATTTTCTTTTTCCCCCAAACCTGCAGTAAATAAATATTAAAGGCATTGAATTGTCTTAAATAAAAAGTATTAAATTAAAGCAAAAGGAAGTTCACTAAACAAAATCAAGCAATTATTAACCAAGCAATAATTTCACTTAAGCTTTGGCTTTCCAAGAGCATTTTCTGTTGTCTTGAGCACCCAAATCAGATAATTGCTTCTTAAATTGTTTCAGGATCTTAACTTGATTTCTGTATTTACAACCCTTCTTTATACCTCAAAAGAGAGATTCTGAATTTAGATAGGACCTAACAGAAAAGATGCCATAGAGCCTTTTTTATTTTCTTTTTTTCCTTCAGTCTTTTAAATCTTTTATCCTTGGGATTTCCCAAAAGCATACAGCTAGGATCCATTGAGGGAATCAGTCAGTGAGGCTTGCTGCCTTACCTACGGCTATTACAAGTATGAGGCGCTATGAAAAAATATAATAGCCTTATCAGCTATTGACTCCACAGAGAGCCAGTGTGCTTTTAGGTCTTAAAAAAAAGCAGCTGAATGTGCCTTAATTATTAAAATTGATTGCAGGGACTGGTGATATTAAAAACTGAAAATGGATGAACCAGCAATAGTAATTGTTACCTCTCTGGAGGAAAGTGAGATGCAAGCGGCCGTGAAAGGATTGTGAAATGCTGTAACAATACAAAAAGGATTTGAGATTAAATGTTATAGTAGGGTATGCTTATTGGCTCTCTGATGTTTTGGTGTGTATTTTTTAGTTGAGTAGGAACTTCAGTTTGTGTAATTTTGCCTGTATGTTAAAGGCTTTCTTAAAAAAACAAACACACACACCCACAAAAAACTGCGATGAAATACTGGAGGAAGAGGCAGAAGAACGATAAAGGTGCTGAGACGCTCCTACAAAAAGCAGCGTAGAATGGACACTCCTTTTAAAATAATGAAAGGGTGAGAAAAGAAGAATTTAGCAGAGTGTTGTATGCAAGGTTCTGTTCATTCAGTATTCCTATATATTTTTGATTACTTACTGGAAGTAGAAAAAACATCTAAAAATAATGGAGATCACAAGGAAATGTGTGTAGAGCAGCAGCATGGATGAATCTACTTTAACAAATACTTTGGAGGTGTGGAAACTTGCTTTTTAGTAGTTATGGTGATGCTAACACTTGAAGTAATTCCAATATACTATAAAATACTTAATGTTGGGGCATTCCATGGCAGAGAATCTCTCTGAATCATCTCAGTCAAGCTTAAAATACTAATTGCCTTCTAAATGAATTGGGAACTGAGACTGAAATGTTAATTGTGACTTCAGGCTATAGTGTCCTATGCAGTGTCTAAATCAACAGTGCCCGAACGTGAAGCCTCAGGATTATTTGAAGCTTCTATAATAATACAAATAAGACAGTCTGAACTAGTCTTGGTCATCTTTTGAAGACAATAAGTTTTTTATGCTGATTAGGATTTATTTTTCTGGCTGTAATACCTTGATGGCGGTTCTTAAGTTTTGACAGTTTATCTTGTTGTATGCCTGACTAGGACTGGCCTGTTTCATTAGTATTTTACTATCGCATTAGGAAAATACAGTGGAATGTATATGCTTCATCCCATAAACTGCTCATTCTGAGGCAAACTAACAATCCCTTCATTTTATGTGTCAAATAAAAAAGCCCCACATCTATATTTAGGTAACTTGCTCACAAGATACGGCAAGATATTCTTACTCAGTGGGCAGCACAGTGAGTTGGCAGTGATGGTGTTTCACATGACTGATAATGCAGAAGTTTCTCTTGGTTGTGCTGTGGGTAGGACAAAGAATCGTGATGAAGAGGGAACAAGATAGAGATAGGTATTTTGGGGATACTGTGAACTATCAGAAGAGCTGCTTAAAAATAACCACTACTGCATGCCTGTGGTATTTTGGAAATGGGAATTGATAAGTGGTAGAAAGGATTCTGTTTATTTAAAGATTTACTACTATTTCCAAACTCATTTAAAAGCTACAAGGAATTTCACTTTGTCCAGAGATAACTTTAAGAGAACTATATATACACTTACGTTATGGGAGGTGATTCTGCCCATCTAGTCTGCTCTGGTGAGACCCCACCTGTCGTACTGCGTCCAGCTCTGGAGCCCTCAGCATAAGAAAGACACGGACCTGTTGGAGCTGGTCCAGAAGAGGGCCACGAAAATGATCAGGGGGATGGAACACCTCTCCTATGAAGAAAGGCTGAGAGAGTTGGGGTTGTTCAGCCTAGAGAAGAGGTGGCTTCAGGGAGACCTTATTGCAGCCTATCAGTACTTAAAGGGGGCCTATAAAAAAGATGGTGGCAAACTTTTTAGCAGGGCCTGTTGGGACAGGACAAGGGGGAATGGCTTTAAACTAAAGGGGGGTAGATACAGACTAGACATAAGGAAGAAATTTTTTACGCTGAGGATGGTGAAACACTGGAACAGGTTGCTGAGAGAGGTGGTGGATGCCCCATTCCTGGAAATATTCCGGGTCAGGTTGGACGGGGCTCTGAGCAACCTGATCTAGTTGAAGATGTCCCTGCCCATGGCAGGGGGCTTGGACTAGATGACCTTTAGAGGTCCCTTCCAACCCAAACTATGATTCTATGACTTCAGAGGTAAAAGTACAGAAAGAGTAATCAGTAAATAAAAAAACCTGCTTTCTGTTTCGACAGAAAAGCCATACTGTTTATGATGAAAGGTTAAGGCATAAGGTACAAGGAGAGTCACATGTTTTCCAGCCCATGGTTGGAAAGGCAGATTAACACAGTGACTTTGTCACCATCTTCTCTGAAGAAGAGGACACCACCGCAGATACTACCAGGAGTGCATCTACCCACGGCTACAGTATCACATCCTATCCCTGAACTGGCAGCTTCTTGTTTGATTCTGGGAAATGGCTGGGCGTGAACTGACTTTTGATCATTAATCATCTAATCATCCACTGTTTTTTCTTTAAAAAAAACACGACCAAAAAACCCTCAACAAAATGTATCAGGTGGAAGAACCTGAGGGGGCTGTGTTAGGCTGTGAGCTGAGCAAATATAGGATAAAGACGTATAGGGATTACTCTGAGGTGCTTTGACTGGTGGGGCAGATGCTGTAGGCAAGATTTGGTAGATGGTTCTCTCAGCTCTCATAGTTTCCTTTACAGGAATAGTAGGTGCATATGCACCACAAAGGCAAGAAAAGGACCTTACTGCTTAAATGTTGTTGTGATTCCCAGGAAGAAAAAAAATGTATACACTGAGTGGCTCTCATCTGTGGACACTTACTAAACATCCTAAATTACCAGTAGTTAATTACTGAAAACTTTTAGTAGTTATTTAATAGGAAGTTTCAGTAAAAAAGCCGATTAATTGTTCATTTAGAAAATTCTTCACCCAACACAGGCCAGCCAGTTTGATCTTCATCCTTCAGTGGTGACAGGGTTATGTTTGCGCAAGCAGAGTACAGCCTCACCTAGAAATATGCTTGCTTCTGACTTCAAAAAGGGCAGGTTTTCTAAAGTTTTAAGTGTTCACACAGTTGCCCTGAAACGTTTAAATGAAAAATGATAGCAAAAGCTGGGAATGGACATCCTGTAGAGCATGCTTAGGCAAAAGGACTGTGATTTCACAAGTGTGGAAATAATGTTTTCTTGGTGGGAAGGAATCCTAGTTAAAGGAAATTAAAGCAGTAATTAAAACAAATATTAAGGATAGGAAAAAGGGCAATAAAATGTCCATTAACAAAAGTAAATGTTGATGAATAAGCGACTGAAAAGTGAATTCCAGTGTGGTTAGAGATAAAGCGCTCAATACATTTTGCAATGGAAAAAAAAAATCCCAGATCAGATGTAGATTCAGTGACAGATGTGCATGATAAAACTAAATAATATAGTAAAGGAAGGAATAGCAGTAGTTATTTCTGTTGCAGGTTTTGAATAAAGCAGGTGGACATATCTACCTCATGTAATGCTACAGATGAAATAAAGATGTTTGTCATCTATAAAATAAAAGGATATGAGATGGCATCTGCTAAAATAACCATTCTCAGGCCAATGGGTCATTTGGTTGTCAGCTAGATAGACTAGACAAGGAGTTTTCTGAATTGCTGAAGTTAACAATTAATGGCAGAATTGTTAGTGTCCTGCTAGTGCGGTTCCAGGGGAAGCTCTAGTGAAAAGCCGCTTTTTTGCCTTCCTGAAACTTGTGGAGGCTCCACGGGAACCGTCGCTGACGTACTCCATGCACTGTCGTCCTCAGCACTCGTCTCCCTGGCGGATGCTCTCTTTCCGCGTGAAGTTGATAGTTTCCAAACTGAAATAACTGGGGGTGTCTCTGCACCCTGGGTGCTGCCGTCTTGGCTCAGGGTCTCGTTTGAACTCAGTGATGAGCTTGCAATCTCCTTCCTCCCCCCACTCCATTTGGTTCTGGGAGACAGTAACTGCTTGGGTGTTTCCCGAGTCCTTCCTGTGTTATTTTAATAGAACCAAGCTATTTTAATCTTTTCTACATCTTCGCGGCTGACCAAAGTCTGTCCGCAGGCCAACTTATCTTGTCTTCATCTCTAAATACATTTCTATTTGTGATCAGCATTTATGTGCTGTTTTGTTGGTTTTTTTTAACTCTGCCTTGAGCATTGAGTAATCGACACCTTGGTGCATCCGCCAGAGCATCCTCACACAGCTAGTATTCCTTACTTCTGCTATTCATGTTACCAGCAGCCACCTCCCATGGGATCCACACTGACAGCTTTTCTTTCTGGTGACTATCGCAGTTGGAGGTGGTGAGTCTGAAGAGTCGCCCTCCATCCCTGCTTTCTTGTGATTCAAAGTTGGGAAAAGAAAAGATCAGTCGTAACCGTCCCTTGCATAGGGAAGCAGAGGGCAGCTGTATGGGGAAGTGTGTAGCCCTGACAGATGTTGGCTGCGCAAAATTAGGTGTTGATCAGCACAGTGAGATCTCTGCTGGCTGCGACAGCCTGGGGGCAAGGGTTTCTGGATTTGCTTTTTGTTTTGTAGGGTAGCTAATCACTTTTGGCTCATATCACAATAAGCCTGTGGCATCCCAGCATTTTTTTGCAGGCCTTGAACACAGATTATGTGAATTTAGACACAGCTTTAGTGTAATTGGCAATTGTCAGATATTTTTAAGGATTAAAAGTAGGAGTGCAGGGATGTGCTGTGTTTCTATGTAACTTTACCAAAACTCCAGGCTCCGTTTCCTCTAGTCTCTGTTTTCTTCTTTATATTCCCTACCCCCTTTTTTATTTTCTTCTAGAATTGCATTTCTTAAATCTCTACTGAAGTTGTCAAGGCTAGTTAGAGGAAGAAGGTTGTGTGCCTGTCTCATGCAATTTTTGTATTGCAAATACAGCTGAAGCTAATGAAAAGAGACCTCTATAATCATTGTATAGCAGCAGAACAAGGTTATATTTTATAGCTTTGACAGTTACGTGGAAGGTGTGTGTCTCTGGGGGATGGGAGTTTTTAATCACAAAAGATGCTGCTTTCTTGTTTTTAAGAAGAATTATTGGACAGAACAGTTATAATATTGCCATCCCTGATGCAGTAGTTTAGCGTATGCATTGAGAGACAGCCCTGTATATATACATGCATCTAAAATTTCAGGCAGAAAGCTCCAGCCTGAGTACCATATCTGGAACAAGTCCTGGTGCTATGAGATAGAGGAGAGCAAAACGGCTATGATCTTTCTTTATCCTTCTGGCACACGGTACAAATGTTGCACCATACATGCACATAGCAATAAGGGACTAGATTTATCAAACTTTGCTGTCAGGGAAACTCTGATGGACAAGAATAACATAAATACTCCAAAGGTATTGTAGCTTTCGCTCGCTGTGAGCGAGCATTGTATCAATACCAGCATAGATAAAACATTGCAGAGTTATGAATCCACTGTGGAAAAGCCTACCACTGTTGTCACCTTCAGACTACCCACTACTGTTTTCAATGTTTCTGATACCAAGTAGACCATTTATTGCAGAGTAAAACAGAAAGCTCTTTACATAAATAAAGTATGGTGTGTTTATCGACTGTACATATTTTAATTTTAGGTCCTTAGAAGAACACCATGGTCATCCTAACGTGGTAATGGGAGATCTTCAGTCAGATGAAGACGATATCATGAACAGTTCTGATGAAGACGATGACACAAATTCTGATTCCAGCAAAGGGGAGCCTGATCCTCAAGAATATAAACAGGTATCTTTTTATGTTTATCTTCTGAAGCTATTACTCACTCTTGCACTATTTTGTAAGTTGTAACCTGTTGGGATATTGTCAAATAAAAGGCATTGAGTCAACATAACTTTATATATTTCTTTTTGTCATTCTTATTGTTTAGTGTTTTTTTCCTAAAATTTTAATTTAATACGTGTATGTTAGCCTGATATTAAGAGGTCAAGTTTAGAAATAGCCCACTACAAAGTGTGTGTTGCTTGGCATATTTGTTCTTAATCTTTTACTGAATCATGGAGCTGTAGACCTGCCTACTGTGCCCCTCTAATAGAGCTACATGCACAAATGTGTGTTTAGAGATCTTCAGTTTTGAGACTTGTAAATACCTTTTAATGAGGCTGTCTGCGACTCAGATCCTAGAGTGTACAGTGTCTCTTGTGCACTGAACATTTAAAATGAACCTTTGATCTGTCAGCCTTGGTGAAGCCCAAGGAAGGGGGCCAGGTGAAGGTTGCAAGGTCTGAGAGGGTCCTTCTGGAAAATCTCTCAGAAGTTGTAGTTTTGCCTGGATGGTCCTGTTTTGGGGGTCTCTGCCATGCAGCAAAGGCTGTATCCCAGGAAACATTTCTGTGCGGGCAGCTTTCTTGCGTTTGCAGGTTCTGCATGCTAACCTGCCAAATCACTGCTTGGTGCACAGGGGACAGATGACTGAACCAGTTTTTAATTTTTCCTTTTCAATGGCATGAACACAAAGGGTTCAACCTGCCTTTCAGCATTTAAGTTCCTTAATTCACTTCTTTGGTGCTGAGGAGAGACTATTGGTATGTGTGCAAGAGACCTGTCGTCGTAGGGTTGCAGAGCCGCCTCTGTGGCCCTCGGAGGAGTGTAAGCCACACTTGACTTCTGTGGTTGAGGTCTGACCTTCTGCTAGCTTCTGTGAGTGCCAGCTTGGAATGATTTCCCTTATTTTAACCTTATTTCTCCTTTAGATGAGGAGCAGGAAGACAGTACTAACAACTTAGAATGAAATCAAGTACTGAGGGTCCTATCCCCCTCCTTGGGGGGATACCTGCTTTCTTATTTCTCAGTCCTGGATGCTCTGGCACCAGCCTGTCCATAGACCAGTGCCTCTCCTCAGCACCAGTCCTGGCAGCTGTTTCCATTGATAGTAGTTATATTTGCTTCCTTTCCATAAAAATGAATAATAATAAAAAAAAAAAAAAGGCAATGAGACTTTTTAGGGCTGGAAGAGAAGACTCGATGGTAATGTGTCAGACCTGAATGTCATTTAACCA